>NC_141770.1:26168847-26486347 GCF_051362555.1 Lingula anatina | reverse complement strand
CACAAGATGTCATGTCTTGAATGCATGATCAGAGTGAACTAGCGCTGGCAATCTGGGTTGTTCTTACTGTTAGGATTTTGTGTACTTTAAAAGATGTGAATGTATTGACTGTTAAAAACCTTAGCTGTATTGTTGCATAAATCTTGATTTAACACTTCAATCTCCAGTTTTTATGAGAGAAATCATGAAGTATCTTGCATAAAGAGAATTGGTACTATTTGGGACTGGGTGGTCGCTTTTCATAATACAACAATGCAAATACTTAATCCTTATGATCTTGTGAAGAGTTTTGAAGTTTTATTGGATTGTTATGTATTAAACCCTTGAAACTCCCATTTTTAGTTCAATAAATTAGGAAGAATTTTGCTGTTGTTATTTATTTAACACTTGAAATTCTCATTTTCACATAACACCCAAATGGCAAATTTCATGCAATGTTACAAGTGGCACTGAAATTGAAAACCTCATTATGACGAATATTGTATCAGAATAGCATAATCATTCCAAAATTGAAAAACTCATTTCCAAGGGGATCATTAAATGTCACATTATCCTTTTAACATGACCTGAATATTACTACATTAATGTGATGTTTTATGAAAGAGAATCACCATTTTCTTAATACCTTTTTTTCTGTTTCTATACAAGTCATTTTAAGTGAGAAACCAGAAAAAAAACATATCCCTGTTATCAAAGAATGATGTTTCAAAAGATGGCAGAGATGCCTGTTTTTAAAAAATAACCTTTTTTTAAATATATTTTTATGGCAAATTAGAAACCAGTTATGAAGAGAGAGATGGGAAATTTCTGATGATGGTTGTCAAATTATGGCAGAGATACTCCAGTGCACATTATACTTCAAATTAAATAGCATTTATTTCAAATTACATTTGAAAATGATATTGCCGCATCAATGTATATTGGGGTCATTTAATTTCAATTGGAACCCATCATATAGAGGCATATAATACCAGTATCAGAAGACTAATTGAAGATGCCATCTGAACCTGAATCTCGTGGTGAAGATCGCAGGGTTCATTTGGTGCTCTCTGCCACATCAGAGAAACTTGCTGCAGAGGAGAGATGCGCGTTTGTTGTTTTATAATTTATTACCTCTTGTAGTCTCGGTGAGGGATTACCTGTGACATTTTTCTCCTAATATTTCAATCTGCCATTTGTAGTATTCATATTCCAGGCCTTGATTATGTTAAGGGTCAGTTTTGTATGTAGACAGGGCTTTTGTTCCCTGTGTAATTATGTTGGCTGGTGACTGTTTCTTATGCAAAAATGCAAGTAATAAGCTCTGATGGAAGTCTCTCTTCTCAGAGTTATTCAGTACTTCAGTAAAGAAAGACTCCTTGTTGTTTATGATTAAAGCAAGGCTTAAAAATGCACCCATTTAGTTCATAAGTCAAACAGATAATGTTATTAGTTGGTTGCTGTTCCTTATGCAAGAATACAAACTATGAGTCTGTTTCCCCAGTCACTCGGTGCTTGGTAAAAAAAAGAATGCTGCTAATACATAAACAGGACTTTGAAAAAATGTACCTTGTTTAATTTGTTGACAAGTCAAGTAGATAGTATACATGATGTTATCAGTTAATATTTCTTATGTAGGAATGCAAATAATGAGGTTTGGAGACAGTCTATTTTGCCAATGTTATTCAGTACTATTTGTAAGAGGGCTTCAAAAACCTTAACCTGCTCTTCATTTTATGTAACTCAAGGAAATAATTCAAAAGGAATCTCTTAAACATGATATGTGTTCTTAGCTGGGTTGGGCAGGTTAATTCATAATGATGATCATGAAGTCAGTCCATACCAATGACACGGATGCCCCGCCTCGTCTCATATTAGGATATTATTGACTTCCAGACGCCTCTTTTCCAGCGTCAGGTGTCCCTGTACTAAGTGTGAGGTTAAGTGGGTCACCCATTCTGCTGTATTAAGGCAGATCAACCTGTGACACCTGACTCTTTGCTGGAGACACCTTGACCTCCTCGTCTCCTTTCTTCTGTTAGACAGTCTGTAAACAGGGGCTGGTTCTACGGAAAGGGTTCTAGTCAAGATGGTCTTTAGTTTAAGACTAGCTTTGTAGTCTGTTTTGGCCCATGATGAGGCATTAGTAGCATGTGGTCAAGTGAAGCATTGCACCTTGGTCAGCCATATTTGATCCACAGACTAGTTAGTTTGCTGTTGTGAATGTGGCTTTGGTAGTAATACAGTTAGGTGTCTGTGACCAGAATTATGTTGTAAGGTGCAGCCAGGGGTGATCTTTTCTCTTAAAACAACTCCACATGCTGTCGGCAACGACAGTTAGTTGCTCTATTGTAACACTCAGCACAGTCACACAGAATGCTAAGTTCTAACTCACATTGAAGGGTGACATTATATCAGGGAATAACACCTATCCTTTATATTTATTATTATATACTAGTATTTTTAAGTGTTAGAACGTAAGAGAATATTGCCTATCCCTATAAGATTTTATCTTTGTATTGAAAAGCAGCAATGTGTGAAAGATATTTTAAGAGATAGAATAGAAGAGTGATACATGTTCTTATAAGATGACACTGAATTCAGGGATCCTATCATGTGTTTGAAAGTGCCAGATTATTGAGGGAGAAAAAAAAAACACTTATCCATATGAGATGACACAGAATGCAGAGTTCTTTCTCAGTATTGAAAGGCGACAATGCGTGAAAGATTATTATCCTCATTTTAAATGACATAGAATGCCAAGTGATCTGTCGGTATTGAAATGTGACAGCACACGATAGGGGAAACTGATCCTTATTAAAATACAAAATGCTTGAGACCTTCCACTCATTCACAGGTGACAGTTGTGACGAAGATGTCTGTGCTCCTGAAATGGTCACGAATATTCGCCTGCTGTTATTAGATCCTGTATCTTGGGTGAAATTTTTTCATCCACAAAAGGTTGTCTGAGGTTGCTATTTTTTGTAGATCATTAATTTTTTTTTTTTTTTTTTTTTTTTTTTTTTTTTTTTTTTTTTTGAGTGAGGAGATGTGAATTTGAGAGTGTGGGATAAAGAGCTAGAATATTTTGCAGATGGTCAGAGAATGTCGCTGTACTAGCACATGTGCGTCATGTATGCGTGGACTCACGCACATGTATACACACACATACAATGTCTCTGTTTCCGTCTCTCTCTCAAACACATGTGCACATGCTCACACACACACACACACACACACACACACACACACACACACACACTGATCTTAGTCCTGAACAGTAACAAGAGACATGTATTTTGGAGAAAAAAAATAGATAAAAACCGACTGGACCAACGGACCAACGCTTTACCTTTAAAAATGACAGACATAAAGCGATGATAACACACAACGCCAGCTGCTGGTAGTCTCATCAAGTATTGGAAAGTGATGGTGAGAACTAATAATTGCCTTGACAGTGCACAGTGTAATATCTTTTTAAATTCCCCAACATCTGGTGAGTGTCTAAAGGCATGGAGACAATGCTTTGTCTTCATTAAGGAGAAGATGGGAAGATAATAGAATAGATGTTTAACCATGTTATTAACTGTTGTATTTTTAGCACCACTTTTAATCTCTCTCTCTCTCTCTCTCTCTCACACACACACACACACACAAACTAAAACACTAAAATGTTTGAGAAACCATGTTTGGCAATATTGATTACATGTAAGTGGATCTTCATTTATTGCACTTTATGAGTGACTGGCTGTCGTGTATCTAATTTGATGAAAGTTCAGCATATGCAAATGATTTTAGTTTATGCATAAAGTTGGATGACCAACAAAGAAAGTTTGCAGTTGGGTTGATTTATCAACTGATTAAATTGAAAAAAAAAGGATTTATTGAAAGTTTGCCCTCAGCAGCTGTCTAGAAGGTATCGGAAGTGTCAGTATTTAAGTGTTTTTTACGTCCCTTCTTTGTCATGCAGAATATCGCATGTAATGTTGCAGTTGTCAAACTCGTCACAGTTGTTGAATTAAAATTTCTGCCATTTTTGTTGCAATGATAAAAAGTGGACACTTGCTCCTGAGTAAGTTTTCACACACAGCTTTTCTTTAGTTTCTTTAGTTTAGAAAAACTGCTCTGAAGATTTCGGAAATCTTTGTCCATGTCATGTTTATAACATTCTATTTAAAAAAAGGAAAAATATTTTCCCCATACTTTTTAACATAAACCAATTTCAAAATTTGTTCTTCACAGAACATGTTTGAACAAAATTCTTTCACTACTGAATTCTTGTCAATTACAAATGATATTTAATTTTGTGTCCTGTAGAAGGGATAGCATCACTTAGCATTATACAGTATACATTCCAACATTTTATTAGTACCACCAGCGTATACGCTGGCGGTACTCATGGTTTTAGTCCCGGCCCGTCTCGTACAGCTCCGCCGGCTCCGCCGGCTCCTGCGGCTCCGCAGTCGGGCGCCGGAAACAAGTCACCGTTACCGCTTCTCCTCCTAGACCGCAGGGACCTGTGTCCCCATCTCTTGGATTTAGGTCACATATAATCTCAACTTGAACCCCCTGGTATTTTTGTCTCAGTTAGTGCATTGGTCTGGGTGTGACGCTCACTGAAATGCACCCTTGTCAAAATTTTTGAAAATTTGATGCTAAATATCTCCCAAACTGAAGGAATTATGGAAAAAGTTACTATAGAGGTCTGACCAAAAGTCATATATGGAGTTTCCAAATATGCCCTTGGATTTGACATTTGACCTTTATTTCAAGGTCAAACAGGCCAAAATTTTCTAAAAATGGGAATTTTCTGTAAAAAAAGAATTGTTTGTGCCAATTTTCAGAAACTACACAGACCTAAGCTTTCATATTACAGTGGGGACTACTATTTAGGGACTCCCTTCATCTTCATGGGTTTGGGGTCAATCGGTGCATTTTCACCGGAGAAGCAGTCATTTGATGCCAAAACTAAAAACTCTGTAATTGTGGAACTGTTTACACTAGAGACGTCTTGTTTTTTGCATTTAGTACAGCTTGTCAAGCACAATACTGGAGGTGGTGTCCATTTTCTTATTTTCCATACGGTTTAGGAGTTGCACTTTATTAAATAGTACAACAATGCAATATTCAATAGTTAACATAAAATGAAAAAACACTCCCAAAATTAGCAGAGATACGCCCATAGAATTTGAATAGAAAGTCATTAACTAGCAATCTAACTGTGACCTTGATATTGACCTTTGACCTACTTTTCATGATGAACTTCACTTTGCAAGTTTTCTGGTCCTTAATTATATCATCAAAACTAGCAGAGATACACCCATAGTTACCATTGAACTTGAATAGGAAGTGATATACTGACAATCTTAGAGCGCATTCCCAGAGATTAAGATCGATCTTACTTGATCGACCTAACTCCCTGCAGTTAGCCGACCGCACACGGAATTTAATTATTCCCTTACAGCTTTTAGTAGGCAGGACAGGCATTTAAGCCAGCTATGCTGACAGTAATCTAGTGAGACTCCCCATGGGGATAGATCGATCTATAATCTGTGGAAATGGGGTCTTACTGTAACTTGGAAATTAGCCTTTGACCTTCTTTTCACTGGCAGTCTAACTCTGACCTTCAAATTGATCTGTGACCTACTTTTCATAATGAACTGCACTAAAAAAAAATCCCTCCCTTATATCTCCAAAACTGGCAATAGTTGCTATTGATCTTGAATAGGAAGTTATATACTGGGAAACTTTTACTTTGAAATTGACCTTTGACCTATTTTTCACCATGAACTATAGTTTGCAAATTTTCCCACCCTACAGATGCATGAATACGCAGTTTTTTTTCCACAAAAGCCAACTGATTGCCTGCATATATATATATATATATATATATATATATATATATATATATATATATATATATATATATATATATATATATATATATATGCAGCAGTTATATATAGATATACTTGCTTTAATGCATGATTAGTTTGACATTAGTACCCATTTGGTCAGCTGTACATGTGTACATTTAAAGCAATAATAACTCTTCCTTTGAGATTCAAAATTCCGCAAGAAATACATTCTAAACAACAAACTGAAATATATTATACTGCATTTCACCACTAAAACAGCTGTTATTGTAGTAAAACTAAAAACTGTGCTTGTCAATAGGGCTTTCGATGCCTTTCTTCCTGGTCGTCAAGGCATTCGTTGCCAAGGATTTTGGCGCATCACGCAGATTCAACTATATTTTGTTGTTTATCTTTTTTTTTTCAGCACTACCCAAACAAGCTTTTCACTTTTTGGGTGGATTCAATTTCCTAAATTATAATTTCTCTCCCAGTTTTGATATTCTAATTATTTTAAATGTCAAAACAGCTGCATCAACCCATTTTTAAATTTTCATTAATATATATGATACAAACAAGCACAAAAATAAAGAATATACGATGTTGCCCATGTAGGCCAATATCAACTACAGAATAAAAGGCAGCACGGTTTAACCCAAATATAAACAAAATTTCAAATATTGTTTCCATCACAGTTAGTGAGGAAATCCTACATTCACAATGATACTACATCCTTGTATTTGACCTTTTACTTTTGCCCACCTGATTTAAAAAAAAAATTATCTATGTAAAATGTTAACCCTTGTTTACTGCATTTTATACAGCTTGTCAACCCCTCCCCCTTCTTTTTCCTTCCCATACGAATGCGCTTACTCCAGCTGGTGGTACAATACCAGGAGGCGGTATCGCCTCTCTGATCCTCTAGTGTAATTATTGACACTATCACCAAATTTAGGTATTTTGAATCTGTCTATGTTGATATTGATTCACTATCCTACACAGCCTGAGAGGCGTGTTTACACAGAATTGTGGCGGATTGACCTCAGAATTCCAAGTGCAATTGTTTGTTTACCTCCCCCTGACAGGCATTGTGGATTAAGTCTGGTAGGAATGCATCATGTATTGAGATGTGTGTTTATACTATGGGCTGTATTTTATTATCTAACTGTGGGGATTGTCAGTATATATATATTGTTGTCTGCCAGTAAGATCATATACTGCATGCCAAGGTGTTCTCATCAGTGATTTAAAGTGAAGAAGTTTTTATGACATTGTGTAACGAGTAAAAAGATGATTTGTAGGCTTGTAGACATGAGATTTTTAACATGCCTTCTTCCCTTTTGACTCTTCATTATTCCCCCAACCTCCCAAAAAGTTGGAATAAAAAGAATGAAGTAACCATTTGACAGTTGTAAAAAAAAAAAATACTTGGAAGTAAATGACATGAATTTTGTGGACAGTGTGTTGTCAATGGCATCCACACCATGAGACATCTCAAGTCCAGTAGGGGTCCCTTTAGTCCATACAGTGTCCAACACATACCTGTCAAAATATCCTGTATGCATTATAAATAATGGCTTACTTAGGCAGAATTAACGAGAAATATATTTTCCATGATAATGTTGGTGTTCTGGAGGCAAATTCGGGCAGTGTTGACCTTGAAATTATCTTATTTGTGCGACTTGACCCTACTTCCTCCTGGCACCTGTCTGTATTCAGAGGTTATTGTAGGACAGTTTCTCTCAATGTCTGTCTGAATAACAAGGACCTGTCACCAAATTCAACAACCCTCTTTAGGGTATAACAATATTGGTAGAAGACAAGTTACTTTATAATGGGATGATGGGGGGATTTTTATTTAGCCTGCTATTCCTATTTAGCCTACTAATGTCTAACTTGAGGGGAAGAATGGTACAAATTTGTTTTCCTTGACTTAAAGGTACAATGGCATTCTAAAAACAGACATTGAGTACATTATGGCTGGGTTTTCAGGCTGATTTCACTTCTCTAAGGGAAAAGACAAAGTTGCCTTACTCTTATGGAAAAATTGACTTTGAAAATGTTCAGTGTGGTGAATGGTGTCAGTTTGTTTCTGTTGATAATAAATAAGACATGATGGAAGTCACTCTGTAGCAGGGCAGGGAAACATTTCTCTGTGTGTGTCACCAACTGTGCAGTGTTCACATAGACCTATGTGTACAAATAAGTAGTATAGAAAAAATAGTGCCAAAACTTATCAAACATTGGAAAATAGAACTACGAGTGTACTCATTGTACTTTTGTAGTCTTACTATGGGACAGCAATTTTGATTTTATGGTGTCCTCTTTGGATATGTGTATAATTTATGTTGAATAGACAGAGATGATGTTCTATTAAGAGGTTCTTAAGTCAGCGGAGAGACGGTTTTTCATTAGTTTTTAGGGGGAAGATTGATAGCCATACCACACATAGCACATTCATTGTGCTCCAGTTTGGTGCCTATCACAGATCAAAGAGTCCATAGCCCTTAAAGCCTATATTTCATCGGCATTATCCAGTATAGAGGCCTGGTATGCATTTCTTATGGCTGTATGATGTATAATAATCAGTATTGGTATTATATTATTGTTATACTGCTCAGGGGCCTGGTGTACTGTCAGTAGTGCCCTGATGTTGTAAAAGTAAGAAAGTATCTGTCTGGCTGAAGATGAGTGTCTGTTAATTGCTGTCCAAGTTGTTGTTTATATCGCAGGTCACCTTCTCTCTTTTTTTTCTGCACTTCTCTTCCTTGATAACCAGCGGCAGCCGCAGCCTCCTTCTGATAATCCAATTAACCTATAATAGCCAGGTTTTTCTATGCTTGATCACCCGCTAGGGACTTGTCAGGGAAGAGCGAGGAGAAAAATATTGGCGTCCTGGTCCAGACCATGATGGAATGGCTCTTCAATTAATGTCCAATTTGCCTGACTTCTACCTGGCTTTGATGTGCTTAATGGTGTCCGTATTGCCCACCTATTGACCCTCTAGTTAATGTCCAGTTTTATGGGGCATTTGTCCTGCCTAATGGTATTTGATGATCTGGCCAGACAGATGTGAAAAAATGTTGTTTTTGTGATTGTGCATCTCTCTCTCTCTCTCTCTCGTTATAAATACTGTTCATAATCCACTTTATTTATATATATATACATGCATCATCCTGTGTACATAACTGCATATATCTGCATGCGTATTTTGATTTTTTACAAGCATGATTCAATTGTTAGCGGCTGAGAGATTTAGCTAAAACTATTACCCTGAATGTGAAAGAATTATTACTTGATTACTGAATACCATAGAATTTTAATACCTGGATTATCAAAGAAAAATGTTATTCTGTGTGTTAAAGATGACTCTCAGTTTGTTGTTCTGAGAAGTAATTTTTCCCTTTCTTATGAAATTGCTTTCTAGTGTTTTATAAGATAGCAATTTAGATTATATCACCAGATTTATGTTCTCTTGCCAAGATCAATATTCCTGCAGAGAGAGAATGGTTTTAATGCAAAAATAGATCAGGAACCTTTTGTTTAAGTGTTATAAGACCACTGCTTGATGTACTCAGTACACGAGTGTGTTATATCATGCATACTGTGTCGTGTAATATGGCATGCTGTAACACGCGTGTTAACGTGTTTATTCACGTGGTTTGGTTTTCTATTTCTAGGTGCTACCAGAGATATCGGATCTGCTCTCACAAGACTATGTCTACGCCACAAAAGTATAGAGAACAAACTCAAGTCCTTCACAAGGTATGTTTGTGGGTGTTGAGTAAAGGTGTCTGAAGATGTTACACCTGTCTGTTACCTTGATTGTCCAACATGCACACACACGCTGGAACTTAAGACATACCAGAAAACAGTGGCACTCTAGGGATAAAGATAAAGCTCTAATGTTTTTTGTCAGTTCGTTTTCATATCCTAATGTTTGCTCTTTCTTTTAACATCTTTGCACTGATATTTGCCCATGTTTCACTTAGTAGGACAAGACATTCACAATATGCCCCAGAGACTTAGTTCAAAGAGTGAAAAAAATGAGATGAGCAGTCTTCTAGAAACTGAAAATCTAATTACTTGGGTGAAATTTTTAGCAGATTTCGTGAAGTTGGAATTTTTTACACAGTCATTTTGTGAAACAAGCCTCCGTAAAATCAGCCCTGCATGCACTCAAACAAGCACACGCACACACATCTACGTATCGTAGTGTGTCACTGTATTGATCCCAGGTATTTGGGTGCAGTCTCACAAAGTTGCCGTGCACGTTCGTGAAATTGATCAGAAGCAGATCTGGAGCAGTCTAATCAATGAGGCAGTTCAACCCCAGACTGTATTGATTCCCTGTGGAGTTAACCTCTCCTCCTTCCCTCCTTCCTTCCTTCTCCAGATATCTTGTAGAACGAGGTCTGGATTTACAGTTCTGTGTGTAATTTTTACTAATCTAACTCACTAAGGACCCTACAATTCCACTAGCATATAGATGAAGTGTTTATGATTATAACTATATGATTGCATAAGCTGTTATAGCAGTTTGTTGTAAAATAAACAGAACTTCTGAGTGTTATTTTTCAATCATGACCACCCCCATCGTGCCCTTAAACATGTTTCGCGCTGGGATGCATGGCTGCACATGCACATGCACACAAAAAAACACACACACACACACACATATTAAGTTTTCCAAGTGATATTATGATAGTTTATCATAACATGTATGTTATTTCTTTCGTCTTCCCCTGTAGTTGTCTGATGGACGGCATGGTGACACCTTTACAAGAGAAGATGGAAGACTGGAAGAAGACAGTGGCACACCTGGATAAAGAACATGCTAAAGGTGGGTCTTGATTTGACATCTTATTTATTTATGTAAATTATCTGGCCTTATTAATATGTACACCAATCACCAATATTAATGAATGATTTAATAGATTTAATAGATTTAAAAGAATGCAAGAAATGTGAATGCATCCAGAAGTCTCTTTATCTGCAACAACTCATACCCAAAAGACATTTTCCAGAAGCAAATTCTCTCTGACCTTCAGAATCAATGGTCTACAGGTACATATCCTATCATGATATGTGTAACAAATAGCCTCTAGGGAAATCAACTGAAGCCTCTCTCTCCATATTGTTGAACTCAATAAACTGATGGACAAGACTTATTACAAACACTATGGCAGATTTTAGACCAACAACCAACATTAGGGCTCATTCTAAGATTTAAAAGAAAAAATTTTTAAGCCAAATCACTTTGGACTAAATCAGTGGCAAATTTAGAGAAGATAGTTGAAATTTTTCATTTCTTTTATTTCGTTCTAAAGGTCTCCTCTGTCAGTTGAATTATCACCAGTCAGAGAACACGGAATATTTATTTATTTATATCTATTTTAGTATGTTAATAGATAATGCACCTGCCAATATTCCTGTGATGAGGACATAGGCTCATCATAGCCATAAATAAAGCATCGTTAGACGTCATAAGTCCAGAAATAGATAGATGTAAAGAATTTGTATGAGGATAGTTTTAGTAAGTGCTAAAGCTGGCTTTATGTAGGCTTAACATTGATTGGGATTTTCATCCAGAAAGGGTATTCACCCAGAAATAAGGGTTATTTGTGGTCCATCATATGAACTTGTTCACACTGTTTAATGGGGATTTTCAGGGTTAATTTCCTTATATAGGTATCAGTTAAGAAGTCTTTTAAGGAGAAGTGGGTTATTATTGTGCTGGTTGATAATTAACAAAAAAAGCCCCAAGATTAACTGGTCTTTGCTGGTGTAGATGTGAAATGTATTTTTAACATGCATGCACGCACACCTTCACATGCACACAGTGATATTTTTAACTATCAGCTATAAGTCATGCTTTAATGTAAAAAAATTAGCCTCTACTGTGAACGGAGATCAAATGAGATTAAAAATATCCTGTATGGGGACTGGGGGGGGGGGGGGGGGAACCAGATTTCTTCTTAATTTTTTACATAAAATATCCCAAGAAGGGAAGGGGGGGGGGGCAATTTCCCGTTTTCCAATTTCATCACAAAAATTGTATCTTTCCCAGCTGTTCTATCCCTGTTAGATCCCTGCCATCTGTCCACTTCCACAGCTGATAAGAACCCTGTGTTTTAATGGGTTTCTCTGGTCAGATTGTTTGCTGAAACCACAATCCACAACCAATCAATCACACATTTATGGAGGAGACGTTTAACTATTAATTTGGTTTATCTGCATCATCGTTGGTGACCTTTTGTGAGCAGTTTGACATTATGTGTAACTGGGAACAGAATATTGCTTTTGGGCTTTGATTTTAGATTGATTCCTTTCTGGTGGAATTATCATTTAAATCAATTTTTCTCAGTAAATTTTGAATAAAATGACCACTTCTATTTCAATTTAAATTAATTTGTTGAAACTTTGAATCCCCAAAAACATATTGAATGTCAATCTTCTGATATTAATCAAAGGAAAACTATAGTCCATTAAGTCTATTTATGGTTGCCTTTTATGTCACATGAGAAGAAAATTCCAAACAGACTTGACGTTGTTGTCCATTGTTTTTATGAAATTTTGTAAAATATCCCCAATGCTGTGAAATCATAAAAGTCAGGGCAATTGTTTTACATTCCTGTCTGTTTTGTGTGATTTGTTTTATTCAACATGCCACCTCAGATTGACATTTTACCAGGTTTGCTTCCATTTCAGAAGTATTGGACCTCAAATTCAGTCCTTTTGAGCTGGATATTTTGGATATTTTGAATGGTCAAATTCCAGTCACAATCTTCCGAGAGAATTTATTTGAAAGATACATGGAGAATAATAGGTCCACTGTTTGGCCATTGGAGTTTGGAGTTTGCATTGTGTAACTAAGCCTTCTCTTACTGTTGTTTCAGAATACAAGCGAGCGCGACAGGAGATCAAGAAGGCATCCTCGGACACTATCAGGCTACAGAAGAAAGCCAGGAAAGGTAATGCCAGTCTTTATCCAGTGACAAGTTTCCGGAATAATCCAAATAGTGTTACAAACCAGTTTCCTCTCTTTAAAAAAATATGATCTGCAAATATTTCAATAATCAAGCTGGACCAATATTGACACAATAATTTGAGAGGAAATACAAAAAATCTGCATTTTTTTGTGTGAAATTCCAAATATGCCACTGTAATTATTGATTTGACTTGAATATACTTGACTATGCTTTCAGAGAACTGAAGAAATGATGTTCTTAGTAGATACATTTGAGTCTGTCTTAGTTTTAAATGATAAATGTATGTATTGTACAAAATAAGCTCAGCAGTGGTGTATTTAGCTACATTGAATTGCCATGAGAGGTATGAAAAAAAAATAAGAAAAAAATAGCCACTTTGTGTCCTTCATTGATAATTTGGTTTTGAATTTTCCAGGCAAATGTGATATACAGACGCGACTGGACAACGCCATGCAGGACGTGAACGACAAGTATCTTCTGCTGGAGGAGACGGAAAAACAAGCTGTCAGAAACGCACTCATTGAAGAAAGAAGTCGTTTCTGTCAATTCTTGGGTTGTTTAAAACCTGTTGTGGTATGTATTAATGTGATACCAGGAATGTTCACACTCAGTCCATAACATAACGAAAAACGACAACAACGATGATGATGATAGTATAATAATGATAATAATAATTCCATAATGACACATAAATATTATTATTTAATGTTAAAATATTAATAACAATAATGATGATAATATTTCCAGGTTTAATAAATCTCTATGCATGAGATATTAAAAATAATAATAAAGTTATTATAATCATAATAATAATAATTCAAAGGTGACATCCATGTCATTAACAAAACACAATGACATAATAAAAATCATATTACTAAACGGACACCTTTACTCCAGGATGAAGAGATCTCGATGCTGACAGAGGTGACCCACCTTCAGGAGATCCTGGACATCTTGTACCAGCAGTGTCAGGACCCCAACCAGCTACCAGCGTCCAGTGAACAGGTTATTGTGGACCTCAAGGGATCAGATAACCACACCTGGTCTTATCAGGTACAGGAGGGGGTGTTCATTGAACGTTTGTTAATTTATTTCCGGATTCTTCCAGTTTCGTATGTTATTACAAAGGTTATATTAAAGACTTTTGTCATAAAAGATATCACACAGGTGTATATTATTAGTACCACCAGCGTGTACGCTGGCGGTACTCATGGTTTTAGTCCCGACCCGTCTCGTACAGCTCCGCCGGCTCCGCCGGCTCCTGCGGCTCCGCAGGATGACGTGGGATACGAGTCACCGTTACCGCTTCTCCTCCTAGACCGCAAGGACCTGTGTCCCCATCTCTTGGATTTGGGTCACATATAATCTCAACTTGAACCCCCAGGTTTTTTTGTCTCAGTTGGTGCATTGACCTGGGCGTGACGCTCGTTGAAATGCACCCTTGTCAAAAATTTTGAAAATTCAATGCTAAATATCTCCCAAACCAATGGAATTATGGGAAAAATTACTACAGATGGCTGACCAAAAGTCATATGTGAGGATTTCAAATATGCCCTTGGATTTGACCTTTGACCTTTATTTCAAGGTCAAACGGGCCAAAATTTTCTAAAAATGGGAATTTTTTGCGAGAAAATTTTTATTTCAGCCGATATTTAAAAAACGAAACATATCTTACCTATAATATTATGGGCAGGTGTTACCCTTAGGGTCATCTTTCATTTTCGTGAGTTTGGGGTCAATCGGTGCATTTTCATGGTAGTAGCGGCCATTAGATGCTGAAACTGAAAATTCTCTCTAATTCTGGAACCGTTAATGCTAGAGAACTCTTGTTTTTTGCATTTTGTAGAACTTGTCAAGGGCAACACTGGGGTTGGTGTCCATTTTTTTTGTTTTTAATACGGCTTAGGCATTGCACTATATCAAAAAATTCAACATCCAAAATTCATTGGTGAAAATGAAATGTGAATTACTCAAAAATTAGCAGAGATAAGCCCTTAGTTACTATTGAACTTGAATAGGAAGTCATATACTGATAATCTAACTGTGACCTTGAAATTGACCTTTGACCTACTTTTCACCATGAACTGAACTTTGCAAAAATTATCTCCCCTATATCTAGAAAACTGGCAGAGATACACCCATAGTTACTATTGAACCTGAACAGGAAGTCATATACTGGCAATCTAACTGTGACCTTGAAATTGACCTTTGACCTACTTTTTATGATAAACTGTACTTTGCATGTTTTCTGGCCTCTTTATCTCCAAAATTAGCAAGGAGATACCCATAGTTACTAATTAACTTGAATAGGAAATCATATACCATGAACTGACCATTGCATATTTTCTTGCCCCTCATATCTTCAAAACTAGCAGAGATATGCTCAGTGTTGCCCTTACGTTTTCTCTTTTGTCAGCATATATGCAACACTGATAACACATTTCAAGGAAAACTAATAGGCCTAGTGTCTAGAAAATCACAGGAGTGATCAATGTTAGGAAAATACAGGCCAATTGGAAAATCCGCTTGATTGGACCTTTTGTATGTTGTTTTTTCATTTTTGTTTTTTTTTTGCATATTTTGAAAATTCTTGTTTATTGCATAGAGCTTGTCAAGGACAAGACTGGTTGTGGTGTCCCTTTTTTTTTGGGGGGGGGGGGGGGGTGGTTCCATTTGAATGCGCTTACTCCAGCTGGTGGTACAATATCCGGAGGCGGTATCGCCTCTCTGATCCTCTAGTTTATTTATTTATTTATTTATTTATTTATTTATTTATTTATCCATAAACTTAAAGGCTTCTGTCATAAAGTACTTAGCACAGGTTGAAATTATTTATTTATTTATTTATTTATTTATTTATTTATTTATTTATTATCAATAGATTTCCATACTTCCTCAGTTTTGTGTATATTATTATGAACCTTAATGGCTTTTATCCTAAGATACTGCTGGTATATAAAGATAATCATAACTATGATATTGCTCAATGTTAATGCCCATATCCCCATGTATTCCAGACACCCCCCAGCTCCCCCAGCTCCCTGGGGTCCAGAAAGTCCAGTATGTGCAGTATAAGCAGCATGACCAGCTCCTCCAGTGGCTCCAGTAAATCTCACTCTCCCAGCCATCATCATATACGCTATAAGAACCCGACACAGGTAAGTCATGTGGACCCACTCACTCATGCCATCCGTACGTGCGCGCACGCACACGCACACACTCTTCCTCCCCCTCCTCTTCCCCCTCCCCCTCCTCTTCCTCCTGTGGTGGCAGTAAATTTCACACACCATAAGATCCCGGCACAGGTAAGAAAGTCCCACACACATGTTTAGCTCCTCCAGCGGCGCCAGTAAATTTCACTCTCCCGTCTATCATCATTTATGCTATAAGAACCCAACAAGGTAAGACAGCCCCATACACACATAGTAAACACATTCATGCACATGCCTATGCATGGATACTCTGATATGTATAGCACCTGCAGTGATCCAGTAGAGCTCTTCCAGCCAACATAAATTCGCTGTAAAAATCCTAACACAGGTTAGATCCCTTCACGCGCACATAGGTGTTCATCAAACTAATGTAGTTTCCACTACAAAACCACCATAATCAACACTCAAAAAAAAAAAAAAAAACTACACAATGTGAAATTGACAAATATCCATATCTTTTATGCAAACTTTCATATGCAGTTCAAATTCATTCCTATACACATGCAATAAAGACAAACAAATTAAACAAAACATACATCCCTCAAGAAGTCAGCTTAGGTAAATCGGGCAGTAGAAAATATTCGGTAGAATGGGCACATATATTTACATTTGAGCTCATGTTGTTCTAGCAGTGCATTATTTAGTGTTTTATTGTGGACATGTACTCATACTCCTGTATGTGTGTGCATTAACATATGCGCTATATATAGTATATGTGTAACCCCTTTAGAACCTATCTTTCTTACTGCTGCTACAAAATTACAAAGGGGCAACTTCAGGATTAAGAAATGGAATTCTTGCAAATTCATCCATGATCAACATGCACTTAACCCTCAATAAGATTCTGTTGTAGTATTTGAAGAACTAGGTTTATAATCCAGGTTTTTGTTTTCAAATAACAATCTTGTTGATAGTGCACCATAGAATTTTATTATTCCCACATGCTTAACTCACAAAAAATAAATGATATTTATATGCTTAAAAGGTATTAAGTTTTGACAAATTATACACTCATTTATATGTAATCATGCATTGAATGGCTTCCTGTGCAGTTTGCTTGTGCCTCCATCTATTGGTGAGTTTGCTTGAGCAGGTGTCTCCATCTATTGGTGTGTTTGCTTACACTAGCCCTTGTTTCTTGCATTATAGCAACTTGCAATGCCGGGGACTATGAGGCTGTCCAGCGTTTCTTCTCAAGATTCGGGCTTCACGTCGCAAGACACGTTGTTTCTGAAACCCCTCACTCCACCCGCGCCAGACTTCAAACGACAGGTATGAGTTGGACCAAGTGTAAGCAAATTTTACACCATTTAATTTTCTCTTCCACGGGCTGATTTTTTTTTTCTAAGATTTTAAAAAGGATTTTGGTTTGTAATACATTTGGATTATTGCTGCTAATCTCTCTATTATGATGATTTTTCTCACTTATTTTTTTTTCACCCGACTTCATGTAAGCTTACGCTGTAACTTATTTGTTGTATATGAAGTATGATTTTATTTATCATCTCTGTGGTAAACATATATGACATGAGGCATTCTCAGCATGTTGCTTGAATGGATTTCTTGGCCAATGGAGGGTAGGTTTTGTGGGTGCTGCACAGAAACGAATGCAGATTTTAAAAAAATCCTATGCCATGTGCACAAAATGTGCGATGAAAATTTCATAAATATTTCAAAGAAAATTTAGGTTTTTGGTAAGTGCACTTGTATTTGTTGTGGCATCACATGTTGATATTTGTGATAATTTCTCTCCAGGTGCCAGCGCAAGAGAACAGTAGTGGCAGTAGTACAGCTGACTCCAGTAACGCGTCCACCCCGTGTTCCCCCTACCCTGCCCCACCCTCTGCCACTTCTACCTGGTCCAACTGGCCTGACCCTCCGCATGTCCGCAAGGATCCCACGCAGGAATTTGAACGCCCACACACCATCTCCACAGCCTACGAGAAGAACCACACCCGGCCACCATTGACATCACAGACTTTTGAGCCTCCAGACACAAATGAGTTGCTGGACCGCACCCTGACCCCTGGTGGCCAAGACCGACCTCCGACCCCACCCAGCGCCAGCCACTACCAGACGCCTAACATCGGGCTCCACGTCAGCGCCCCCAGGCAGCCTCAAGTTCAGGCGATCTATGCCAAGCCAAACAGGCCCCAAGTGATGAGGGACATCAGGCCCCCTACTGGACCGAAACCGAAACCCAAGCCAGTTCAGACCCCCACGGTACCCGGATTGGGTCACAGTAAGGATGAATTCTCAGAAGACACGGAGGAGGGTAAAGACACATTACGTGTGCACAAACAAGACTGATAGCAGTAACATTAGTTGTGGGGAATTTGATGGGTGGTATACTAATTTGTAGAGGACATTTTGTAGTGTATTTTTTGGCTGTGTGAAAATGAGTTATGTTTGTTTTTTACAATCTTCTTATTGTTGTTTAACTGTAATAGCTTTTTCTGTTTTAATTTAGTTGTCAGAAATAATTAAGTTAATATGCATTTTCCTTTGATGAAGGAATGAAGGTATATATAAAAATGAATGAAAGAAGAAAGAAATGAATGAAAGGATGAATGATCTGGGCATGACAATGCTTGTTATGTTCTGCTCTAAATGTTATGTTACTCTAGTCTTGTTCAAGTACAGGCATTTGTGTCTTTCTCTTCCTATCTTGTTTTAGTTAGTCTTTTTTTTTAAGTTCATTTAACCTAGTCTTTTAAATGTAATTTACACTAACACTAATGGTAGTTTAAAGCTTGTTTTATTCCATTTTATTTTTTCCTTCTTGAATTTTTATTTAAAGTTATCTGCTATTTCAAAGTTTTCTTGTGTAAAATTAACCTTACGTTACATCAATTAAAAGTTGAGGTTTGTTAGTAAATCAGTATTGTTTTTCAATAGCTTATTTTAACCATTTATTTTAATAATGATAATTATAATTATTATTATTATTTAGAACTTCAGCAGGCCACATACATGAACATGGAAGAAATCGCCAGAATAACAGGACATGGTAGACCCGAGGTCAACGGCAATACTACGCCACAGACGGCACAAACCCCTACAGAGGGAGCTGCAGAGGTGAGTTCCCATGTGACAACAAGATGGGCCAGATTTTTTTGTTTGGTGCATTAAAAATTACTTTCTTATTGGGATGAGAATTTACTACCATTTTTTTAATTTCTTCTCTTTTTTCGGGATTTTTTGTGAAGGGCAGGAAAAGTTAAGAGGAAGAGGGGAGGGGTTGAGAGGAGGGAAAAGATCCCCCTCCCCCCCCCCCCCCAACCATGACTGTAGCAGTGCTTTCATTAAGGGAAAAATCAAAATATGCTGTTTGTGGTGTTCATTATATATTGAAGTAGCATATGTGGTTAAGATGCCAAAGTTGTCCCAGATAGTGAATGCCATAAATACTTAACGTCTGCATCACAAGATGTGGTGACGTCGTGCTGTGACAGGTGACGGTGGAATGTCAGTGACACATCAGTCACCTGAACACATTATGACAGAAGGTTGTGCTGGTGTCACTTTATGATAGGTGACACTGAAATGTCACTGTCTTTTTACTGTCACTTGAATATGTCAGTGGAAGGGGTGACAGTTTATTGAAAACCAGTAGTGTGAATGTATTCCTTGTTGCATCAGCAGATGGAGCTCAAAAATTACTTCTGCTACTAACATGTTATCCTTGCAGTCTGTACCTTACACTTTTCAGACTTTGTCTAAAATAGAACTAATTGGTCCAAAGATGGAATTTTTTAGATAATGTGAGGAAGATTTTAAACAAGTGCCAAAATTTCCATAAGAATTAACTGGAAGTTACTTGGAAAAAATTATTTTATGTTGCTATTCCTATTCTAAATCTACATATCAACTGTCTAGACCAGTGGGTGTTGTTACAGACTACCCTCAATATGGGCTTATTGCTTGCTTACATGTTCTTCCTGCTTGTTGAAAATGAACATCAAATGGCATGCTGGTAGTGATCATGTCATATTACAATAGTGTGGTTTAGTACTGAATTATTGTAAACATAAGAATAATAGAAATCCAGTGTAGTAAAAAGTAAGTTTTGTCGTGTTGAGTGGCATGAGTATTTGAATGCATTTGGATGCTAATGGTATAGCATGGGATAAAGATATATACGACCCTGGCATGTAATAGGAGCATAAGTTTACACAGGTGGTGGAGTTTTGTGATAATTTGTAAGAAATAAATCGTGAGAAGTATTGGCTTGATCTTAACCATTTCTTTCCTCCTCTCTCAGGAGAGTGGGCATTGTTTAGACTTAGCAGCTGCTGTGCGTGAACTGGAGGCGAGCACTGCTGCCCTCCACAGCATGCATGGACACCAGGGGGCAGCAGCAGTGGCATACCAGGCAAGACTCTAGATGGCGCTGTGGTGGTGTTTGTTGTTTGCTATGTGTTTTGCTAGTGTGAATGATGCACATGTTTTCGTGATCCATTTATTTCCCCTACAAAGAATGCATTATTGTGATTATACTTTAAATTAACTCCTTAACAATATCAACTGCATGTACCTTGGTAAAATCCAAATAAATTTTTAATGAAATTGATTGTTTTTGACAAAAAAAAAATACAATAAAAATCAACATGAAGGTAAAGAAAGGCAGTTGCTTTGTGCCTTAGTAATTTTGCTTTTAATGCACCATGGGTCATTGCATTTTAATTTGGCTTAATAATAGGCATGCTATATTATATGTTTGTGTCCAGTTTTGATGATTTCCTATAAATTTGCACAGCATGATTTTAATAAGCTCTTATTTTAGATGCTTGCTTGTCGTGATTTTAAATGCAAAGTGAATGTGGCTTTGTAATGGCAGAGAAATTATGAGGCAGTGATTGATTTATAAATTGTTAATGTGCACAGGCTGATTTATCACATATATTTGGTGTATCTTTGAGTGTTGTGCTCACCGTCACCAAATAGTCACCCTCGGTCACCATGATTAGAATGTGCACCTTAATGTGACCAACAGCGAGGGCAAGGAGACCCTGCTTCAGTGAACTTCTGGTTATTATTGTTAGATTGCTAGAAATTGAGAATAGAAAGACTTAAGTGATATTGATGCAACTGAGTGTACCTGGTAATTTTATGTTAAAACATTCAATTGCATTGTTATTAACAAAGTCTGTAGTAGTTGAACATAAATATTTATTGTTACTTTTATCATAAAACATAATGTCACGAAAAAATGTGCTTGGTGTTGTTTCGGTGAAAAAAAGGGGGAAAAAATGCACAACAGTCTTGGGCACAAATTTATATAGATGAAGATGCTTGCTGGGCTGATATAGCAATATATTGAGCACAGTCTCTAACCTTGTCTGTTAACATTTTCAGGGCCCAGACTCCTCAGAGTTAGCAGACGCCATTCGTGAGTTGGAGGCGAGCACAGCAGCCTTGGAGACAACCTATGAACAGAACAACTGTGCCATCAGCCACGCCTCTCTGCAGTGCTCTAGTGGCTACGGCACCATGAACAGCACTCCATCAGGGTCGGAGGACACTATTAACAGTGAAGGTGAGGCTGTGGGGAGGAGTGGAGACTTCATGTGCAGTGTGATGCATTGTGGGATACTTCAGTTCCAGGCATGTTTGCACAGGGACTTGCTTAGACCGTTATATGGATTCGTTGATATCAACAGATTCAGATTGCCTCACATGAGGTTTATATGGAATCTGGAATCTTGTGATATCAACTTATTCCTTTTAAGTCTAAGTTTGACTTTGTGTAAACATGGTCATTTGTTGGCTTTGGGAATTGGTTGTCATTTTTGACTTGCTCATTTATACATCCTACACTGAGAGTAAAGCCCTTTTTACACTGGACGTCATCACTGGACGTAGTACAGCCCTGTTTGAGAGTAAAAAAAACTTTATGTGCCAACAACTGGCCGATCATTGAGCATTCATTCTGCAACCAAAGTGATGCTTGTGCCTCATTTTTACGACCACAACAATGCCAGAAAGGACGCCGTCCAGTGTAAATGGGGTTTACGTGGTTACATAACCTCTTATTTAGAATCATCATGGTTGTGTACATCAGGGTAGCTTAATAGGGCATGTGTTTTTGCCTGACTGCAGCAGCTGAGAATGATGCTACTTGAATTGCATTGGGGAGGATTCAGGGTTGTGCACATTTCTTTCCATTTGCACCACATTGGCTTTGAAATGCTTGGGGATGCTTTTTTTGCACTCTTTTTTTTTTGTGTTGATAGATACCCGTGCACTGTTTACATCAGTTTTTGTGCTGCTTTTAGAATCCTTCAAGCAAACCTACATTTCCTGCAAAAGGAAGCATCTTTCCATGTTTTTGTGCTGTAGATCATGTGCTTGAAACCAGTGCTGTCTGGCACATCTTCTTACTGAATTTGCTATGCATTCTTTATTTATGTTGTATCTTGAAATATGTATTTGTTCAGAGTTAAAGTGACTTTCTCTTAAATGTTGCTTCTCTTTTCTGACATTTCTAGACTTAAGCATCTTGAATTAATATCAGTGTTGTAAAATAGTAAAAAGTAACATTGTTTCTTCAGAATATTTTGTTGTACTTCTACTTGTTTATGTTTGCATTTTCTGTGATATTATTTATTTAAATCCTGTTTACCTTCATTTTTTTCTATTTGTGTGCTTTCTGCATGTGTTATTTATAGACTTGGATGTAACTCCCGAAGCCAGTGACAACGAATGGGAAAAATACTCAACTATCCCACGTAATCGTGACGTCAGCCGCTCCTATAGACCTCCTGTTCAAATTAAACGACCAGCTTCTACTGCAGGTCTGTCTATAGTATAGATGGCGCCACTGTCTGGCATAATAAGTCAGTGGAATAAATAGCTACAATTGATCGGATAAAAATCATTCAATGTCTTTTTTATTTAATAATTTTTTTCATCTTCAGCTTTCTTTCTGCTAAAATAATGCACTTAATGTGCACTGTAACCTAGGATTTTTCCTAATGCCTTAAAAATTGGGTGAAGGGCAGATTAGATAGGTGCAACTAGTTCATCTTTATGCCAAAGAGTACTGAGTAGTATGAGCTTTGCTTCTTTTGGAAATTTAACAATTGGCAAGAATTTCAAAAGTTCCTGTTTTTCTTTTTTTTTTTTTTTCTCCATTATATAAGTAAGAAGTTTTAGGGGTCCATTTAATGAAGGAAATTTTCAAACTGACTTTTGCTGCGTTCCAGGTTTCCCTGCAGGTCAAAACCAGGGCACAGGTACGATACGACGCGCCTCCATGGCGGGGCCGAAGCCACCGCCTCCTGTACGGCGCACATCCTCTCTGAGCTACGGGCAAACCACTACCCCGCGCATGCAGTCCAAGCGTCCACAGTCTGTCCACCCTGGTGGTCCTCAACAACAACAACAACAGATGGTGCCACCTCCTGTTCACGCTCACACAGAGCCCAATTTACAGCAAATACAGCATGAGCTACATCAGCAACATTATCAACAGCCACAGTATCAGCAGCAACAGCAGCCTCAACAAAATATAGGACAACAACAAAACCACCCACAGCTGCGTAGGACCTATTCGGATCCTAAACAAACTGCTGCTCCTATGACCATGGATTCAAATGCACGCGCTAGTATTATTCAGGCTTTGAATGCCAGGTTTTCATCTCAGCAATCTGGGCAACCGCCTGTACAACAACAGCAACAACAACAACAACAATTTCCAGTACAGCAACCACAGCCACAGCAAATGAAGCAGAAGACTCCTCCACCCACGATGAAGAAACCTTCACCAATACAAGAGAATCGAGATGCACACTTGCCCAACGGGAATGGAGAAACTGCAGTCACAGGCGGAGGAGGAGGAGATATGTTGTCACAAATTCGTATGGGCATCACCTTGAAAAAGACAGTATGCAATGACAGGTCGGCCCCAAGAATATCCAGGACTTCAACGTTATGATTTCTGATCGAACGAAAGACTCCGTAATTATGTAATTGTATGCATGGTGCCATTATGGAAAGGTCACGACCTTGGCTTTAAAATAACCACATTTAAGAACCCTCGTTGTATTCAAGTGAGGACAAAGCTTGGGTCCGTGCCTGTCATATTTTTCAGTCCAGGTAAATATCAGGGACCTTAGAAGAAACAACTGCCATTCGTTAAGCCTTGCATGTCAGCTGTATATGAAAACATGATTGTACATAAGAAGATGCTATGAGGCTGTGTAAATGCCAGAGAAATGGAGAAAAATACACTGAGAGACTTGATCAAAGCATTTCAGTATATGTATATCAATGCCAAATGTATTTAACTCTTGGAAGCTTCAGGGGAATATGTATCTATGGAGGGATGATATGACGGTCATTTTGAGGCAAGACATCCTTATTCTGTGACTGTTACTTTGTATAATGTTGATGTTGATGATGATGATATTAGCATTGCTGGTTGTGGTGGATGGCAAAAAGTTCATAGTTTATAAGTGTAAAGGAATAGGGATGAAGAGACTGGTTAAAATTTACTGCATTTTATTATTATTTTTTTTTTAATCAAGAAATATTCATTCTGTGACTAAAACTTCCTGATGATGTTATTGCTCGTGAGACATGGAGGACAGGAAAGTGTTCACAGTTTATAGATGTGAAGCAGTTGGGATGATGATATGATTTGAATTTCTCCCTAAAAAAAGTTAACTGAAGTCTAATGGTTTAAGTGCTGGGACGTGGACAGCACAGTTGAAAGCTGTTGTGGAAGTTGATGAGAATTTAAGGACAAAAGTGCAAATGGAGAATGAAGCGGCCAATGATTTATTTCTTTATTTTTGAGGGCAAACCATGCCCTGATGAACTACTGATGTGTCACTGTTTAAAAACACAGTGCAAGGAATACAAACTAAGTATGCAGAAGGAGTTGTGGCATAAATGCTTCATTAAAGAGAAATATGTGAAAGTGGAGTGAACTGAACAAAAAAACTCTAGAGGTGAAAGACTTTTTTATGTAGTCATGTACATAGTAATTACTATAAAAACAGAGGGAGAGGGGAATGCTATTATTAACTCATGTATGGTACAAATATATGTTCTAACCAACGCGTACAACGACCAGTGATTTCTTCAACTACTATTTAGGTTTATTAATTGTATTGTGTACATTTTGTAAGTAAAGTTTTTCTCCTTGGTGTATTTTGCCATGGTTGTCACAGGTAGTTTTTGAGTAATTGATCTCATGTGCAAAGTCTGATAAGTATGCAGTTGAGTAGATGAAGTTTGGAACGTGGTTATTCGTCTTTTTAATTATTATTATTTTATTTTTTATGGAAAATGGTTCATACATTTTTTGCATTTTTAAAAGATGTCCAACTTCTTGGTTTCTGTTTGATTTAAGAAGTAGACGTGGAAGAAAAATTTGCAAAGTGTTGGTACTTTCACACCCCAATGCAATAATAGAATTTGATCAAAACTGAAATCAAAAAGATGGGGTGTTTGGAGAATTGACCTATTTCTCCTGTAAACAAGTGTAAATTGACATAGATTTCATTGGCAGCAGCCATCTTGAAAAACATAACAATAGGCTGTGTTCTGGAGGAGAAGATATTCTGATGTTTTAAAATGTTTTATTATTACAAGTAAATAACACTTTTATTATTATTCATTATTATATTAATGTTATAATTATTGTTTTATAAGGGTTTTATGTTCTGTTTTAGGAGCATTCAAATAACAGCATATTTGAATTTGGAGCATTTTAAGTTTGAACTGCATTTCTTTTGGTTCACTGTCATTGTATCCTTACTGCACACATTGAAGAACTGTTCAAAAAAACTTCAAGTATATCATATTTATTTATAATTTTCATATGCATATCTCTTAAAAATCACAGCAGACAAAAGTAAGCATTAATTCTGTAGCATGAAAAATGATTCAATGGGATTTTGCATTTTAACTGCTTCATTTACAAAATTTCCCCGTCACTGTACATAAATATAGACGCCAAAATCTGTCAGCAAAACTGGGTATTTTCTTTATGTATGATACTTATTTCTGTAACACCCTATATATTACATATGAAATAAATTGTATGAAATAATGAATAGGCATCTTTGGTTATCTTTGGGACCTTGAATATAGCTACATAAATTGGGTTGACACAAGGAAGCTTTGATTGATGTGCAGATTCAACAATAACTGAAAGTGATAGGAAACGTAATGTCATATGAAACTGAAAGGAGTGTGTCTTATGGGAAAAAGAATTAAAGAAAGTCCCAAGAGGACCAGTTTGCTAAAACAGAGAGATCACAAATAAGCTTTGCAGTGTCTATTGTTTCACTAATTATCACAGTAGAATGGGTAGTCTAAAGGTAAAAAATCTATATACAGTGTCTCGAATAATACAACCCATGATAAACAACTTTAAAGACAACCAAGTACGTGAAAACAGATATAATACATAGAGCATGGGCTAATTCAAAACCAGCTCCAAATCATTGTTCTGTAGTAATATATAACAAAACAACAAGACGGTACACATTTGCGAACAGCCCTTGGCGTGAGACACCAAAAGATTAAATTACTACAATACACGCAAAATTGCGCCGCTTCTGTTAGTACAGTTGTTCGTCAAATTTCAGCAACTCTGACGATGGTACCGACTTCATGTCTACATAAATAGCATTCTTCTTCGACATATCCATGTAATGGTCCTCGCCGATCATTTCTGCGGCAAGTTTCGACCCTGTTGCTTTGGCTTCACTTTCGATTTCTGGAAATGCAACCCAGTTTGTTGAGTGTGTTAGTTGCGACGTTATGGCAGAAACACTTTCAGTCAGCACACTAGTTGAGTTGAATGCGTTAGGTGCGCTTAGCCATTGCGTCGTAGCACCTGAAGTTTTCCCAGCCGCTTTGAACCCAGCGTTTGAAAAGTCTGCCCAGTTGGCATCGAAAGAAGAAAAACTGTCATTATTCTCCGACACCCAACTACTGTCAAACGGATCGCGCGGATCCAAGGCTGGAGAGGGCGTTTGGAATTGTGGGATACTGCTGCTCCAGCCCCAGTCAAGTCCACTAAAAGGGGGAGCCACTGACGCTGAACTGGTCGGAACACTCTCTCCAGGTTCACTAAAGTCAATCAACAAATCACCACTCGAGTTCGCACTAGATGAAAGTTTTGCGGATGACGCACACGGCGTTACATTTGATGACTCGGACGGCGTTGCGTTTTCTGATGGTATGGTTTCCAGAGCCACGGGATTTGACCGCGAGCGCACGTGCACGGGCGCAGTCTTCGACACGGCTGCATACAACGTGTTGTCTGTCATGTGACTTAAAGAGCGCCCGTACTGAACAGGGAACGCACGCTCGTCCGACTGATTGACCAAAGTTCTGAATCCCTCTTCATCCGACGATGTCGACTCGTCGGTCAATTTATCGTCAGTTTTGCTTAATCTTTTAACGAGTTTCTTTGCTGGATTCCAACGTTTCTTTCTCCGGGTACCCTTGCTTACTGACCCAGGGTCTGGGCTATTTGGGGTGGACTTGGTCCGTTCTGGAAGAGCTGGGGGCGGCGGCGTGAGCGGCCCGGAAGACGGTGCGTCAGTAATTCCAAGATATTTGTAGATGTCTTTCTTATACCTGTCTAATTCCTCATATACATTTTCTTCTTCCTCATCCTCATTCACCGAGGTTGGTATATTTTGTGGCTCTACGTTTAATACATTGCTGTCATTACCGCGTTGGCCATCATCGCCCCTAAAAACTGTATCGTCAGTGTCATTATCATCGATACTGTGATAAATACCAGATGCTACGGATATTTTTCTATGAAGGTCCGTTTTCCTGCTTAAGTCCGTTCCTAAATTGTCCATTGCATTTGATGCTGACACTGAGCCGAACGCACTGTCGCCAGAAGAACAATTAGAATCTTTGCGGGTTTCTGCATCAGTGTCTCCAGAAGAGATTTGGGTTCGGAGGCCAGACAAACCGGAATCCTTAGAACTGTTGGAACTCTGGGAAACGGCGGAACCTGTCGACATGGCCCGAAGTTTATCGGAAGACGAAACGAGCGCCCGTGGACTGTCCGTTTTCTGACGGTTTATATGGCTGTAGCCGTCGTCAGCGACGTCGTTGAATTCTAACCCACAATCAGATTTGGAATGCTGTAACATAGGGACGGGGGAAGGGTTGCCATTTTGGGAAAACGTCTGTCGTCTAGGCGGCGTAGGGGGACCGCTATTTTTGGGCTTGTCCTTAAAGTCCAGACGATGATAGTCATCGTCCTCGTCGTCTGAAACATCGCATTCGCCGACTCGAAACGGAGGGGAGGTCACAGAGTTCGTTGAGGGTGATTGCCCTTCTGGTGATATTTGAAATGATGGTCTAGGGGGTGACCTCGACACTGGCGAGGACACTACATGAGCAGAATTTCTGTCAGTCGAAAACGTCAGTTTCTTTGGTCTTGGAGGAGTAGGCGGCGGCACGTCGCTGATACTCGACGAGGTGCTACTTCTCTGAATGATCGACCGAGACAACGGCGGGGAATCCTGAGAAGGCAGTTGACTGTTGCTTAGCAACGTGGTGAAATGTCCAAGACTGTCTGGATCCGTGTCCGTCCTTGGTCGCAGTTGTCCCATACGCTTTTGTTGGATGGCGGTATTCACGTTGGAAAAGATGGTTTGAAGGAGGGACTGTGCTTCTGGAGTGAACAGGTGAAACTCTCCAATGCCGGTGGCGGAATTCCTGCAAAGAGAATCCAACCTGTTAGACAACATATAGACGGGATTTACATTCATCACAAAAGGCTCTATCCAAAACATTGCGTCAAGTGTACTGTTTAAATAAGTAAGGAAAACATCATTTAGATGACATTTACTTTGAGGTCGAATCAGCCACACTTAATTCAGCATTCCAAATAAACAAATAAAATTTAAACAATAACGAAAAATGAAAAAAATGTAAGCTGTACAGAATGTTGAGGAATTTGGAATTTACTCACTCTCCAGCTTGTATCACCAAAATCTTGTTGAAATCTTCGGGGTGGCCTTTATTTGGCATGTAAAACCTCTTCAGACAGGCCAGCTTCCAGGTCTGTATGGTGCTGCCATCTTTTGGACTGTGGAGGGCCACGGAGAGAGGGGTTACAGTCAGAAAATAATGACCAGACAAAGACAGCCGCTGTGTGTCCGAGTTCTCGATCAAGGAAACTTCGAATATCTCTGAAATTAGAATCAGTACAATTAAATTTATTTGTAATTAAAATAATTCCAATAAAACTGAGTAATTGAAAATGGAAAAATTAAAAATTTCACAAGAGACAAGCATTGTTGCTTTAAAAAAAGATTTGGTGGATGTTTTTATTTTATATTTTTTAGAACAGAGCATGCGTTATACAATCTGAAGATTTGACCTTTAAAACCATCTGCTTCCGTAACTTCATCAAAACTTTCTAGTCAAAGAAATTAAAAGATTTATTTGTCATTTATTATCAAAATTTTCCCTGTTGACAAACTGAGAGATATGTCCGCGAGATAACACGATCTTCACATGGCGGAAGTTATATTATAAATAAACAAAAATCCCGTCATTTTTGGCAACGCGGTTCGCCAGATTTTAGACAAGTGCGTACATTGGTACTAAAGTCCTATTCAAGCCTTGGGGAAGCCGCTCCACTTTGTACTGTTCATCTTATCTTTGGCACGATTTGAGTCTTACGCGGGATGAAATTATACCAACAATCCGATAACATTCACATTCCATGATTTCATTGCAATTCAGTTTAACAATTGGGGTAGTATTTAATGAAATATTAACCGAATATTTCTTCGAAATGTCCCTGTTTCAAACAGGCTTTGTGGGGTTAATAATTGACTATTTCAACCTTGTTCTCTCTGCATCTTTAGGTCTATGATCACGCCGTCTGGTAGTGACGTTCGAATGGCAATGGGAATCAAAGTTAAATCCAAAGGTAAACAATGATAGATGCAATTTTCAATGACATTGAACTAGTTGATTGGCCAATCAGGTGTTGAATTTATAGGTCACAGGGGTCATTTATCAGAGTATACTTACACTGTGGTCTCAATTACCGGGCTAAAACAATGGACATGCATATATAACCAAATGGCCTTCGTTATTTAGTTGTACGGAGTCCCAAGTGGAATTCACTGCCCAGTAACGCAGTCTCCATGTGATTAAATGAAGTTATAGATGGTAAACAGTAACCAAATTATACAACGTGTCAACGCATTTATAAATATTTGATTTTAATCCCTGTTTTGAGTCCTACATGTAAAAAGTGAAAACAAGGACCTTGACATGTGATATAAATCCAAAATACCGAACTACTAGCGGTTATATAGATACGGGATGAACGCATTATTAAATCACCTATTTTCATGTGACATTGTTTAAAATCAATCAGGTGGTTTCCCACCACCACCCACCCATCCACCCACCCAGAGATGACGGTAAATCCACCTCTATATTGTCACCATGTCTGCGGTTTCCAGTATTAAACACGTGTTTGACACCTTGTCTTTGGTTTCTGGTAACGGCAGAGACATGCTGTTAATAAAGGTGGATTTCTACCGGCCTCTGAAACTCAGGGTACCCCCCCCCCCCCCCCCCCCCCCCCCCCCCCCCCCCCCCGCCAAATGCACTGGAGTGATAACAGCGAGGCATGCGGCTGAATCCATGTCGTGCTCTGATAGCTGCCCACCCCGTATTACATGTTCACACATTGTGTTCCGTAGAACATGTGACCAGATGATCAGCGGGATTCATTACACCTGATCGCTGGTTTTGGTGCGGATTTTAAGGAGCAATAGTCTTGTGATCTGTTCCGCCTCCCCGCCCATTATCAGGGCTTGTTTTCCAGATATTTATAGAACGTTGTGGTATGGACTGGTTTGGGGTATTTTTGCTCTAGGGTCTTCATCATTTTCATCCCCGCCTCTCTCTTTCTCTCTCTCGCAACTCCCCCCCCCCCCTCTCTCTCTCTCTCTCTCTCAGCAAAATAAATAAACTCAGACAAGTTATCAACACAAGCTCATAAGTAGGTCCGAGCGTCCTTATTGTTTCTGATTTACGACCTTCATACATAAAAGGTAAGGCACGCATGATCACTTTATCTAACCGGAGCAAGGTGGAGATTGCCTGATTGGTGATAGTATCCCCCCCTCTCCCTCCCCCTGTGCTGCGGCGTTCTCACCGTGCCTGTCGCCGTTATCTCGAGCCCCTTAAAGTTGGGTTAATTCTTAACCAGAGTACCCGAATTTCGATGTCTCGACTTGACACGAATTGTTTTGTACCCAAGTTTTTTGTTGAAGTTTGAACACCTGGGAAGAAAGCATGGAGCTTCGTAAAAATGTGTGTCGGTCCTCGTGCGTTTTGTGAAAGAGGGGGGGGGGGTAAAGACGAATATAGGGAGGGATTGAGAAAAGGGTGGAATAAAAAAAAGAGGGGGTAAGGAGGAATGAAATGAGGGCAGGGGGAGGGAGACAAAATAAAAGAAAGGGGGAGATTTAAAGAAGCACCGGGATACAAAATTAAATCCAAACCATTTCATGAAAAGTGAAATTCAGGACAATAACCAACCTTTAAGATTTAACCAAAAACCTGACACATGGTCGCACGCAGGGTGACGTCATAAAAACTACACCAAGTTGCCACAACGTAATTATTACCTACAGGCTTGCCGTGATTTGCAACAAAAAAAGGTCATTTCTACATGCTCGTCTGCACTATCCACAAAAAGATCAATGAAATCACGGCTACCTTGTGTTTTACACTTTGAATCACGAACCACAACAAAGGTACGAGCCACCAAGGAAAAAGGGAGAAATGACGTCATATGACATTATCTCCAATCAGACTTGTTCCGAATCGTGAAAAGATAACTTTTGAAAAACAAGTTACTTAACCAAAGTTCAGATTGTTAAAAAATATGGTGTGGCAGTACTGTGTAGTGGTAGCCAGTCACACCATGACGGTGCACTTGATAGCAGATACGGTTCGCACAGTACAAAAATTGAACGTAGGAAGTATCATTCCTTTTGGCAACATTTATCGAATTGCAATTCGTTGTTGTTTGTTTATCATTTTTAAAAAGTTTTTCCCATTAGTATATTAATAAATATATTAATCACACAGTGATGAGTAAGTTGTTATAGATCTAATTAATTTACTGATCAATTGAGTCATAAATTATTTATTATATTGATTTCATTTACATTTATCTTTTGGCTCCTGCAAAATCAGGACAAAAATCTGTTGCAGCTTTCCTGCTCTTTGCTTTCATGTTTTCTTAACTTGCTTTAATTGTTTATATTTTCTTCCCATAAATGGATAATATTTTCTTCTTGGATGAAGATGGAGTGACGTTTGAGTTGTTTTCGTTTCTACTCCGCATTAAGATCTAGATCACAGATAGTCGTGTACTCTTCACGCGTTTATGTAGTTATTACGGTACTTAAGATGCCGAGATAAGAACCGGGCCTGTGTTGTTTACAAAACCTTGATCGCTACTGGGGTTTTAAAAATATATATTTTTGCATCCTAAATTACTCCTTGTTATTCAAATTATGTTGATTATGTTAATGATGACAGCGATTCCTATATGTAACAGTGAGCATATATGGCTTGCGTTATGCACAACAACATGGTCGATTATAAATGTACCCAAAAATTATTGGAAAAAACATTTTGTGTGATTTACCACACGCTGTGTTGCCGCAGTGTCATCAATAGGAGTCTTTGTGTGTTCAGTGACTTGTAATTTTCGTTATCCTATTTTTTTTTTTTTATTTTGCAGTCTGCCTATTTAATCCCCCTTGACTCATATGGCCACTTGTTATGCTGTATCGATTATTCTGTGCAACTTTTTCTTGTATTTTCTTACTCCTTTTTATAGGTGCGTATCTTTTCAACACACATGCAAGTGCGTGTTGTCTTTTCTAAATTGTTTTCCAAAAACAATCAAACAATCTTAAACATTTTTAAGATTTCTTTCAGTATCAGCTATTGATGGAAGTCTTAAAAATTGTTGTAACGTTATTTGGAAAAAATCAGAATAAAACAAGAAAAAATGGAATATATCTGATTTGTTTTACCTGGTATCGCCAGCACAGCGTAGGGATTTATTGTCACCGGCCAGAAGATCTTCCTCAGGGCACTTATCCATCCCTGGGCCTCGGTCTCGCTCTCCCCGGCCAAACACAACACGCTCTCGTCCTCCTGTATCTCAAAGGCGTACGAGTGGCTCTTGGACTTAATCCTCTGAATGCTACACACGTTTTCTAAGTACATCGTCAACTTGTCTGCCTGCCTTTTGCGGCTGCCCTCCTCGTCTTGAAAAATCTCGAGTCGGGCCAGGAATTTTCCGGCCGACAGATCGCTCATCTGATGGAGGACCAGCCATTTTCTTTTCCATGCCTGAAATGTAGATACAAATTTTTTATTTATTTATTTTTATTTATTTATTTATTCGGCTATTAAATATATCACATTATATCATATCTTATTATAAGTTTTAAGAATATTTGCTCAAGTAAGACGTTTCCAGAAGAGACCATCCTCGTTCAAAACCTAGAACCCAATGAAACATGAAGCAGGGGTCCTAGGTTAAACAACGGGGTCATCCTGGTGCTGCCGGTCAGGTTTTGTTTACCAGCTTGAGATCATTGGTCCTCAATTTTAAAATGGCTTAACTATGGTAAAAAAATCAAATATTAGCAAACGTTGCCTTGAAAGTGGAATCCAAAGCGATTATGGATTTTCAACGTACTAGTGCATTTTTTTGGAACCAATATCCTCACATGCCTCTATATTTTCAAATGAGGTGGTCAAAAAATTATGGAAGTACATCAGCCTTACCTTAATTCTAATCCCTCTTCCCTTGGCCAGCTGTTTGACATCCAGATACCCAGCCTTCTCTACGGGCTTACACTGGCTCATGGGGGACGATTTCGGTGGCAATATATCCCTGGTGTAGTCCGTCCTATATCCCAACCAATTCTGGAATCTGCTGAGGTTTTACCTATTTTTGGAGGTTGTTGTTTTCAGAAATTCACTAGAGTCTGCTAAAGTTGACCTATTATTGAAGTTGTTGTTTTCAGAAATCCTCTGCTGAACTGGCAGTGGCAGTCACGGGGCAAGGGGGGAGTAAACAGCTGTAACTCCTCTGACCTATATAAAAGGAAATAATTAAGTAAAATCATCGTCCTCTGCTATTGGGATTTGATTGAAAAAATTCAATAACTTTGAACGAAGATTGCGCTGCTGTCATAGGAAAAGCATAGTTTCGTTCTCTTATGAAAGAGTAGACCGTGCATCCTTGGACCGTACACATTACTCAATAGACCTTGTGATTATTGAGGCGTTACGTAACGTGTTTTATAATAAAAGTTCCAAAGAGATATTTGCACATAACATCTAATGAAAAGTCCACGACCGACTAGATGTCTGAAAACAACCGTTAAAAATTTCAATCAACAGCAAATCACATAATTTTTTGACAATCAGGAAGTTTGAATAACACCCGTTAACAAACACTAAAACGTCAGTAATACAATACATATAGGTCTTTTGATTAGGACGTCCAACTTTAAACCTTTAATCCCGCTTTAAATTACGACATGTATCCAAATTAACGCATTTGACATACCTTAATTAAAACTGACCAGTGCGTCCAGTGCCTTTCAGCGACGTCTCTCGCCCCTCTATCTATCCTTCATAAAATTCTACAAGATGGTCACTTGAAAAACGTCCGATGTGTTCAAACGTCAGTTTATAAGTCCTTCAGCTAGAGTGGGTGACACAGATTTCAGAGGAGGGGGACGATCCAATACCTCGTCGTTACAGGCGCGATACGATAAGATAAACCGAGCACCTTGCTAACGAGTGTCTACAAAACGCGTCGCCTTATTTTCAACTAGATGACATTAAAATTCAAAACTGTTACGTAATGCCAACATAAAAATGCCCCCTCTATGTCAATAAACAAACAATACAAAGCATAAATTAGCTGAAAAAATGCCACGTTCAAGACTTAGAAGAGTAGATTGTGTGATGTAACATAAAATGGCGCATTTTTTCGGATTTTATCGTAGTCGGTGCCTGCGTTGGAATCTACAGTGACGAAACCGCCATACCGTAACGGGCCGCAGATAAACGGTATCAGAGGTACACACCAATTAACAGGATTCGTAAATAACCTCCAGCAGAGAGGTGGAACAATATTTTCTTTAAGGCCCCCTTGTTTACTGGATTTTTTGAGCCCGTGGGGGATAATGTTGATGAAATTGCTCAAATTCTTGGGCTCGGTGAAATGACGGCATCGTCCTTGTCCTAAAATTGTTTGCATTTTATTTATTTATTATTATTATTATTATTATTATTATTATTATTTTGGCATAATAAGAATAAACTTTATTTTTTATTAAATCTTACATGATTTTTAAAATTTTATCATGTAATACTTATGGTTTTCGGATTCAAGCGAACGTCTTGTCATCAAAGAAAAAGTAATTATGAGCCATTTTTATCAATAGTTTTATCGTTTTCTCTACGCCTACCCTTTCTCATTATTACACACGCCTATTCCAACAATTTTATTTACCTTTAGATAAATCATTTATTCATTATTAGCGAACTTAATTTAGTGAGAAGCACAGTGCCTTAATTTTCATCAACTGAACAGACATGCCCATTATATGATAAAGGTGGAGTTTCCTTAAGTTTCCAGAAAGTAACTATGAAACCCAGGGCGAAACACGGACACTTTGCCATATCAACCGGTGTGACAGAAATGGTAGTCCGCTAGGAACCGTAGGTGGTTCCATATTAGTTTGTACATGTGACATTCGTCCCATATACTAACCCCTAATACTCCGCCTAACATTTGCCTGTACCAATCATACTCAGACTGTCATTCCTGTCGCACAGGCGTGTGAAAACTGCAGTAGTTGTGACAGTGCGAGCACCGCATTCGCAACAGATAAGTACATCACTGGTCATCGCCTACATGATGACGTAAAGCTATCGGATTTGATTGACGCTTCATTCACATTTATATTAAAAATTTCAAATTCCCTAAGTACTTCAATATCAAGATTTCTAAAATGTTCTGAAATCTTTTGAATCGTTCAGTTTTTGTTACCTTCATACGCTCTACTGAAATGGGTAAGCTTAGAGAGAAAAGAAAGGGTTCGCATAAAAAAGAAGGAAAAAATAGAAGGTATTGCTCTTTAAAGAAAGTCTGGCTGTCCTTTCGTTATATTATCGTTTTATGTGAATGAGGCTATATTTATTGCCATTTAAGAGATGTAGATTACTTTTTTAAAGAGAGAGTTGCTTTTTTTTTCGAAAAAAAAAAAAAGAGAGAGAGAGAGAGTCTCTATTTTGGACCTAAGTTTTGAGTTATAGTTACTCTATTTAATGGACTAATGTACTGCGCATTGATCCTTAACTGACGTAGACCAAAATTTTCGTCTAAACGTGAAGACGAAGTTGGGTCTTTTACCCCCGTAATTTATGTGGTATACATGAAGATCGCTCACCTGTCTATTACCAGTTTAACCGCAATGGTTTGGTTCGTTCCGACAAGAAGGTTATACAGATACTGTCTCCACATGGTGCCTACTCTGACAATCATAGAAATCCCCAAGACTATATAGGAGATCTTCTATGTTTACCTCACATGACAGAGAAGTAGCTCAATTCTTTATGCAAATGTGAAATACCTGCCCTTTAGTTAAAACTTTTGGAGGCACCCCTCCCCCCCCCCCCCTTAAAATGTAAAACGAGCGAAACGAACCAAAAACCAGGCTATTTTTTCCCCATTCTTGTGCCTTTCATAGCCTAGCGTGCTGTTTTATACAAAGACTATATCTATTAATCTTGCACCCCTCCCCCCCCCTCCAAACACCTGGTTCCGCCAGTGAAAACCAATGAGATTGTAGAAAGGTTGAGTTTTTAAAGGTCAAGTTGAGGTCAGGTCGTGTTGTTATCTTCAATTACTACCTGAAGCATGGATTAATATGTCTGGGTGAAAATTTTTAAGTGAGTAATTTAACACTATGATAAACTTCAACTTCGCCTCTATAATCTTCTCTTTATCAGTATTATAATAATGGGTTTCTACATATGATTTTAGTATGATGGTGCATTATACAAAATGCTGATGTGCATTTGGTTGGAAAAAAAAAGGAAATTTGATTGTCGCGAAGTGTGCGACCATGTAATTCATCGTCATGAATATTTGAGATGGGCTGCCCGTTTAAAATATTATTGTTCTTTGATAAATCTGTTTAAAAACGAGGAAATGTGATATTTATGTCTTTTGGGAGTTCAAGAAGCACTACCCAAACCACTGATAACAAAGAAAAAAGAGGTCTATAGAGATTTATAGAAAGAAGATCTTCTTAAAATATTATGGATATATTTTGTGAAGTACAACAAATCATGCAGAATTAAAAAAACTGTGCGAGGGGTATAGTTTTATGAAATCTACGTCCGTTTTGGTATTTTTTTTTCAGACTTCACCCAATCCTTATCGGCGTATTGCAGGAAAAAAAGAATTTGGGAAAATCTGATGAAAAAAGACTGAAGCAGTATTTGAAAATTGAACCATGAACATGAGTCCAATGTCCCAAGACGTCATTTTCAACACGCTTGCACACGCACACACACAGTGCGGCGAGAGAGAGAGAGAGAGAGAGAGAGAGAGAGAGAGAGAGAGAGAGAGAGAGATCCTGGGGGAGGGGTAAGATAGAGAGAGAGAGAGCATCAGTATAGGTGCAACCAGTCTGATTAGTTATGACTTCATTTAGTCTCAGAATTCTTATCAGTAACAACAATTACATCTTTATATGAGGAAATAAAAAAATTGGCGGTCGAAAGCTTTCAACCATACAGCGAAGATACATAAAATTATACACATTTACCAACATGACATAAAATTACGACTTTCACTGTAATCTTACGTTTTAATAACGGGGCGTTTTAGCCAATCAGGTTGAGTCGGTGATATTTTTTCCGATAACTTACGAAGTTAACTGTATTCTCTCAAGTGCCGAGCACTGCTGAAAAGGAGAGATCGTCCTTTTTATTCTCACAGAGGAAAAGCGCGGCGTGAAGGGATAGGGGAGACGCTCAGAGCAGGATTAATATTTCAAAGTTCCTGATATAAAGTAAAAAGGTAATGTAAATGTTAAACTTAGAGAAGTAGAACAGCCGAGCCAAAGCAGAAGATAAAACCGATGATGAGAAATGAATATCCAAGGAAAATTGTATATTGTGTATACAGCACAAATAAAAAGATAGATAAAATGTATAAAAGGCATGGAGAGAGACAGAGAAGGAGTTATCAGTTTGTATTATACCACTGTAAAAAAAAGTTTTCCAGAATGGGAGAACAACCAAGATATACGATTTTTTAACATTTCTGGTAATCATTCGGTATTTACAGTTTTAATCAAACCGTTTACAATGAAGAGTCTTTTTTATCAATAATGGAATTTATGCTATGACCGTTGTTAATGTTTAATATTTCAGATGTTTCTCGCCCAATATTTCACGCCACTTGTCCTGGTCGTCTGTTTATTCGGACGCTGCACGGAAGGAGCGGAAAGACGTAAGTGTCATACAGCATCCAGACCTTGTTTCACGAAATAATCTTAATTTTTATTAATTTATACGGCTCACATGTGCAACTACGTTAAGTCGACCAAATAATTTTGGTCTAAGAGATCCAAGTAATATCAATCTATTGATACTAATGGACTGCTGCCACTTCTGAGAGTAAAACCATTACTGATAAAACTTTACTTCTCCTCGCGTCTCTCGTGTATAATACTCATATTTAAAATGTTGTTGGCAAAGCCTTTCTTAAAATTGAAAAAAAAGACGAGGTAAGCGGCCTTTGAGATTCTCTTTGAGATCATCAGAGCTTACTGTGCCTGTTTCATACAAGTACGTAAGCCCTATAGTTGGTGTTAACTTTAAGACCAAAAAAGTAGTAAACTATTACCAAACATAAATCATTTAAAGAAAAATACTACCTCTGTATTATTTTAAGAGGCATGCCGAATGTTTCAAACCAACACTTTCCCAATAAGCTAAAAACCATAGATTCATTTTGAACTGAACTACACCAAATTTTAGGTCTATACAAAATTTCCTGCTAAATTTTAAAAAGTTTTTCTGTAAAACCGGCCACAGTTTAATAAGCTAGGTATGATTCTATCAGGTCTTATGGAAACGTGCGACCCCCAGCAGGATATCTGCATTGCTAAGTACTCCAGCTGCGAGGCGTGTGTAGGGAATGTGAACGGAGTTCCTTTTGGAATGATCGAGAAGAAAGGCGGAGTGCTGGAGGTAGTTCATTTTTTATTTTAAATCATTATCAATCAATGATAAAGATAATGATGATGTTGATACAATAGCCAAAACCGCCCGCAGAATTACCTTCCAAAAATCCATTCCTGACTTCTAAATTATAGTTTTTGAGTCCGCCTAGTTGTGAGAACAGAGATTGGTGATTTTCCCTGACAATAAGAACTGGAATATTTTGAACTAAAAAATTGCAATTGTATCAATGGTTATATATAAGCATACGTTGGAGATAAAAGAGATATAACTGAAAATTGCAAAAGAAATATTGATTTTTTCATATAAAGGATAAACAGATATCTAAAATATTCATTGTCGTTGTGCATTTGTTATATTTTATCTCTTGGCCAGACGTTGCCGGGTACCAGAGTTTGCTCCTGTTTGCCGGGCTATTCCGCGGTGAGCATGGCGTCTTCTACTGCGCTACTCGCCAGACGGAGGTTTGAGTGCGTTCCTGGTGAGTGAATTTCATTCGTTCAGTCATTTGCTCTCTCACCCATTTAACCAGTTACCTTTAGAATTATCAATCTTAACTAGTATAAAAAAACTAAGCTTTTTATCTCGTTAGTTTAAATTTTAGCTCAGTTTTTATTCTGTTTATTGCATTTTTATCATAAACATGCTCTAAAGTAAAATCTGTTAGTTTACGAACTCATGACAGATTTTTAAATGTATATTCTTTAGATTAGCTGTGTATTTTTCATCTCCTCCTTCTTCTTGGTACTATCATTAGTATAATTTTTTTCATGCAGTCACTGGTATATGTATACATGTACATATTATTTATTTTAAAATGTTAATACTTCAACAGTCAAATCAAATAGCCTCATGGAAACTTCTCAATCAAAATCACAAGTTCAAAAATAAAGGTGTACTGTATTAATTATCATCAGTGCATTTCACATTTCACAACACTAACAATCTGTAGATGCATTCATCACACTAAACACATTAAGGCATACGTATCATTGAATGTTTGACCTTTATGAAAAAAAAAACAAACAAACAAACCTGGAATATTTTAAACTTTCTCCTTAATCACAACATCAAAAGTACACAACATCTAAGACAGTTGACAAATTCATATATATATATATATATATATATATATATATATATATATATATATATATATATATATTTTCGGTGTGTGTGTGTGTGTGTGTGTGTGTGTGTGTGTGTGTGTGTGTGTGTTGGGTGTGTGTGATACGTTTCTGCTTATTATGCCACTCTCATAATGGTGATGACGATTGAATTTTACTCGTAAGTAAAACAAAAGAAAATTTGAACTCAGGATCTGGTTTAAAAATCATAATTTTACAGAAGCTTTGGATAGCATATGCCTTGCGTATTCAGGGAATATTGTTGAAACTTGGACATGATAACGTTATTATGTCCAAGTTTGAAATTTCCAGTTTTTTTAAGTGCATTGTATGCCTCTAAATTGCGTCATAACAAACGCAATGAGTACGATCTCACTTAACACATTCTCCTTCCATTTGCAGTGGAGGGAAGCACGTGCTTCACCGACGGCGACTGTAACATCCGGAACTTGGACTGTTTCCCTCTTCTCTCCGTCATGAATACCCTGTTCCCGGGCATCGTCCAGTCCTCGGACTCCATCTTTCCACCGCCAGGGGTCACTGGCGCCACTTTGACTATCATCCAATTTGTCGCCAACTTCCTGCAACTGATGACGCAGTTTCTGTGCGGTTTTAATCGAATGAATACCATAGATTACAAGTGCATTTACCAGGCTCCCGCCAAAACCCATAACAGCTATTCTATGGCCAGTCACTACGGGTTTGGATTCACGAAGGGAACACAACAAGGTTACGCCGGGATTTGTAAGAGAGGTCTGTGAAAGTCTTCTTCTTGTGTAGAAAATGATATTTCTTTCTTTCTTTCTTTTTTTCTTTCTTTTCACAAGGGAGTCATCTGTAACGCATTTATCCTAACCGGATTAACAATTTAAGTCAAAGTAAAGAAAGATAGAAAAAGAAACAAAATTTTGAGTTTACTCTTTTGACTATTCACTGAATTCTGGAAGGTTCAGAGAGGAGAGTACAAGAGCTTTTCCAGTGCGTTGGTTAAATTTTCATATTTGTGTTTGAAGTATTTTCCTATAAAAGTTACGTTAGTTGGATAACAATTGTTTCAGACCTGATGTAGAGAAAAACATTATTTAATAACGAACTTTAACTCTCAATTTTAGAGAGTATTTTTTTCTCAATTCAGACGACTCTAATTGTATTATAAAAATCTTTAATATAATTTGGCGTCTGTGGAAGATGATGCAATTTAATTGTGATTTGTTTCATTCTTTCAGTTGAGCGGAACGCCGGATATCCAGCACGTGAGTATACACAAAATATTTGATTTTAATCTGTAACTGTTTAAATTATTTTATACATTGCGCAGTATTGTCAAAGGACGCATGTCCGGTCTGTTACGCTCTAAACGCCAGCACCAATATCGGAAGCAAAGTCACAGATGGTCGACGCGATGAGACCATCATGGGGAAAATAAATTGTTGGTTAAAGTCATCTTTCTTGTTGTCGACGCTTTTGACATTATTCGTAAGATATAGTTATGATAATCGTTTTAAGATAAAATCTACCGGAGACTGATGAAGGATTTTATGTTACGACGTTTCTCCATACCGCGGATCTCAATATGCTCCCATATTTTTAATGTTTTTATAAGCAGAATTGTTTAACTGAAACGTGATCTAACATAGTCTTTTTTCCATTTTCCCACAATCATTTTTATTTATTCCTAAAATTTTATTATTTTTCATATTTACAAAATCCTTGTTTTACTGCAACATATTAGAAGTAAGTTTTTCTTCGCTTTCCTTGCAGCCAAGGACGTCGGAAAAGGAGCCTTCCAAAGCCACGCTCCAATCGGTAAGTGTAACATTCACTTGAAAGTACAGGTGGCGAGTTTATTAGCCAAACTTCAACTATCTTTATGGTATCTTCATGGTTTTCAAAGCATTTACCTATAACCTTTGTTTTTGGTGAAATTTTTACTTCGTTTTATTTCCAACTTTCAGAGCCATCTTATCACGGCGACCCTTACGGCACTCCTTCTTACGGCAGTTTTAAAGCGCCAACTTACGGCAGTTTCAAAGCGCCAACTTACGGCAGTTTTAAAGCGCCATCCTACGCCAGTTTTAAAGCGCCATCCTACGGCAGTTTTAATGCACCAGCTTACGGCAGTTTCAAAGCGCCCTCTTACGGTTTAAAAGCACCAAACCACTACTACGGACACTCTACCTACTACTGAAGAGCTGGGTGATCACCGCTTAATTATATTGAAAACAAAATAACTTCATGTACAAATGGGAAAACTGTGAGCATTAAAATTTAATGCTGCGTTAGTTCTTAATATGGAAATAATTTAATTTTGGTGGTAATTTCATTATTTTTTCCTTAATCACCAATTTTTTACACATCATTAACCATTGAAATTTTACGATCTATAAACCATTTTTTTTTTTTTGCGTTTTAATTTTCTTTTTGGTGAATTCTCGGAATGGAGATGGGAAGTTGAGCATTCCATTCGTAACGGTAAAAATGAAAAATGAAGAGGTCTAAAACGGGTTTATAGATCGTAATTTTTTCAGTAGTTTTGTCTGGGATCTATCTGGTAATAAAGTTAAAATAGTAGAAATTTGCATAAAAAATACCGTCTGTTAATTAAAGATCTAACAAGCAATGTGTTAGATCGTTTAACTTCTACACCGAAGAATCCTATATGCACGAAACTGTCGTCAAAAATGTCGTCATAAAAGAAAATGTGATTCAAATACTTGTAGAATATTGGCGTAGTTCTAAAAAATAAAACACCCAAAAAGACGTCTTTGATATTATTTCAAACTTTTTTCTTTGGATGCAATTAGCTGACGATGATGGCGGTACCGGAAGTTACGCAACATGTAACATTACAGGGATAACAACTCGTCGTGTGAAATCTATATTTCACAATAAAAACATTGTAAACAACTCAAGGAAATATAATATATTCTATTTCACCACCAAAAATGGCAGTTAAAGCAATTATTCTAAAATCTGTGCTTGCCATTCGACCATATGACCTCCATCGATGGCTATAGTCTTTAATAATCTCTTAAGAGATTATTAGAAAAAAAGCAAACTTTCTAAAAAAAAAAAAAATAAATAAATAAATAAATAAAATAAGAAAACAAGGCAGCAAAGCTGTCAAATGTACAGACAAAAAACAGAAAATAAAGATGCAAAAAGGTAATTTTGTCAATTTTGATGCAATAATAAATAATGCTTATAATAGCACTGTCAGTCAACGCTGAATTTTAATCTTGCACAACAGGTAACATGGTCAATAACAGGAGCGGACCCAGAGATATTTTCTGACAGTATTACAAAGTATCTATGTTGATCCATCCTCCATTTTGATGGTCTTCCAACAGAAAAAAATAGATACCAGTCAATATAAACTTAATAACCTGACTGTCTTCAGGAAGACCCAGAAGATGGTCCACCCCTTCAATAAAATTACAGTTTCAGGACCATGAGAGTTCAAATTCACATTATGAAACTCTCAATATTTAGAAATGATGACAGTGCATAAAATAATATTACATAATGTTTAAAGACATAAAAAACAATACAACTGCTTATGTGGAAATACAGAAAATGTGCAGAGCCCCAGGCAGATGAGAGTTAAAAGTCACAAATGCAAGTGTTTGAGAAAAAATTATAAAGGAAAACATAACAAAGCTAGAAAAGCACTTTGAGAGTGCAGACCTCTGCCAAGGCAGCAATTGTTGATTATTATTGATAATTGATTGATTATTGTTCCAGACCACCACCAAAAATTAATCATTGTCCTCTTTGGCCCACTTCCGACAGTTCCTGAAAATTTCTGCAAAATCAGTCCATAACTTTTTGTGTTATGTGGATGACAGACAAACAGGGGTGAAAATATGACCTCCTTGGCAGAGCTTGAGGTAAATATAATTCCAATGAAGATGCTATTCAAACTTTTAATGTTCCAGTTTGATATATATATATATATATATATATATATATATATATATATATATATATATATATATATTATTTAAAACTTATTTGCAATATTATTCAAAATTTACCTGCATAATTATCACTGCTTCCTTATTATTAATCTAGCAGAGAGCTTTACCTTTGGGAGTTTACAGGGAAATATCAACAAGTGTGCTTTATGTAATCTCATTTAATGGCCTATTAAGGCAAATGACTTTATAACTCTGAAATTAATCTAGTGATACCCAAGGGTAATTTACAGACTGACCCACTCAAAGGTCTTTAGGCCCATAAGTCACACTTTAAGAAAAGCACAAAACCATAATGCCCAAAATAGGAGACTACCAATCCTGATGCAATAATACGTTATGTTTAACTGCACAGTCAACATCAACTTATGCACAACAGGTAACACAGACGAAATTAAAAGCATAAGGCTTCAGGCCCATCGGAGTTCAAGTTTATACTTAGAAAGTGCCAGAATGAGAAAAATGAAAATTTCACAAAAAATGCATAAATTCAATAAAAATGATAATCCAATAGAGCTGGTTTTCTCATATGAGCTGAAGGCCAATCCTAAAAATCGTACTTGTAAGTTAAAAATGATAATAAGTAGCACAGTTTTCTTTTCATAATGTTTGCAGTAGCAGTGCAAAAAGATTGTTGTCAATTTTGATGTAACATTACATAATAAATTAGAGAATAATTATCACCAATTTTTGTTTATTGACTATAAATAGGATGGACATGTAGAAAATATGATTACCATTCGGCTTCATGTCCATGGGAGCTCTGAGTCCCACAATGAATATGCCAAAAAGATAATGAATATTACACTAAAATGTACAGCTTCCAGAAAAAGAAGCCAATTAGACTGCTTTTCCAACTCAGGCTGCATTTTAGTCCTGTGTTTCTTTTTTGAAAGTTTGACAGTCATAAGTAACACAGTTTTCCCATAATGGTCATCAAGGCAGCAGCACCCAAAATTGTGTTTTCTTCTATTTTGATGCAACATTACATAATGCTTAACGGCATAATGACCATCGATTTTTAATAATAAAATATACGTAAGTGTCATGAATTTTCAGAAAATGTGACTAGCATGGGTCTTCAAGCCCGTGGAGGTTCTAAGTCACACCTTGGAAATGCCAATATGTGAAAAATTACATTTTCACAAAAAACTGTTTAATTGCCAGAAAAATTCACCAAAAGACTGCATTGCCTACTGAAGCTGTATTTTAGACCCATGTTTCTTTCCTGTAAGTTTGAGAACAGTAATTGACACGATTTTCCTCAAATGGTCATCATGGGAGCAGTGCCCAAAACAGGGGTTTCTTCAAATTTTGATGCAACATTACATAATGTTTAACAGCATAATGACCATCAATTTTTAATTATAAAATATTAGTATAACGCATATTCAGAAAATGTGACAAGCAAAGGTCTTCAGGATCACGGAACTTCAAAGTCATACATTGAAAATGCCAATATGTGAAAAATTAAATTTTCACAAAAAAAGTGCTTAACTACCAGAAAAATTTACCAAACAGACTGCATTGCCTACTGAAGCTGTATTTTAGTCCCATGTTTCTTTCCTGTAAGTTTGAGAACAGTAAGTGACATGACTTTCCTTAAATGGTCATCATGGGAGCAGTGCCCAAAATAGGGGTTTCTTCAAATTTTGATGCAATATTACATAATGTTTTACAGCATAATGACCATCCATTTTTCATAATACATTATACCTGTCATGGATTTTAAGAAAATGTGACTAGCATGGGTCTTCAAGCCCGTGGAGGTTCTAAGTCACACCTTGGAAATGCCAATAAGTAAAAAATTAAATTTTCACAAAAAACTGTTTAATTGCCAGAAAAATTTACCAAACAGACTGCATTGTCTACTGAAGCTATATTTTAGACCCATGTTTCTTTCCTGTAAGTTTGAGAACAGTAATTGACATGATTTTCCTTAAATGGTCATCATGGGAGCAGTGCCCAAAATAGGGGTTTCTTCAAATTTTGATGCAACATTACATAATGTTTTGCAGCATAATGACCATCAATTTTTAATTATAAAATATTAGTATCATGGTTATTCAGAAAATGTGACTAGCATAAGTCTTCAGGCCCATGGAACTTTAAAGTCACATATTGAAAATGCAAAAATGTAAACAAGACAGCACTGTTCTGAAATGGGTTTATTTCCATTTTTAACACTATTTTAACATAAAACAAAATAAACAGTTTACTGCCATTTTTATATGACCAATGAAGAAAATTGATGAGATGGGAAAAGTATCAATAGAACAGTGTTAAATGTCCAACTTCCTCCATTCTGAGATTCTGAACATAGTGGATGAATGCATCTGACAAACTGCAATGATATGAGTTTATTTCCATTTTTGACACTTTATTACACAATACACAATAACAAGTTTACCATCATTTTTACATAATCAGCTAAAAATGTTGTAAAGATGCAGGAAATATCAAACAAACACTTTTACATTTCTTATTAGTTCAATTATGAGACTGTTAACATGCCTAAGAATTGAATCTGAGGAAATGTGAAAAAACAGCATAACTCCTAAAATAATGGCCCGATTATACTGATTTTTGAACTCAACCTGCATTTTAGTAAGATTGACCACTCCTGTGAGTACAATGACAATTGGCCAATCTGTTTTTCTTATATTGTGTTTACGGTATTGCATATATGCTGAAAAAAGTGAAAAAAAAAAGCATAACTTCCCTAAAAATTACCCGATCATGCTGATTTTCGAACTTAACCGGCGTATTATGAATATTCATCAGTACTGTAAGTTTCAAGCCAAAATGTAATACAGTTTTTCACTTATCGTGTTTACGGTGTTGCATATATGCTGAAAAAAGTGAAAAAAAGCATAACTTCCCTTAAAATTACCCGATCATGCTGATTTTCGAACTTAACCGGCGTATTATGAATATTCATCAGTACTGTAAGTTTCAAGCCAAAATGTAATACAGTTTTTCACTTATCGTGTTTACGGTGTTACATATGTAGCACACTGAATATTTTGGTATTTTTACAAACTAATAATATCTGCTGAAGTCTACCTGGACACCTGAAGTAAGTAACTCTAACACAAGTGAACAATAACTAACTACTGCACTACCTGTGCAGCTCTTTATTATAGTACCAGTTATGCAAATGACCCAATGCTACAAGTCCAATAAATATGATTGGCTAGTTTACCACTGCATAACCACTGCAATGCAACACTCTACCATAATTGTTTGAGATGTTATCACATAGCCATTATGTAAGTTCTACATACCTCCCCCCAGAACATTGAAAACATTTACTAAAATTAAATTAATAAAATCAATTGTTTAAAATCTTTCCGGCTTTTTAACTATTCTACCGGAACGTGTTTTAATTAAAGAAGGTGAAAGACATGTCTCTGGTTTTGTTTGTGGATTCACTGTCTGATTGTGCACTGAAACCGGATTGTTATAAGCTGGTTTAAGTCTGTCAACTGAGACACGAATTGTTTGTCCATTCCTTAAAATATCAAAATATTTGTCGGAACGTGAAATGACAAGGTAAGGACCATCATATGGTCTAATCAATGTACCTCGATGAGCATCATGTCTTACATATACATGTTCAGCTTGTTGCAAGTCAAACGGTACATATGTACCAATCTGCCCATGTCTAGATGGAGGAGCAGGAGCCAATTTCTGCATTGTTTGTTGAAGTTCTTGCACAAATTCATTGTTAGGAAAAAATTTGTCATCAGTTGTGTTCGGAATAAAGTCACCAGGTACTCTTAAATTTGTACCATAGGTAAGAAGTGCTGGTGATGCATCAATGTCCTCTTTCCATGTTGACCGGATACCAAGTAATACAATTGGTAACTGGTCCATCCATCTTGCATTGTCTAAACGTGTTTTGAGGGCTTCTTTCAATCTGCGATGAAATCTTTCAACCATGCCATTGGATTGTGGATGATAGGCTGTTGTTGTGTTAGGTTGAATGCCAAGCACCTTGTTAAGCTCACGCCAAAGTTCACTTGTAAATTGTCTACCTTGATCTGATGTGATGGAGTCTGGAACACCAAACCTTGATATCCATGAGCATAAAAGAGCTTTGGCACAAGTAACTGCTTCTGCATTCGGTAAAGGTACAGCTTCTGGCCACCTTGTAAACCTGTCAACAATTGTCAGAAGATATTTGTTATTTTCTGGAGGAAGAGGTCCAACCAAATCAACATGAATATCACCAAATCGTCTATCTGGTGGATCAAAGGTGGTTAACGGTGCTCTAGTGTGACGTCCAATTTTACTTGTTTGACAGGCATGACAAGATTTTACCCAATTACGAATGTCTTTTTTGAGTGCAGGCCAGACATAACGACTTGAAATGGCACGGATTGTTGGTTTTGTTCCAGGATGACAAAGATTGTGTATTGCCTCAAAAATGATCCTCGTCATTGAAGGTGGAACTACTGGCCGAGGTCGACTGGTAGTTGTATCACAGAGAAGTTTAACCTCACCAAAGATGACTTCCTTTAACTTCAAAGATCCTGGATTGGCGCACAGTTCAACCATCTTTGTGTCAGTCTTTTGTGATGCTGCTAACTGTGTAAGGTCAATTGTCGGCATTGTAGCTGTGGAGGCAATAAGTGGCTCATCAGTTTCCACTGGGGCTCTGGACAGAGTGTCTGGGACAATGTTATCAGTTCCACTGATATGTCGTATATCAGTTGTAAATTCAGCAATAAATGATAATTGTCTCTCTTGACGTGGTGATCTGTCAGATGTACTCTTGAACGCAAAAGTGAGAGGTTTATGATCAGTGAAAATGGTGAATGGTCTTCCCTCCAAAAAATATCTGAAATGGCGGATGGTACTGTAAATTGCCAAAAGCTCACGGTCAAAAGTGGAGTATCGTTTCTGGGTAGGTGTGAGTTTTCTAGAAAAGAAAGCAATAGGTTTCCACATCCCTGATTGAAACTGAGAAAGTTCTGCTCCTATTGCGGCGTCAGAAGCGTCCACTGATATCTTGGTTGCTGCCTTTGGTTCAGGGTGATGAAGCATAGTTGCAGAAGCAAGAGCCATTTTAGCATCCTGAAATGCTAATTGGCATTCAGGGGTCCACTGCAAAGTCTTGGCTCTGCCCTTGGTAGCTTCAGTAAGAGGTATTATTCGATGTGCGATTCCAGGAAGAAAACGATGGTAGAAATTCAGCATTCCCAGAAATCCTTGAAGGCCTTTTTTATCCTTGGGTGGTGGAAAATCTGCTACTGCTTTCACTTTTTCTGCAAGTGGTTGAACTCCAGCTGCAGACACTGAATGACCTAGAAATTCAACGTCAGATTGTCCAAATACACACTTTTTCTTGTTAATAACAAGTCCATTTGTCCTTAACAGGTTGAAAACTGCTTTAAGATCCTCCTCATGTTGTTCAGGTGTGGAACTTGCTATTAAAATGTCATCAAGATACACAAAACAACAGTCAAGTTCCTGTAGAATGCCATCCATTAATCTTTGGAACGCCTGTGCTGCGTTTTTAAGCCCAAAAGGCATTTTAAGGAACTCATAAAGTCCAAAAGGTGTGATGACTGCAGTCTTAGGAATATCATGTTTGGCAACTGGTATCTGGTGATATCCCCGAATCAAATCGATCTTAGAGAATATTGTCTTTCCATTGAGTGATGAATTGAGATCTTGTATATGAGGTAGAGGATAACGATCGTCTATGGTAATGTCATTAAGTCGACGATAATCTCCACAAGGTCTCCAGCCACCATTGTTTTTCTTCACTATATGTAGAGGAGATGACCATGGTGAAGAGGAACGACGCACTATCCCCAGATTCTCCATTTCCTTGAATTCCATTTTTGCTGCAGTGAGCTTTTCTTGGTCAAGACGACGTACTCTGGCTTTAACTGGAGATCCAACGGTTGGGATGTGATGTTCTACTCCGTGTTTATTTTCCTTAAAGGATGACACTAAGAGCTCCGGGTAGTTTTCTAATACTGCTTCGTATCTTGTGTGAACTTTGTGAATCCCTTGTTGCTGAGATCTAGTGAGGTGAGCATGAATGACCGTTTTTCCATCCAATGAGATTAACTTTCTGTTGGAAAGGTCAATGGCCAAACGATGAGTAGTGAAAAAGTCAGCACCTAGAATGGGTTGTGTGACGTCAGCTATCCAGAATTCTTGAGTGAATTTTGTTCCTTTCCCTAGTTTTAAAATCATCTTCCTTTTTCCGTAAGTAGGTATTTTTGTTTCATTTGCTGCAATAAGACTTGGGCCACTGGTTCGTTGTCGGTCAAATCGGTTAGCAGGAAAAACGGATTCTTCTGCTCCTGTATCTACAAGGAAAGTACGCCCAGTGACAATATCAGAAACGGTGATTGTCCCCATATTGATCGTAGAAATTTGTGGAGCATCAGATAGACCAGCAGTGCTCACTAATTTCTGCTGGCTTTGTCGTTTCCCTGTTGTCTTCGTGTAGACATTGGACAAGGACAGCCATCGATGATTTGTTCACATTTCCTGGCTTTATGTCCGAACCATGGATGATATTTACATAATTTGAACTTGATAGTGCCAGTGCGTTGGTTCTGAGATTTCATGGCGTTTATTTCTGTATCAGTTATTGTTGTAAGATTTTCTTCAGGCACTGTGGTAGTCATAGAAATTGAAGAAGGGGTAAGAGGGTCTACTTCTAAAATCCGATCAGCCATTTTAGCTAAGGTGTCAAGATCAACTTCTAGTGATTGTGCAAGAATCCGTCTCACTTCTGTTGGCATCTGATTGATGAATAATGTGCGAAAAAGTGTGCTTGGATCTGCATTTAAAGAGCGCATATGCATCAATAGTTCCGTAGGTCGTTTGTCTCCTAGACCATTTATATTAAGTAATGCTGTATCCTTTTGGTATTGTGTGGCTTCATAGGCTTCTAACAGTGCATGCTTTAGTGCTTCATACTTTCCTGTCTGAGGTGGTCTCTCAATTACTGACTGAACACGTCTGGAGGTTGATGAGTCCAGGAGTTGCACTACATGATGAAATTTAGTCAAGTCATTTGTAATGGCTGGCTGGTGTGTTGCAAAGGATGATTCCAGACGTAAAAACCAAGCAGATGCGTTTGTGTTCCAAAATGGTGGTGCTTTAAATGAAACAGCTGATATTGTTTGCACTGTAGAACCTTGATATATGTCCAGGGTTTGTTGTCTGATAGCATCTGCCAGCTGTTTAATTCCATCTGAATCCATTGCTCACGTCGGGGTCACCAATGTAGCACACTGAATATTTTGGTATTTTTACAAACTAATAATATCTGCTGAAGTCTACCTGGACACCTGAAGTAAGTAACTCTAACACAAGTGAACAATAACTAACTACTGCACTACCTGTGCAGCTCTTTATTATAGTACCAGTTATGCAAATGACCCAATGCTACAAGTCCAATAAATATGATTGGCTAGTTTACCACTGCATAACCACTGCAATGCAACACTCTACCATAATTGTTTGAGATGTTATCACATAGCCATTATGTAAGTTCTACACATATATGCTGAAAAAAGTGAAAAAAAAGCATAACTTTCCTAAAAATGACCCGATCATGCTGATTTTCGAACTTAACTGGCGTATTATGAATATTCATCAGTACTGTAAGTTTCAAGCCAAAATGTAATACAGTTTTTCACTTATCGTGTTTACGGTGTTGCATATATGCTGAAAAAAGTGAAAAAAAAGCATAACTTCCCTAAAAATGGCCCGATCATGCCGATTTTCGAACTTGACCGGCGTATTATGAATATTCATCAGTTCTGTAAGTTTCAAGCCAAAAGGTAAAATGGGTTTTCACTTATCGTGTTTACGGTTAAAGTGCACGCCAACGGCGACGGCGACGACAGACGCAGATGATGGCTATATGTACAGACACATCTGTGTCTGTACATAAAAAAGCATAACTTCCCTAAAAATGGCCCGATCATGCTGATTTTCGAACGTGACCGGCGTATTATGAATATTCATCAGTTCTGTAAGTTTCAAGCCAAAAGGTAAAATGGCTTTTCACTTATCGTGTTTACGGTTAAAGTGCACGCCAACAGCGACGGCGACGGCGACGACAGACGCAGATGATGGCTATATGTACAGACACATCTGTGTCTGTACATAAAAAGGGGGGGGGGGGGGGGGCTAAATTTGAATGTAGGAATGTATTCATTAACCATTGGTGAGAATGGGAAAATTGTTGTTTACCCCAGGAAAATTCATTTTTTGGCCAAAATGAACAGTTGCTATTCCTTTAAAATGGAGCTCAGATAAAAACTGAAATCAAATAGCTCTCGTACTGTCATGTTTTGGGCTTTAACAGGTGGCTCCGTTTTTGTTACTGATTTTGTTTACTAACAGTGTACAAATAGGCCAGGTTGAGATGGCAGACATTGCAAAACAATGATAATAATAAAATAAAAATAGGTAAATTATAATAAATAAATAAAATGCTACCTGAACACAAATAAACATCCTCCAGCAGGGTTTTACGTACATGGTTAAAATTTAAAAGTGAATAGAAAAAAAGATTCCTTTAATTTCAGACTAATACTTTATTATTGGCATCAGATTAAATGTGTTAAACACAGCTATTAATTAATTATTCCAAACAGAAATGGTTAGACGCTTTAAAAAATCGATTGTCTTATTAATCGTGTTACCTGTGATTGTATACAATAACCGTATACCAAGATATTGCTAACCATATCTTCTCTGATTAAATTAACTTTGACCACAGCGAATTTTACACTTTGATCTCTTAACGTTATAATGCGTGACCCAATACTTTACCCGTTCAGAAAATTGTGCTGGCATTCAGGGAAATTAACCAGAATGGCCCAAAGACATTGTTAACCTTTTTAAAGGATGTATGTACTTCACAGTGGACCTCTCATATAACGCACCAACTGGGACAGCCATTTTTGTCTGCCAAAGGCAAACTCCGTTATAAGTACCCACTACCAGGGCCGCAAATGAATTGCGTGCTTTTTTTTACAGCAGAGAATTGTGTCATGAATTAGCCAGAAATATCTGTGAATATCTTGGGGAAAAAAACCAATCTGTAACCCTGGTTATACATATATGTTGTTCTTTGTCATAAGGCAGGAAGGGGACATCAGACTCAGTGCCCTATAAGATGGGTGCTTAGTCTACGCGAGGCCATTATACGAGAGGTTGACTGTTTACAGTTAAGCTCAATAACTATATTTCAGCTACAAGAACACTAATCTGGAATCTACTTCTAGAGTCACGATCTGGTGAAAAGGGATCACAATCAAATGAACGATTTTAAATATAATTAAATATTATAAGTACCAGTGTCTGTCTTAGATATAATGTATAATATATAGACTTCTGTATTTTTACAGCATATATTTGGCTTTAATAAAAATAAATCAATATTGAACTTGCTATCCCTCAAAACAGCATGGGCCAACAGATCGAATTTTCTTCAAAATATACATCGAAAAAGTTTAATATATAAATCAATTACTGTACGCACATCAATCTGCGTTTACCAGAATTACATGAAAATTACCTGCTTTGATTATCTCGACTTCTCGTCCATCAGTTATTTCAAACTGACCAATGAAGAAATGGTATAAATATAATAATAATACTGAAGTAATTTATCTAGGGAACATCGTTAAGAAAATATCAGAATTATTCAGTCATTTGAACTTATCCAAGCCTATAGGGGGCAGCACTTGACACAAGTCATCAAGACAGCCACCAAAGAATTTTTCATTTAAATAAAGATGGCAGCACTCCAAATATGATAACAAGACAATCCCATCATCAATCATGTTTTTCATACAAGAAAATTATCGTATAATCAGCCAAAGTAACCAGGCAATCCAAATAATGGATTCCTTGGAGTAAAAGTTTATACAATACAGCAGTCAAACAAAGCAGTCACATCTGAAATCCTTTTTCTCCCAGCAAAATATTACTTAACTAGGATTTGTGGCACTGAACTGAAGTGGCTACCTGAAAATCACTGTCAGGTAGCATTGAGATTAAACCTTTACAAGTCTACATATAGACTAAGAAAAATAATATGTTTATCCTTTGAACGCCAGTTTTGGCCCCACAGGACGAAAGATGAAATATTGACAAAGCTCTTTGTATTTTTTGGACATTCTTCTTACAAAGTATTGTGCATGTTCGTGTAAAATACATGTCACAAATTATGCCACGAATTGTGTATACCTGTAGAGGTAAGCCCAGTAGGTTACTAGTTTAACTGCAAACACTAAATAACTATGAGTTATCTCCATAGAACAATTAAAAGAAAAGACAAACAGTTCCAAATAAGCAGTAAATTCTGTCTATACTATGTCTTATTCTAATGTTAAAGTAACTTCATCTGTCTATGTTTTAATGTGAGGTTCTATATTGAAGAAAAAAAACTTTTAAAGCATTTACTTTAATTATATAGGAGTGATTCTATTTTCAATGACAGCATGCCTTAAAATGTCTCTCACTTTTCATGAGTCAGTACCCATAAGTGACATCAGTCCCTCCAAGCTTGGAACATAAATATACATACATGAGGATCACAAAGTCATCACAGTTACAGGAGGGTGGGGGTCACTGGGGGGGGGGGGTCTCTGAAGGGAGGGGGGGCCACAGAGGGCGTGGGACATTAGGGGGTAAGGGGGGGGTGTCACTTCAAGTTATATCTTGATCCTGCTCTTCATTTTAGTGACTTTCTTGGTCCCACTCTGAAAAGAAAAATAAATATAAATGGATAAAGGTACTCTGAAAAAAAATTGACGCTTCTTGATCTGAACATGCATTCATTTCATGTTCCAAGCACAAAATAATGAGTACTTTGTGTAATTTATAACAGAATCATTGAATATAATATTCAAAATACAATCTTTTGTATAAAGAAGATACATGGGACACCACATCAACTTCATAATTTAGGGACTGGACTTTTTCTATTCAGGCTACATTTTTACATTTCTGAAGTAGCTTTTACCACCGCACAACAAATTTAGTGCGCACATTTTAATAAGTGTTCGTACATTAAAATATACAATTTTTTGCTGTTCAGTTTTGTTTGACACAAAACAAATAAATAATCAGTAATTCCCTTTATCCAGGTATTTTATCCACTGCAACCTTGTTCAACATCTACCTGTTAGTGCCATAATTCATCCAGAATCATTTAAAATGAAAATAAACACATTAAAATAAATAAATAAATATATAGTAAGAACTAAAACCTTTGTTTGTTGATCCGATGCCTCTCATCTGTTCTCTGAATCAGCTCTTCCTCGGTTTGTTTCAGTTTGTTCTTTATTTCCTCTGCTTCTCTTGTGTTTCCAACTCGCTCTGACTCCGCAATCTGGTAGTGAAGCTCCTGGGAACGATCTCGTAGGTCTTGAATACAGGCATAGATGTCACTATCTGTACTTTGCTGGAAAGGAAAAGAAAGAATATGTTTTTTTGGATGACATAAAAATTTTAATTGTGTCTGCAGTGAAGACTTGCTAGGTTCAGCTGAACCTAATATTATACATTCCAGAGACTTGTTCTTTTTACAGCTGTGACTACTATTTACTGAAATTAGTGTTTACTAAACCAAGTGTTTATCTTAAATTGAACTGGACTTCATAGCATTAGAACTCTCATGTTTAAAAGTAGATATGATGAATATTATAAAATCAATACATACAGTTGGGTTCCTCATGTCCACCCGGACCAGAAGGGCAGCCAGCTCTAGAGGTTCACTGTAGCCATTGGTCAGTGGGACTGACCGGTAACCTGGTAACATAATATAAATATTATACTTAATACAGTTCTAGGGGTTCACTGTAGCCATTGGTCAGTGAGACTGACCGGTAACCTGGTAACATAATATAAACATTATACTTAATACAGTTCTAGGGGTTCACTGTAGCCATTGGTCAGTGGGACTGACCGGTAACCTGGTAACATAATATAAATATTATACTTAATACAGTTCTAGGGGTTCACTGTAGCCATTGGTCAGTGAGACTGACCGGTAACCTGGTAACATAATATAAATATTATACTTAATACAGTTCTAGGGGTTCACTGTAGCCATTGGTCAGTGGGACTGACCGGTAACCTGGTAACATAATATAAATATTATACTTAATACAGTTCTAGGGGTTCACTGTAGCCATTGGTCAGTGGGACTGACCGGTAACCTGGTAACATAATATAAATATTATACTTAATACAGTTCTAGGGGTTCACTGTAGCCATTGGTCAGTGAGACTGACCGGTAACCTGGTAACATAATATAAACATTATACTTAATACAGTTCTAGGGGTTCACTGTAGCCATTGGTCAGTGGGACTGACCGGTAACCTGGTAACATAATATAAATATTATACTTAATACAGTTCTAGGGGTTCACTGTAGCCATTGGTCAGTGGGACTGACCGGTAACCTGGTAACATAATATATGTATTGTACTTAATACAGTTCTAGAGGTTCACTGTAGCCATTGGTCAGTGGGACTGACCGGTAACCTGGTAACGTAATATAAATATTATACTTAATACAGTTCTAGGGGTTCACTGTAGCCATTGGTCAGTGGGACTGACCGGTAACCGAATTCTATATCACATATTATAATTCAAATGTTGATACAAATGACAACATACTTATTTATAAAGTTTTGGCATGGATCAAGTAAAGGGCATAACAAAAGATATCCTCTTAGAATAGAAAGGCCTTTACATAACTATACTAAAGGACCTTTTCCTGCAGTGAACTAAAAGGACTGTTATTTTATAATATATCTGTGATATCAGAATTACCAATTTGGACGGTCAAGCATGTTTTGGAAGTATCTTTCATAATCAGAATTACAAGATCTATGCTCAAACTTGTATTTGAAATCCCAATAAAATCCTTAAATATACATGTGCTTAAGAAAATTTAAAATATTTTTCTAAAAACTAGAACAATTTATTACAACATTTTTTTTACACAAAATTGAAAAATAAAATTTTACCCCAATTTTTTGGCAACTTGGCTATTGCAAAATAATGCTATTCATATAATCCATTCATATCAGCCCAGACAATCTTCTGATCAGAAACTTACCTGGTCTGATGCTCTTGACTGGGAAAGAAGCCTGACCGAGGAAGTTAGGGTCCCCAAACATGTCTTCATCCTGGACCACAAACCTTATCATGGCCACCTCGGGGTTGATGATGTCAAACTCACACTGGTCATTCCACACTGGGTTAAAACCATTGTCCACTACAGAGAAGATACATGGTCAATGTTATATCTAACATAGCATTTCTTCATGACCAGTTGTTCTTAATATAATCAACAAGACAAGTGATTCACTGGGCCTGGACCAAAATTCTATGTAAAACTCATACAAGTCATTCTACATTGACTTGAAACCACTGTCCACTCATTAGTTACATATATACTAGTACAAACATACATGTCTACATAATGTAGTTTATTTAGAGGACAAGTCATACTTCACTCTATGGGCCTTGGTATGACATGATCAAAGTGCTGAACAAACAAGATTTGCCAAAATCATAGTATCAATTGACAGATGAATCATTTAAAATTTTGGTTTTTAAAATGACACCTTTAATTCAGAGTATTTTTACATAAGTTGTATGAAATGAAAGTTCAGCGTACCTGCAGTTGTAGGTACACTGAACTTTCATTTCATACAACTTATTTTCTTACCCTTTGTTCTAGTTTTGTATTTGTTTCCATTGTCAAATTCCGCTCCACATATTTCCACTTCTACAAATGGGCTGGCAATCCCGCGGCCAGATTTGACTAAGTGACGGGCTCCTATGATCTGAAAATTTAGTACATAAATTAGTAAATAAATCACAAAATATTAAAAATATGTATCTTAAAGCTGGTTTCCACAGAGAGTTACTTTACAAAATTATTATTACAGTGCTTCAAGACAGATACAGGGTTCACTAAGACCAGTAATCTCAAGTAAAGTGATCTCTTTTTCTCTTATGTTTTAAACTCCAATGTTACCCAAAACTTTAAAAACTGAAACAAACCCACTATCATAATCCTTTCAAGACCATCCTTTTATCTTACAACAGTGAACATAACTTCTATGATTTGATGAAGTCAACAGTTACTGTAAATAGCCTAAAAAAGAATTGGTCATAAATACCAATTTACTCAATGTAACAAAGTTTGATATTTTAAAATATCAGTTGTAAACGTTAACATACTGTTAGAGTTACTGTGAGGGGATCTACATTGACAAGTGTCCGTTTGTCAAACGGGTCGTAGTCGATGTGTCGCATGATTTCTGGCTGGAGAATGTAACCACACCTTAAAAAAGAAGAGAAAACTTGGAGTATAACCACTAGACTAGAAAAATTAAAAAAAAAAAAAATACATCTCATAAATATAACTGAACTGTTGTGCATCATCACAAAGCAACCCGATAAACAGTCCTTTCACCTTTGTTGTTACATTATGATATTTTAGCATGTGGAAAAACCTGTTAAGCCATTAATTTTTAATATTTGAATATATTTCAATATTTTAATAAACTTAAATATCCTGTTACAAACAATTACACCGATGAACAGGCCAATAAATATATTTAATATTTATAGATATCTACACCTCTAACTTATATACACTTAATGACAACAGAGCTTCATTCCCAATGCCACATTCCTCAACCATTTTGTAACACCTATGTCTACTTCATGATTATTGCTAATACAGGGAAAAAAATGAAAAATAAATAAATAAATAAAAGATTGTTGTACTTACTTTCCATTCTGTTTGAATTTCCCCTCATTCAGCTGCATAGAACGATCTACAAGGGGATAAATGAGATTAGAAATACGTAAAAGCATAGTGTGCATCAACTGAAGTTTACAAGTTAAAGAAAAAAACATGTAATGTCTGCCACGTTTGATGGCAATGGACTGGCTGCCTCAAAATATTTTGAAAATTAAAAGCAATCCCCAACCATCCCCAATGTTCAACTCTGCTGAATCCCCAACTTGGAGACCAACAATCTAACCCATTTGGTGACTGATAATTATGTACTTCCACTAAAAATTATGATCACATGAACAGTAACTCCCTCCTTGGCACCCCTTCCCCACTCTGAGAACAGTATCCCTTACGGAGCCCAATATCCTGCTCCCTTCTCTCTGACACCAACTCTTCCCCCCTCCCCAAGCAATGAACTCACCTGGTGTCTGGTAGTTTAGGGCACACATCTGTGACCCACATATCCACAGCATGGTGGGGTCATAATTGGAAGAGTCGATTCTTTGACCTTTGGGGTAAATCCTGCTCAGCTGGTTTTGGTTATACTTCATGAAGGTCTGGCCCTTCAGTTTGTTCACATATTTTTCCACTTTGGTCTCTGAGAAGCTGGACATTTCATAGTAGTTCCCTGGGATATCTGTGGGAGAGAGAGAACATGATGGGTAATGTATATCATAGTAGTTCCCTTGGATATCTGTGGGAGAGAGAGAACATGATGGGTAATGTATATCATAGTAGTTCCCTTGGATATCTGTGGGAGAGAGAGAACATGATGGGTAATGTATATCATAGTAGTTCCCTGGGATATCTGAGTAAGAGAGAACATGATGGGTAATGTATATCATAGTAGTTCCCTGGGATATCTGAGAGAGAGAGAACATGATGGGTAATGTATATCATAGTAGTTCCCTTGGATATCTGAGAGAGAGAGAACATGATGGGTAATGTATATCATAGTAGTTCCCTGGGATATCTGAGTGAGAGAGAACATGATGGGTAATGTATATCACAAAAGTTCCCAGGGATATCTGAGTGGGAGAGAGAGAACATGATGGGTAATGTATATCATAGTAGTTCCCTGGGATATCTGAGAGAGAGAGAACATGATGGGTAATGTATATCATAGTAGTTCCCTGGGATATCTGAGTGGGAGAGAGAGAACATGATGGGTAATGTATATCATAGTAGTTCCCAGGGATATCTGAGTGGGAGAGAGAGAGAACATGATGGGTAATGTATATCATAGTAGTTCCCTGGGATATCTGTGGGAGAGAGAGAGAGAACATGATGGGTAATGTATATCATAGTAGTTCCCAGGGATATCTGAGTGGGAGAGAGAGAGAACATGATGGGTAATGTATATCATAGTAGTTCCCTGGGACATCTGTGGGAGAGAGAGAACATGATGGGTAATGTATATCACAAAATGGTGGCATTGTATTATTAGGTATCCATAGGTCAACATCTCTAGGTGTGTTAGTAAGGGTCTATCTCTCCAACACCTGGATTCTCTATCTCTCTCTCTCTCTCTGTGTGGATGTCAGTAATTTTCCATTGTATTAAAGGTTTTTAAAGTTTGAGGTTATATATATATACAGTAATATATAAACAAATATTTTAATCCAAAATGTCTGTCAATTGATAATTACTAGACTATAATGGTATTTTGTCCTCCTCAAAAGAACTAAGACTTAGGAAGTAGATTTGACAACTTAGAGTACATTTCTGTCTCCTTGTATAACTTACTGCTTTCATTAAAAGGCACTGAGCGACAGTAAACTATTATGTCAGAGAATTCTTTGGCAATCCTTAAAGCTCTCTCTTGGTCTGCATGCTCTTTACTCTGAAATAAATAAATAAATTTACACTATTAATTACAAAGATGAAGTGTAACTTCAAGTGAAATATCTTAAAGTTCCTAGCATATTAAAATGAAAGTGTAGGCTAATTGGAGAGAGAGAGAGAGAGAGAGAGAGAGAGAGAGAGAGAGAGAGAATTCTCCAACTGGCACTTTTTGGGCCACCATACCCTAAGTTCCGCCATATTTGCACAATCCTTGATGGCCTTCATCCAGTCCAACATGTCCTCCTCGCTGCTGGCGGCAATCTCTAGAGGCGTGCCGTTGGAGATCACACGGAATACATACTGCTTTGAGCCCTTGCCACCTTCTATTTTATCTGAAAAGAGCAAGTCAACAGTATTAGGTATTGCTTCATTGTTTAAATAATATTATTTCTGTTTTTAACCAAAACTCATTTTGTGAAACATGCACAGGTGGTCAAGTGATATCTTTAACCTGCAGGATAGCTAACCAGTCAAAGAATTCACCTGTTTCTTTTTCTCTAACATTTTACAAACCAAGGACAATACAGCATGCCTTAGGTTCTATCAAATCCAAACACTTTCCCTATTAATTTACTTCTGATTTTTCTACAACACGATATAAACAGAGATGAAAGTGGACCATTTAGAAAAAATCTGGAAAATCCAAGTGTTGAAGATGCATGTGTCTTTGAGGGGGAGTGGGGGGTCTTGGGAACATAAATACAATACCCAAATATCCAGATATATCCAAACCCTTAACTTAATTCATCTGTACGTCATGCACTTACCCACAATGCAGCAGGTCACTTCCAGCATGCCCTTCTGCAGTGAGCCCAGGGGCGTCGAATCAGAATCCTCGGATATCTCCAACTCTTCCACATAATTTGATGGGAACCACATTTGTTTATTTCCACCATAGTCACCACGCCACCTGGTGGTGAGATAATTTGAAGGAATGTCAAATAGAAGACACACTGTACTCAGTGGCCGGCAGTCTTGAATAATTATAATCTTAATCAATTTATTACTCATTTTTTGTGCTGTAAATTAAGTTTGTACTTAACAGGAATCTAACAGTTCAACATTCTATATGTATATGGGGAAATTTTGCTTCATGGCCGTATTGGTACATGACATGCACTGTTTCATTTTGATGACAAATTTTTAGAGTGTATAGATGAATACAACTCAAAAGTAATTTTAGCAAAGTTTCTCTTCCATAAAAATTTCAAATCACAGGTAATGTGATGACAAATCAATGCTTAAAAAGAACAATATATCTACAAAAGTCTTACCATCCACCATCTTGCTTATGGACATTGCTGACAATGGCATGCTTGCAGAAGGACAGCTCATCTGCTCGCTGTGCGTGATAGTCGTACAGGGCCTTCACTTTGACCTTGAACACAGTGGAATAATAATGTAGATTTAGGTTCAACCAATGATACTGTTAATAAATAATATTTGATATTCAAACTAGATATGCATTTCTATGTATGTTATGTATGCATTTCTTGATTTATATTTATGTACAACTTATCTTTCTTTATGTAATACCAAAATACCTTAGTCTCTTCAAAATCATTTTTATGTCACATTTTCACTTTGAGATTTACAGCTAAAATCAGCCCAAGAGCAAAATCAAGCAAAAGAATAACAAAAACATCGTCTAGTGTATCTTAAATTGGAAAACCAAGCAAAGATACAAGCTGAAAACAGCACCCCTATTCTCCGTTAACAAAAACTCGGGAGATAAAAGCACCAAAACCAACTCACATTTGTGATAAACTCCAACTCGTTGGGATCAGCATACGAGTTACCTTCGTAAATGGACTCCATTTGCGGGTCCTAAGGACGGGGGGAAAATGAAAGGAAAAAATGTCATGCAGGAAAAAAATGCACTGTGAAAAATCACAAGAGGGCTACAATTGCCAATATGTAATTTTGCGCCATGCAAATCAAGAGGATTACTCAGGAATGGTGTTCTCTGCTGTGAAAGCCACTGTAACCAAGGGGTAATAAAAATTTCACCTGAAAGTGTGTTGTTTTGGGTGTTGCCTCCAGAGAGGGGAGGGGGGGGAGGGACCAGGGCATTGCTTGGTAAAGGAAAAGCTTAAATGTACGAACTTTGTGGCATGCACTGATAGGATTTGATGGGGGGGGGGGGGGGGGGGGGGGGGCAATCAAAACAAACACAAATTTATTGCTCTTTTCTATAAATCTGCTAATTTCAAAATCAAAGAAAAAGAAAAATGCCTCTTGCCCTGTAATCAAACCATTCACTATGCAAGGAGATAAAACATGTTAACAAAGCAGGAAATCGCAGTTTAATTTGGACTTAAAATAAAACTCTTGTCAGTCAAAATTCAGAATTCTGCTTTGTTAAATGTTGTTCTTTTCTCCCATGAGCTTGATAAGGAATGTTCATCTTGCCCCTCTCTCTCTTTACATCAGTTTAAAAAGTGTCCGTATACGTTTTGTTTGGCCGAGCCAGTTTAATTTTGTTACAGATATCTGAACTCTGTAAATCTTTAAAGCTGTAAGCCAGTGTTTCTTGAACAAAAGAAATGAGAGAGAAAGAGGCAAGATCAGAACAGCAACCCTGGATATCTAAGACTAGAGAAAAAAATCCAAAATAAAAAATCTGTCAGCAAAAAATAAGCCAAGGTGGTGGGCCATGCAGCAGTTGCTATGGAAACCTAGGGCTTATTACCTTAGACATATAGTCATTAGGATTCATATAGATATCTGCAGAACCATAGATGGCATTGGCATCTGGCTCCTGTCAAGAGAAGCTTAGCTAATTATTAAAAAATGGCTTACACAGAGGAACAGTGTTTGAAATTTCATTGGACCCCGGCAGATGTTCTTGCAATCAAAACAAGGGCAGATTTAGAGGGTCTCGTAGGTTTTCCAGAAAGAAAGAAATGACTACAATGTTCTAAATGTATGTAGGTGATTTCACATCAAAACTGGCTGTCAAAACAGTGTAAACCTTGATGATGACCTAAGAAGCCCCTGAGCAGCTTTTCTTTTGTTATTTCTTAAGAAAATTTTCACCACTAGTCTTCATGTTCCGAACAGTGCTAAAATCAAGATAAAACCTGAAACTAAATCAAGCACACCTGTTATCCTCATAACTTAAGGAAAGTGGCAATCTGAAAATACAGAAAAAAAGCCAAGGTGACTGCATGAAAAGCCAGACACATATTGCCAATGCTGTAAGAAAATATTAAAAAGTGAAGCATGAATGTCATATCATTCAAGTGAATAATATTAAGCATTTAAGTATAACATTAAAATATAAAATGCTTTTTTCTTCAATATTATTCCATCACAGGCTAAAGTCAATACAACAAAACTTGCTTATAAAGTTTTATTATTTTTTGTCATATATAAACTGTATAAAACTGAACTTTATGACTCCAGGTGGTAAGGCTCTTTAAACTGGTCATACTATAATAACAATGATAATCTCATGTCTTCCTACCATTCCTATCTGTGAGACTAGCTCAGCATTGACAGCGTACTTTAACCTCATCTTGCGATAGAGAGGGTTCTTTTCGTAATACTGCACCAATTCCAAAAGGCTCTCAAACTGGGCGTTGCCGATGGTGAAAAGACGACCTTCCAACTTGATACGACAATGCTTGATTTTTCCCTCAGCTCTGTGCAAATATAAGAGCAAATAAGCCATTAACATTTAGTTGAATAGTAATGAAAATAGACTGAAATGCATGTTATACTCTTTATGTACAAGTTAATTCATTTTTACATTTTATTTTATTTTGTTAATTGTTTTCAGATTTTAATAATTTTCAATTTATTCAAAAACATCATTTTGGTAACCATTACTTAACACAAAGATACGTCATTCAAAAATAAAATCATGTGTTCAAATGTCATTTCAAACAGTAATTTTTCCACAATAATTGCAATGAAATACCACAATGCTTAATCTTTCAACTGTACAAAAAACAGGAATCATTTCATTTAAAAATCATTACAAAGAGAAATTGGCTTATGAGCAACACAACAAACTTGCAGGGGGAATCTCTACTCAGTGTCTCATAACAATCTAGCTTCTATGTTCACAAATAAAAAGCTTATAGCGTTCATGCAGTAAGTGTCAGCTTAGCTTGGTGTATTACATAGATAACATATGCAACCAAGGCTGTGGAGCTATTTCAGGTGTTATTTTATCTCCAAAAAATAACATTCATAAAAATTGGAATACTACAAGGCACACATACAGAATCAGAGATGTTTTTTTTTAATGAGAAATACTCCATAATGATTGCATTCATTAGATTTTTAACAAGCAGTTCTTAAATTACTCAAGCAAAAAGCAGAAATTTAATGTCTCACATCAATGCAAAAAAAGGCACAAGATGAAGAAAAATTCATCGAAAACATGTAATTTTTTTTTTGCTAAATAATTGGATGAAACAATCTATTTCACACTGGCGAGGCATGACAACAGCAGCAAAATGAACATAATCAACACCAGCATAATAAATCCAATGAGCGTCTAGGCCACGGGCTGGTTTCAGGCTGAAAATGTTGGTCTTCGCCAGTTCAAAATATATCTGTAGTATATTTCTCAAAAATAAAGCCTCTTATGGTTTAAATAATCCATCTTTATATACAAAAGATACAATATTTCACTTGCTTTACATAAAGTCAAAGCAAGGTAGAAAAATTTGGGCTCAAAGAGACCAATTCTGGTCCAAAGATTTTTTGTGAAACCGGCCGCTGGCGAGATATGAAGCTGCGGAGTGATGGCACTTAACTTCTCATCGTTTACCTGAACGAGATGGCATACTGAAACTCATCTTTGTCAGATGCTTCTACTCGCTTCCGGACCAAATAAGCTCCGTTGTATGGAATTCTGCATAACATGTCTTCAGCTTGTTCTCGCGTTAAATTCTCATGATACCATCTACAAATATCACATTAATGATTGCACATCAACAACTACATATATGTTAGTATATATATATATATATATATAATGGGAATACCTATCTGGGATGTTTATCCCACTTACCGAAATGAAATCGCAAATTGGGATGCCTCGGTGTCATTGCCTGCGACATTTCTTTTGCGCACGAGGAATGCACCATTGTAACGTATACGACTAAGCATGTCCTCAGCTTTTTCACGCGACAGAGCCTCATGGTACCATCTGAGAAACAACAAAGGTTAGTACTACATGCAAAATAATAGAAGACAAATCACAAAATGACATGATCTCGCTCCCTTCACTTTGGAGAATGGATGGATGTGACTTGTTTTTCTTCTTTTAAAGAGACAAACTCCAGTATATTGGTGCTCCTACATTGCATGCATCTTTGCACGCATGCACACACGCACACCGCACACAGAAATCCATCTTCTACTGCTTTGCATCACTCAAAAACAAACGTTGGTCAACCTACATCATGCCAAATGAACATAAGTACTAGGTCAACTCATAGCAGGCCATTTCCATGATAGTTTTATGGAAAGCTGATTTTTTTTATAATCCTTGAAAACATATTTCTTACATGAAACATCTTAGATGCTTTAATGAGCACATGAAAGGATATGGTCAGCTTCAAGTTAACATCTAGTTGTACTAAACACTGAAAAGAGGACAGGTTTTTGAATTATCCAAAATAACACATTTGAAATTCATTCATTCATTGCAGACCCCCCCCCCTGTGTTTTTGTTTTGTTTTCCCAAAAATCAGCAACCATCAGTGTACTAAAATGATTCAAATTGTAAAAAAAAATGCATCATCACGGCACCATGCACTGTATGTGTATCAATAATAACAAAAGTAACTGTCAATTCTTGACAACTGGGTCATGCAAATGTTCTACGATGCCGGCAAATGCACATTCACATGCACCATTGCACGGTGCAGGGGCTGTCTTCACCTGAAGGAAATGGCGTAAGAAGAGGAATCAAATTCACTGTGGCGGAGAAGAAAAGCTCCGTCGAAAGGAATGCGTGCTAACATGTCTTCTGCAATGGCGCGGTCCATTCCTTCATGATACCATCTAAAACATAGACAAACTTATTATGATGCATTGATGCAAAAAAAAAAAAAAAACAGTGTTCTCATGGTACCCAATTTAAATGGTTCCCTCAAGCTGCAAAATATAAATGGAAGGCTCATGGTGCCAAATTCAAATAGGGTCCTCAAGGTGTTCAAACCCAAATAAAGTTCTCCGAGTTTAAAAAAGATGTCAAGGTCTTTGATTTACATCATCCTAGTATGGTAAAACCTCTGTTATCAGCATACATCTGCCATTTCCAGTGACTTATTTCTTGTCACTGGAGATGGCAATGGTCTATTGATAATAGAAGTCCTCAGTAAACTCTGATATACAGGGTGTATAGAATATGCTACAGAAAAAATTTAAAGAATGCCTTCATGGTGCTGCCTGAAAAATAGAACGTATACACATTATGAAGTTTCATGGCATCATTAGTCAGGTAAATCTTCTTTTCCATCTTCCGATGACTACCCGTGAACGTAACCATAATTGCAATTATCAAAATCATTTTCAAAATACGCATTTTTAAACTTAAGCAGGCATAACTTATAAAAGTAACAATTAATCTGACTTTTAAAAAATTCAATCAATTTTTAATAAATGCTCTTTAATCCAAGAAAATCTAGCTCTGAAAGGTTCATTTACCTCATTACAATAACACCATTAAAATAACTATGATACTACACAGCAAACTTACTTCTGTCCTTTGTGACTCTGGGGCTGAGGAACCGGGTCCCCCAGGATCATTTCAAAGTCCTGACTTCGCAGGGGGTTATTACGGTAGAATGTGACCAGACTGTACAAGCTTTCAAACAGCACGTTGTCTATCAAGTAGTAGCGGATCTCGCCGCGCTCTTGACGGGACTTGATACGACAGTGGTTCACTTTCCCCTGACGCCTGAGGAAGAAATTATTAGTGAACTTTTTACTGATCATCTTGTGTTAATCAGATGAAGAGAAATGAGAGAAACACTGCCATAGTTTTTTCGAGGAAATATTGAAAAAGACTAATGTATACAAGACAAGCAGATAAATTACAAGAAATACCTCAAATACACAGCAAAGAATGTAAGTAGGTAATTTATTGATAAAATAGGTAATAGCAATAATATTAAGTGGAGTAAGCTAAAGCTCAGCTATCAGTTGATGTTAACAGGTATAGATTCTTAACAAAGTATAAATCTTAGAAGTGAACAGTGTTACAGAGATAATTTTTATTTGCCATAATTCTTCATTTATGAAAGCATAAATCATAAGATGACAGCTGTTTGATTACAAAAGCCCTAGATTATAAAAATAACTCACTAATATAAGCTTGAACAAGGCCGATAATTTAAGGTTAATTAATTTTTGTTAGTTATTCCTGACAGGTGAGCCAAAAACTTTTTGCAACTACATTTCTTTTTATAATTTACAACTTAAAATAGGCGACTTCAGAAACATGAGTGATTATTGTAGGTTATAATTCTTACATTCAGACTGTTACTTCATATAAGATCACACACAGTACACATGAGCAACTTACTTAGATTATATCTAACAAGAAGCAATAAGCAGATTAGAGTCTTTTACTTTAAACAAAAACCAATATCAATATGTAAGTAAACAATTAAATTGTGCTCTTTTGTCACATGGTGTTTCATGAAACAAACAATACATCAGTGTGTGAAGTGGACACAGCACTTCAAAAATTAAAAACAAAAACAAAACAAAATGTAATACATGGACTACAAAACAAGTTTTCAGTCAATATATTAAACTACGGCATACAAGACAGCTATATTAAGTGGTCTTTAAAAAGAGTGCAGCACACAGTGACTGACACATTCCACTCTAAATCCGGACTCACCAAATGGTGCAAGCAATAAAGTGTCATCTAACTTTCTAAATAACTCACTTCATCAAATTCACCATGCAATCAAACGCCTATACATACCAAAACGACAGAGTAAAACTACCCACAAACTCCTTGCTATGGCGGACCAAGAAAGTTCCGTCGCCTTTAGCAGGTCCCCACTGAATCAAGAGGCTCTCAGCGGTCTGGCGTGACCCGTTTCCTCGAATATAGTCATGGTACCACTCTTCGGAAAAATGCAATTCCCTAACCTAAGGGTAACATTAATACACAGTGTCAAACTCCATGCCATGCTAGGAAGAAAGGGGAGACAACGAGGGCGCTGGGACTTACCAAAAGGAGAGGGAAAAATCACCGACAAATGTGTCGCTTTCTCGAACTAGGAATGTGCCGTCGCCGAGGACTGCGTACTCGTTCAATAGCTCCTCCGCTCTACGTCGCCCACCCTCAAGCTTCCCATGAAACCACTTTTCACTGAAGTGCAACTCTTCATTTGATACTCCCTAAAGTAAGAAGATTGGGGAGTATTTTGATTGAGATCAACCTAGATAGAAAAATATAACTGATCAAAGACAGAAATATATGTAGATCTATCTATATATCCACACATCATATTATCTTGATAACAAAGAGACACAGAAAAACATGCAGTTCTGGAGGGGCAAAGTATTTCAGAAAGCTATATGAAATGTTAAAATTATCATTGTAGAGGAATCCCTGCCCCACGACACGTAACAAATAAGGTATTTTCACTCATTGAAAAAGTTTCCAATCAAAAATAAAAATTTCGAGGTATGGGGCAATGCTATTGCCAAATTCAAAATTAAGCTTTTCTGTTAGAAAGGGGTTCTAGTATCCCGGCCAACACTATGGAATCTAGATATGTACACCAGTTTAAGCATTCACCACTGAAAACAGATCCATCATGGAATATTAAAAACATAATCCCTAAAACAAATACATAAAACAAAACAACACAATTAGACACCAAGCAAACATACATATATATAAAAAAGAAACTAGAGGTAAACTGAAAACAAACAAGCAAACAAAGAAACGGACAAGCAAGCCAACAAATAAGCAAAATTTTATATGCAATTTTGAGATTGATATACAGAACAAACTACGGATCAAGATGTACAAATTACACCATATGAAATTTAAAAGCAAGTACTTTGAAGAACAAAAGTGAACCAGAAAAAGTGAGTGTGACTCGGTGAAATAGAACACAATTCTATCTTTTCTTCTGGTGACATTCATTCTCACTTCAAGCAGTGGTGACACACAGAGTCCTCAGAAAGTGGTCACTGTGATTTTGATAATTAGCTGGTGGCAGGTTTGCATACACTGATAATTGTGCTTTTTTTTATATGGTGGCAGGTCTTGATGGACTAATAAGTGTGTAAGTTTGATAACACAGTGGAGATGGGTCTTTCAAAAGGTGCTAGCATACCTTCGTTTGGGGAGAAAACACAACCAGAACACTCTTAAATATGATTTTCAAAGGGAAGACAGTAATTACACAATGAGTGCTGACTGTGTACTGATAAAAAATTGCAGTAGTTAAACTAATTTTCATTATCAATATATAAAAAGAGTGAAAATAATCCAAAGCCAGGAAATTCTTGTAGGGTGACAATCATATCTTAAGTGCAAACACATCTAAGGACACTAAACACGATACAACTGATGGCATTCAATCTATTCAGACAAATATAAAAATCAAAAGACTGATCTTGTAAACTCTGGACAAAAGTTATTCAATTTCAGTGTTCAAGAGTGGGTGTAATCCCTCGACTTTTTTTCATTAGAACATCTTCATTGTAATATGACAACTTACCACAATGTTAAACAAGACCACAAATAGTGATAGAAAGCTAACAGCACTTATAAAACCTTGAGCCAGGGTGTACAAAATGTTACATCATTCTTTACATTTGAAACCTGGGAACAGCATTCAAAACAATCACCTGTCTACGTGACACCATTCAAGAATCAACAAGGGATCAAAAATTATATAACATACAAAAAATACTTTAAAAACAACATGAACATGTTCTAAGGAATCATGCTTCCCAGCATTCCATTAGTTACCTCCTCCCTGGGCTAAAACATAAACCATGAAATAGAAAAGGCAATACAATGTATTCCATAACCACAGAAAGAGAAAAACAGAGAAAAATATTAGCACATTGGAAAACGATTATAGTATTATCTCATTTTTGAACACAAAACACAATTTTGTTTGACAAATAAAACAATTCTGAACTCACACTTGCAGAATCTGTATTTCTGACTTACGGTAATGATGCTTTACAATTATAATGGTTCAATGAAATAAGAAAAAAATAAAGCTTTTACCATACTGATTTGGAGAACATTTTATAAATTATCTATAATCAACCCAACAAAGCTTTGGCTAGTATTATTTTTGCTCCATATAAACAGTTAAAATATTCAGCAAAATAAACTTTGGCCTTTCCCCCTTTGCAAAAATGAATAATCTCTATTCAATGACAAACAAATTATCTGCTAGTATGAATTCAGAATCTTGTACTATAATTTACCAAACATGTAAAGCTGAAAACCATATCCCTTGTGATTAATTTTCAACCACAACATGCCCAAAATTGTCTCCCACATACCCAGAAACTAACCCTTTAAGGCAAGGCAAAACACCAAACAAAGTATAACATTGAATCTAAGATCGGTAATCATCTTAACACAAAAATGTTATGTTCAGTTTATCAACAATATCAGTATTTAAGAGTCTGCATTCCCAAAAAAATAATTCAATAAACCATCAAAATTTAATTCCAAGTTTGCCACATCATTTTTTTCATTATAATATATAAATTCATAATCTGTTTTTGTTATACATGTACATAATATTTGTTGGGTCAAGTCATAGCAAATGTACAAGCACTTTAATAAATAAATAAAAATGAAATAAAGAAATACTTTGTTCATACAAATGAATCTCTTACATCAATATTGTCTATCCACAAGTAATCAATTATAAAGGGAGTAAAAAACCTGAGTAGGGATGGTAGGAGAGAAGTAGCGTTAATCTCACCTCAACATGGCCATTCATGTCAGGGACCTCTTCCTCCTCATCATCCGCCTGCTGTACACTGGTTTCCTCTGTGTAGTGAAGGCGTGTAGCAGTCAGGACAAAGTAATGTGGATACCACTCCTATATAACAGATGGAATATAACACCCAGTTAAAGAGTCACTCCATGACCTGGACTTTCAGTCATTTTACTTCACTATCTAAAATGGGCACAATATTACTTTAAGTTTAGACTGGTACAATATGTAACACCCTTGAAAATTCACTCAGTGACTCCAAATTCTGGCAGGTTCAATTTGGAACCATATGCAAAACATTACTATCTCACAAGGGAATGTAGAGTTACAGTAGCAGTAACGTGTTTTTGTATCCAGAGGATGTTTACTGTTGTGAACAAATGCTACTGTTCCTAGACAAACCCAAGGTACCTCTGGCCCATACACTTACAGTACAATACCCATACATCACTTACATTAGGCTAACTCCAAGGTACCTCTGGCCCATACACTGGTGGTACAATATTTATATATCACTTACATTGTCCACAGGGTCCTCCAGCCATAACATGCCATTCTTCACAGAGCTGCTGAGATCTGCTTCTGTCATACCTGGATTTATATATATATATATATATTATATTAAGGTATGTACATATCGGTCATTTTGCCTAGATGGATTGAAAACACACATTTTGCAGAATATCTCACTGTTTAACTGTTAATTTGTTATTGTTTAAAAACTGTAGACGCATTCAATATGGATTTAAAATTACACCAAAAAAATACAGTAGCATTTCTGTTTTTATGGTTTTTATCATTAAAACAATCAAAAAATTATCATTAACCTTCCTGTGGAAGACCTTGCTGTTATAAAATGTTTTAACAATCATAGTGCAGTGCAGAGAAATTAATAAGCAAAACAGAAAACTGAGAAAGTTAAACGGCTTGCCATACTGTGCAGAGTCAACTTACTGTCCTCTGCGACATTCCCTGCAAATTTCCACTCATCTCCTAATGCTCCTTCAGGTAGCTTCTTGTGCTGGAAACACAAGGGAAAAATTTGTCATAATTATCAAAGCATAGTGCACATCACCCTACACTCAGCATAAGCAAACCTGGGGTGTGTTAGCCTTGGAACTCAAGGTGTATCTCCCTGAGTACAAATCTGTACTAATAATTAGGGAGTTGGTTGCCTATTTGTGTATCAGTACTATTTGTACTTGTAGGAAGCCACCCTGATTTTCAGGGTTTAGTAACTAATCTCTTTTCTGCCATTTCCAGTGACACCTTGGGTTGCAAAGCTAACTAATACCTGATCTATCATCTCAGTATGCTTCTGCCATTACCAGTAACATCTGGAGTTTGTGAGATTGCTGGTAACAGGCTCCTTCTACCAGAATGCCTAGAACTGGGAACAGCAGCAGCACCCTGATAATGAATGGCAGTTTGCAGTAAACTGTGAGACTTGGGGTAGGAAGGGGGCAGGGAGCTGTGGGGAGTGGGGTGGGAGTGTCATGATGACCTGTTGAACTGTTCATGCAAGTTTTAGTATATAATACTTGGAAGTTGTGCTCTAATGAGTGAGAAAAAATGTTCAGGTATGCACTTCAAACAGCCTAGGTCTAACTGTAAATAAATGAATGAATAATTAAAACACTCACTAGCTGTTATATAAAACCTCTACCAGAATAAAAAATGTTGAAAATTAAGCTTGAACTACAAACAAAATATAATTACCCATCTAGAAAACTAATAAAACACAATCAGTGTAATAGCACGCAGATTCAAATAAGCGAGCTGTCATAGCTTTACACACAAACATCTTTTTGTATCATTTAACCAAAGTGAAACAAAGTGAAGCAATAATAACTCTTCCTTTGAGATTCAAAATTCCGCAAGAAATACATTCTAAACAACGCATGGAAATATATTATATTGCATTTCACCACTAAAACGGCTGTTATTGTAGTAAAACTAAAATCTGTGCTTGTCAATAGGGCTTTCAGTGCCTTTCTTCCCGGTCGTCAAGACATCCGTTGCCAAGGACTTTGGCGTGTCACGCGGATTCTCACGTTCATTCGAGACCAAATAACATTTTGCGGGATAAGATATAGCAGGCGCATGATGCTCAGACGTAAGTTGCGAGTTTTTGTACAGTGTGTCGGATAACAAAATGCCCAGAACTGCACACATTGTAGATATAAATGCATTTTGAGCAATTAGACCATTATATTGTATGAATCTTATTTTATTGTAATAAAGTGTTGTTGTTGTCTGCTTTTCCTGCGGTTTTAAGTAGGTCACCAGAAAACCCCGCTCGATATCGCGTGACTATGCACTGTCAGAGAGGGCCCCGTCAGTTAAAATCTCTTAAGAGATTTTAACAAAAAACCAAGCATTTAGGAAAATACCCTAGACTAACTTTGAATGCAGGAATGGGGTCGTTGACCATTGGTAAGTATGGGAAAATTGCCGTTTACTCCAGGATAATCCAAATTTTGGCCAAAACGAAGAGTTATTATGACTTTAAATCCTATTACAAAATTTGCAAATTTGATTTATATACAAACAAAATCTATGCAAGGTGAAAGGGTGTTTACACTAAGAGTTAAAATTGTTTGTATTTTGATACTAGTTACTTCTAAAAAATCCATAAGCAGCCACAACAGTGCTAGCTAGCTCTTACTTCTTGTAGAATTGTAAAATAAAACTGTAAAGAGTACATCTACTTTCCTTGTTTCAGCCATATTCAGCCACTGAGGAACTCCCCTCTACCAGGAGGTATGTTTCTTACCGAAAAGACAGTTCTCAACTTCTGGTAAGTTAAAATAACTTAATTGAGATACACTTATAAATAGATTATTATTCACCACCAGAAAATGACTCAGGAAGTAGTGATAAATATCCTACAATATATGAGGGACAAAATAAAACCCGATAAGGATAAAAGCCCGAAGGTCGGAGTTTTGAAAATTTCATCATACCCAGGAGTAAGGGAGACATAATTTTGAAAAATTTGTCGGATTTACGCAATTAAAAATATTCATTAATTTTAAGCGACGGAATTTTCAAGTTTTTACTGTAATGCTTATAATAGCACAGTTAATCAACACTGAATTTTAATCATGCACAACAGGTAACATCGTCAATAAAAGGAGCAGATCCAGAGATATTTTCTGACATTATTACAAATTATCTTTGTTGATCCATCCTCCATTTTTGATGGTCCTCCAACAGAAAAAAAAAAAGATACCTGTCAATGAAAACGTTAAAATCTGACGGTCTTCTGAAAGACGGTCTCAATCTGCCCGTGCAAGAAGATTACATTTTCAAGACCATGAGACTTCAAATTCACATAATGAAAATTCCAATATTTGAAAAAATGATGACAATTCATAAAACAATATTACATAATGTTTAAAAGACATTAATACCAATACAATTGCTTATGTGGAAAAACAGAAAATGTGCAGAGCTTTAAGTGGATGGGAGTTAAAAGTCACACCTTGAAAATGCCAGTGTTTGAAAAGAAAATTAAAAAGAAAAGAACAAAAATATTCCAATAAAGCTGCTAATCAAACTTTTAATCTTACTGTATTAACATGATATGAATAACCCCTTTGAGTTTGAGAATTATAAGGCACTGTTATTCATCTATAGCATTAATGTTGGCATTACACAAAATAATTTTTTTGAAAACTTATTTGCAATATTAAACAACATTTATGTACATAATTATCACTGCTTCCTTATTCTGGACTGTTATCTGGCAGAGAGCTTAACCTACGGAAGTTAACAGGGAAATCTCAACATGTGTGTTTTAACCCCATATACGACTTGCATTATTCGAAAGGTGCGATGTGCGCATGACCGGAATTGTGCACTGCAGGGGTCAAAATAGTACCGGAAGCGTTGTTGACAGCGATAGGAACACATGATGGAAGCATAAGACATGCCGGGGGCGATATTAAACAAGCCATTTGAGGCGACAAAGGTGCCGGAGTTGAAAAGTTGGTTAAAATGTAGGATGCCCACACAGCAAACAAAAAAGAAGAGCTAATAAAAAGGTATGTTACACGATATTTCCTTAAATACAAGACCAAATACAAAACCCTAATGTGGTCATTATGTAATTATGTTCACCTGAGTCATTTATTGGGGAGATAAATTTGTCACCTGGTTCAGGCAATTATCTGATACAATCTCCGAGGTGGGCTAGTGCACTGTACAGGTAATTAGTACAAGCTCACTGTCAATATCAGTGAATCTACATGTATCATTTGTTTCTTCTTCATTATATTTCTGTTGTGTATCCAGGTAGATTTCGGTTAAAAATATGACTAGGCGGAGGAGGTCAAGGTCGAGGTAACACCTGACATGCAAAAGAAAAGAGTCTCTCACATTGGTGTCTAATATTGTGAGAAATGTAGATGCCTGAGATTTAAGGTCTTGCAGACATGTTCATGAATGTTTCTGGAAAGTAGTGGTAGGCATCACTGGTATAGATCATGAAAGGCAAGTGACATTTTCTAAGAACTTTAAATCTGGAGGCTTGGACTTACGCAAGTATATGCATGAAATTAGGTGGTTGAGCAGTTCTCTAGTGTAGCTATATAAAAGAGTGCTACTCAGCAATAGTCATTGTCAAAGACATAATTGGCCCCCTGAAGCTGTAACAGTCATATAGGTAATGGGCCTTTCTATACACTGTGCACTATTGTGACATCTCACTAGCTCCTACTGATTACAAAGCTATCATGGCCCAGAAACCTACCAGGGCTGATGACAGGACCATGTCCAGGTTTCTCACAAGCAACAATACAAAGAGCAAAACACAAACAATAACTTCAGCACCTAAAAGACCTCATTCGGAGGTGGCAAACTCCAGTGCAGAAGAATTACAAATGCTCATGCATGAGCTGTCTGAAATAAAAAATGAGATTAAAGAAACTATTAGAAAAGAGGATTTGGAAATTACAGTAACAAGGGTGGTTGAAAGACTTCTTAATAACATGGTATCAGAAATGGATGCAAAATTTATGCAGAAATTCGACTGTCTAAAAATGGAATCTGAGACCCGTGCTGCAAAACTGCAAGATCAGGTGGATAGTCTTCAGATGGAAAATGAGCAGTTGAAAGAAGTCATGAGAAAGAAAGACCAAGAAATGAAAAAAATGAATGAACTGCTAAAACAAAATGATTACTACAGTAAAGAAACCATGCGCTCTTGCAATCATAATGAACAGTACTCAAGGAAAACTAATATAAGGGCCTTGAACATAATAGAAAAAAAGGAGGAAAACCTGAGAGAAATCTTTATTGATATGCTGCAAAAAGAAGCCAAACTGAATATTGAGCCTACTGATATCCAGGCAATACATCGCATACCCGGTAAACAAGGATCCCCAAGACCAGTGATCATAAAACTTAGAAACACAGATATCAAGAGAACAATCATGCGGAAAAAGAGAGAACTGAAATCTGGTGCACGTCTGTATGATGACATAACATTAAAAAACTTAACTCTCTTGAACAAACTAAAACAACATGAGCACGTTGAAAGTGCATGGTTCTTTAACTGCAATGTATACTGCCAGTTAAAAAATGGAAACAGAATAAAGGTAGACATATGTGATAATTTGGAGGAGAAACTGAAACAAAAGAAAAGGTCCAATTAGGAGAAAAAATGACTAATGTTTTGTTTTCTAACATGTAAAGCCTAGAGTGCCTAGATATAATGCAATGTAATTGCTTGGTTATCTTTATCACTTTATGTTTATAAACTTTCTTCTTCCATATTTTCTAGGTACACATGTAGATCCCAATTGTTACTACTTCTCATGCTTTACGATTAATAGAGAAATAATCATAAGGTTCTTCTTATCTTCCAATAAACCTTGTTTTTGGGAAGGAGAATAACCCACATAATGCTTTCACTGGTATGTACAGAATATCCTTTACATAGACCAATAAAGATAAGGTGAGTGCTGATCCCTAACATTCAAATATTAATGTTGTAAAAATATTTTTTGAATTGGTGCTCATCCTTAACATTATGCAAAATATTATCAATGTTACAACTTGATATTCTGTGGGATCATTAGGTACCTCAATTTTCAGAACATGCTGCAAGTACTGATACTCGAAATGTGTGGGATGATTGTATTTATGTTATCTTACTTTGTTTTTTGTTTTACGAACAAAATTTTTGTCTATGTGAGTGTGTGTCATGTGTATGAATGTGTGATGTATGCAAACCTCATAGGTGAGAGCATCCTGATCAAGCAATGTTTAGGGTCAAATGACATGTGGGTTAATGTATGTATGGGGTTGTATGTTTGTGAAGTGATGCATAATTGGAGCACTACACCAGATATGAATGAATATATTATCATGATATCTGCATGTATAACTGTGATGTGGACTTGCTTACTCTACAAAATATTTTACACCGATATAATGAGCCATATATTCCATAGATATACACAATCTATGGATGTCATCTGCGTACTGGATTACTTGAAAGTATTATAATTCACAAAAATGTTATTTAATCTATGAGTTTGCATATCGTTAGTTTGAATTGTAGGGGTCTTGGAGGTACTCAAAAGAGAAGAGACGTCCTGAACTATTTGAAACAACAGAAATACTCAATATATTGTATCCAAGATACCCACTTTACAGAGAGGGACAGATCAAAAGTACATTCCTTGTGGGGATATAAAACCCTTCTGAGCCCTGGCAAATCAAATTCAAGAGGTACCGCAATCCTTTTCAACAATAACTTTGAATTTAAAATAATGAGAACGTTGTTCGGAAAAGATGGAAATTATTTGATTATCGAAATTGAAGTTGAAAATAATTACTCTGTTTTACTTATTAATTTGTATGGACCAAACAAAGATGACCCGGAATTTTTTGTTCACCTCGGAAATATCATAGAAGATTTTGAGGGTCACTTTGTGATAATGATGGGGGACTTTAACCTAGTTCAAGATAGTGATTTAGATTATTATAATTACAGACGTGTTAATAATCCCCAAGCAAGAGATGCTCTCTTACGGCTGAAAACTAAATTCAATTTGATAGACCCATGGAGAGCTCAACATGAACAGAGGAAACAATTCACTTGGTCCTCTAATAACCCTGTAAAAAGAGCTAGGCTTGACTTTTTCCTTATTTCTAACGAACTCATGAATCTTGTTGATCAAACTGAGATAACTTATGGATACCGAACAGACCACGCAATGATACACCTGAAACTTACTCTCTCTGAGCAGAAAAAAGGGAAAGGTTTCTGGAAAATGAATAACAGCCTTCTAAAAGATTTTGAGTATATAAGAGGAGTAAAGAAAATAATAGAGGATCTAAAATATCAATATTGTGCCAGTCCATATAACAAAGCAGAGTTATGTAAAATTAGTGACAATGATCTGGACTTTCTTGTGGATGAGCAAGCATTTTTTGAACAGATATTATTACAGGTTAGAGGCTATACCATTGCCTATAGTTCAGCAAAGAAAAAGGAGAAAAATATAAGAATGAAGACCCTGGCTGAAAAAATTAAGAAATTATATTCCATGTATACAGATAACCCCACATCGAATTTAGAAAACCAGCTCCAGACTCTGAAACTAGAGGAAGAAGAAATGAGACATGAACATATTAGAGGGGTCTATATAAGAACCAAAGTAAAATGGTCAGAGGAAGGGGAAAAACCAACTAAATATTTTTTATCCCTGGAAAAAAGAAATTTTGTAAATAAAACTGTAAAGAAAATTATAAGGGAGCCAGGCCGTATTATTACCGATCAAGCAGAAATTTTGAAAGAAATCAGAGATTTCTATAACCATCTTTACTCGAAACAAGATAACTACTCTGAAATTTTTGATTGGAATAATATAATCGATAAAGACAAAATAAACATATTAGATGACAATACGGCTAGGCAATTAGAGGGAACAATTACTTATCAGGAAGCTCTAATAGCCTTAAAAAGTATGAAGAACAACAAATCACCTGGCCCCGACGGTTTTTCTGTCGAATTTTTTAAATTTTTCTGGAATGATATAGGAACGTTTCTTGTGAGATCATATAATAAGGGGTTTGCTAAAGGTCACTTGTCCATTACCCAGAAACAAGGGGTTATTTCAATTTTACCCAAAGGGGATAAACCACGGGAATTTTTAGAAAATTGGAGGCCGATATCTCTCTTAAACATCTCATATAAAATCCTCTCTGCTTGTATTTCAAATAGATTAAAAAAAGTTTTACATTTGCTTATACATGAAAATCAAACGGGATTTTTGAAAGGACGGTTCATTGGTGAGAATACTAGAATTGTTTATGATGTTTTGCAAATTACAAAAGATAAAAAAATCCCAGGAATGATACTCTCAGTAGATTTCCTTAAAGCATTTGATAGCATATCTTGGGATTTTATGAAAAAAACTCTCTCGTTTTTTAATTTTGGTGATGACTTTAAAAAATGGATAAATGTTCTATATAATGATCCTGAATTATGTGTAATACAAAATGGTATTTTCTCTAATTTCTTTAAAATTGGCAGAGGCTGCAGACAGGGAGACCCTGTATCACCCTACATTTTTAATTTATGTGTTGAGATCCTAGCTATTCTTATAAGACAAAACAATAACATAACAGGAATAAACTTGGGGAGGGTGGAAGTAAAACTATCTCAGTACGCAGATGACACAGTGCTTTTTTTAGATGGCTCAGAGAAAAGTTTAAAGAGTGCACTCGACTTACTGTTTCAGTTTTCCAAGTACTCAGGGCTTAAGCCCAATATTAGTAAGACTAAAGCCATATGGATTGGTTCAAAGGCCAACAGTAGAGAAATTATCTGTAAAGATAACAATCTTAAATGGACTAACAACCCTTTTAATATATTAGGTATAGTTTTCACAGCTGATTTAGAACAAATGAATGAGTTGAATTATACCAGCAAGCTTCAGCAAATAGAATTAGAAATGTATCGGTGGGGAAAAAGAAATATTACTACTTTAGGTAAGATTACTGTAGTGAAGTCTTTAATTATTTCAAAAATAACACACCTACTGCTCTCTCTTCCGAGCCCTACCAAAGAGTGGCTGCAAAATTTACAAAATATGCTATTCAAATTTATTTGGCACGGTAAAACAGAAAAAGTTGCCCGTAAAACACTTATTCAGGACTATAAACAGGGAGGTTGCCGTATGATACATTTAGAATCCTTTGTGAGGGCACTAAAAATTTCCTGGATTCGCAGATTGATAACCTCTGATAAAATAACAAATAAACTTTTTGCTGAAGCCACTGGATCGGATGTTCAGAGATTGACTCAGTTTGGACCAACTTATGCAAAGGAAATATCTAAAATTCGCAATTCTTTTTGGAGAGAAATCTTAATATACTTTTCAGAATATTCAGAAAAAATGGCAAGTAATAGTCTCGATGTCATTCTCAGAACTCCAATCTGGTATAATCCTGCTGTATTATCAGATGGCAGAAGAATTTTTTATAAGAATTTGTATGACAAAGGTTTCCATATTATCCAAGATTTATTTAACAGCGAAGGGAAATTCCTATCATTTGACTATTTTGTAGAAGAGTTTGAAATTCAGATTCCTTTTACTCTGTATTATGGATTAAGGCAAGCAACCTTTGGTGCCTACCCTGTGCTTAGACTTCTGAATGCTAACGTTATGTTGCCATTACCGCAGATCTCTAACCCAGTTAAAACATTATGTAACGATAAAAAAGGATGTAGAAGCATATATGACATTTGCATAAAAAGTCTCGGTCAGAGACCAAAATGTGAAGAAAAATGGGAACAAGAGTTAGGTATCAAAATAGACTGGCAACTAACATATACCAATGCCCTGGTTAAAGTTAAAGAAATAAGATTGAAATGGTTTAATTTCAGAATAATCCACAGAATTTTGGGTACCAAAGAGTTGCTGTTTAAATACCATATGATCGAGAATCCTCTTTGTAGTTTGTGCAACAAACAGGCTGAAACGATAAAGCATCTATTTATGGACTGTGAATTAGTGAAGCTCTTCTGGACAGAGGTTGAACTATGGTTAAGCCAAATTACAGGAAATGTCTTCAAAATACTGCCATCTGATCTCATTTTTGGAAGTAGCGATAAAGTTAAAAACCTTGTAATTCTTCATTCTAAATTTTTTATTTTCAAAAGTACTAAATTAAATTCTAGATTGCTACTTAAACCGGAACTTAAATCTACTTTAATGAGTATAGCAAATCAAAACATATAGTTATTGTTTCAGTTTGTCTTTTTTACTTTTTATTACTTATTAGTTTACTTCTAATTATACATGTATATAAATCTGTATATATTTGTTTGTATATAAATAGGGTGTGCGTGCTAGTGTGTGTGAGGTTGGGTATGTGTGAGTGTGTGCAGGAGCCTTTATTTAAATAAAAATTAAAAAATTGTGATAAAAATAGATAAGTCACTCTGGTACACTTCAAATGTTATCAATTCCTTATCAACCTGAATGTTTAACGTACCATAAAAAATTTAATTAATATAACATAGTATATTTTCTCTTAAGTGTGAAAGTGGGAGTGACTGTAGTTTTCTTTTTTGTACTACATATATGCTGTATTTGTGAAGTATTGTGTCAATAAAAAAAAAAAAAAAAAAAAAAAAAAAAAAAAAAAAAAAAAAAAATATGACTAGGCATGTCAGTTTTCTGTTTTGTCATCAGTCTAATATGTATGTATGTAAATTAATCACTGTTATAGATGTGTTGATGATGACTTTAATAATTATTTTCATGACTATTTTTTACTTGTTTTATAGGTGTAAACTGTACAGTGAGGATAGAGAGAGAAACAAAATATTGGATCCAGACGGCAGAAAATATTAGTAGTAGGCCTACCAGATTGAAGTTTCACAATGTTATTTTGCATAATCAATGACGTTGCCTTGGAAATATCTTTCCAAGGTACCTTACGATATTTCACTGATCCATGTTTTAAAATGCAATGTTTTAAACATTTCCTAGATATGTTCAAGTGCATTGTGATAATAAAAATGAGATATTTGGTAAAATTGTTCTCTTTTTTGTTATTTGCATAAGTAATATACTATTCAATACTCCTTCACAGTCAGGTTTAAACCTGGTTTTGGTTTTACTCAGGTCTAAGCAATGGCAATAACAATACTCTAAAACCAAAGTAAAACTAAAACCAGCTTTAACTTTGCTGTGAAATCAAACCAAAGTTTCACATGCCATTTTTTTTATACTGAGGTAGGCCTAATGTCAGGGTATAAAAAGTCATGAAAATTTTTAATTCCTCGTAGGTTTCAAGACCGATGTAAAATTTAACCATTTCAGGTTTGTTGTGCATAGACTTTATGCTAAAAGTGTGTTTGTCAACTTCCTCATATGCTTTGGACAGTTGTTCCAGCATTTTTTCTCTGTCACACTATATCTTTATGCATCTTTTTTTTTTTATTGCTCGTTGTAATTCCACTCTTGTTTCCGAAAGTTCAATTTCTAAAGATCGCATTTTCTGTTCCATACTGAAAATATGTTGTTTTTCCTTAACTGTCGTTAAAAGCGCATCTGAACCTGCATCTGATACAATGCACTAGGCATTGTGGTCTGTATTTGAGAAGCCATTTTCGTCCTCGCTGTTCAACTTCCCACTTGTGCCAGGTTCACTAAAATTTGTCTCAGAGTTATAAACAGTTAAATGTCTAATAAATTTTCTTCGGGGCTTACAAATCTTCGATTCCTTTAGTGGAAATATAGTTGGTCTACCACCCAAATACGATTTATTCCCTTCTTCAAAATGAGCACTACACACGGTGATGCTTGGCGGGCTCGAACTTACTAAATTTGCCTTCATTTCCTGCTCGTCCAATATTGTCAATCCATATACCTCTCTTTTTTGGGTCCTTGGGGAAAGCATAAAATGAAAAAATTCGATTTTGCTTCGTATTGTTGAAACAAACAGGCACAAAACACATAGAACCGCCGAGAGGCATTTTATTTCTGTGTACAGAAATGGCGGCAACGCAAGATAGGTCCCACTTTACCCACAATGCATTGCGCTCAATGTCGAAAACAAGACGAATAATGCAAGGCGTATATAGGATCCGGTTAATGCTGACACTTAAAGTTCTGCTGTGCCCAGTTAATTCTGTGACCTAGCCTTGAAAATCCGGGTCACCTCAGTAAATTGGCCATAATTTATTTGTTTGCCTTTATTACCCATACAAAGTATACATTTTAAAAAAGCCAATATTTCAAGCTAAATGAAAGTAGAATCACATTTAAATTCAACATGCAGTATCAAGAATTATGGCCGGTTAAAAACCACATTTTTATTTGGTAATGGGTGAAATAAAACAAAGTTGATTTATCTTATGCACATTAATTTTTTATTTCTCCATACATTTGCCTGAAAATTCACAGAAATGATGTCAAGTATAGTAACTTTCAATCTAGGAAACTTCAGCAAGTTACCTCCATTAGTTTTCAAGTTATGCTTGTTTTGCTATCAGGTATACTTGAGCCAGCTTTTCAGCTCACCTGAAAATTGTGGGAAGAGCTGAGTAGAAGTCAAATTTCAACACCGTCTATGACAAAAACATCTACAAAACTTATATCATAAATAAAGGAATTTCATCGCCACTGTCTATATCACTGTCACTCGAAAACACCTTATCAGTGTCGTAGTTTTTAATCATTTCAATAACAGTATCTATTCGCAGGCCCCTTCCGTAGTGAGGAGTCGCCATTTTGATTTTACTTTCTCCAGCTGTCTAGAAAATCGCCGATTTCTCGCTCATATATATTTCTATCGTCTTTAAAAATGGTGGCAATGAGAGACAAGAAACATGCCCGGATGTTAAACTATATATCATTTCATGACTCACGATACAAAAGAATACAATTGCCGATCTTTCCAAGATACGCACATATGCGGTTCTGGGCTTTTGGGGTAAGCGATAATTGAACCGCACATATGCGGTGACGGGCTCTATGGGGTTAAGTTATCTCATTTAATGGCCACTTGAAATTTAATTAGGCAAGTGACTTAATAGCTCTGAACTTGGCTAGCGATTACCCAAGAGAAAATTACAGACCTACCACCAAATGTGACTAGCATAGGTCTTCTGACCCATGAAATTTCTAAGTCACACCTTAAAATAAGGCAGCAAAGCTGTCAAATGTACAGACAAAAAGCAGAAAATAATATGCACAAAATATTCTATTCTGATTCAATAATTATGCTGAAAAATGCTAAGCTAAAATGCAAAGTCAACATCAAATTTTACAGGTAATTCTGATGACAGTCAAAACATATAAGGCTACAGACCCATGAGAGTTCAATTTCACACTAAGCAAATGCCAGAATGAGAAAAATGATAATTTCACAAAAAATTGCATAAATTTAAAAAAATGATAATCCAGTAGAGCTGCTTTTCTAATTTAAGCTGAAGGTCAATCCTAAGAATCATTCTTGAAAGTTAAAAAAAAAATGAGCAACACAATTTTCTTTTCATAATGTTATGGTGGCAGTGCACAAAGTTAGTTTTTTTTTGTCAAATCTGATGCAATATTACATAATGGTAAACTACATAAATATCATTAATTTTTAATTATCTATTATTAAAAACATGGACATTAAGAAAATTTGACTACCCCTGGGCTTCATGCCTGTGGGAATTCTAGGTCCCACACTGAAAATGCCAATACATGAAAGATATAGAATTGACAGTTTCCTATATGTGCACCGTTATTTTCTACTTTTTATGTACAGACACTGATGTGTCTGTACATATAGCCGTCCCCTGCGTCTGTCGTCGCCATCATCCCCGTGCCGATAATATGATAAGTGGAAAACCATTTTACCTTTTGGCTTGAAACTTACAGAACTGATGAATAGTCATAATACGCAGGTAAATCTCGAAAATCAGCATGATCAGGTCATTTTTATGGAAGTTAAGCTGGTTTTTTTTTCACTTTTTTCAGCATATATATGCAACTCCAATAATGGATATCATTAGACACATTGGTGTCTGTACATAAAAATACCTGCAGACATGGTTCTACTTGTTTAACCTGAGCTCAGGGTAAATATGCTACAACTGTGTCACCTGAAGCGAGACAGAAATACCTGCATTCCTGGCTCTATCAATAATCTGAGCTTAAGAGTAAACACAATACAGCCATGTCACCAACCAACACACAATGGGAGCTGCTTTTGTCTTCATATACACCATGTTGCTATGTTGAGGTCAGCGTCAAGAAATAAAAAGATGACGTATTTTTCTCTACCTTTGCACACTTCTAAAAGGAAAAGGAAGAAACAGGGGACATACTCATGGATTATTTAAAAATCAGTAAGCCAGTTAAAGAGTTCACACAGTAAGTGGCAACATAGTATTGTGATCTATGTTGATCAAAGCTGCAGAATTGTGAAGTAGAGAGAATATTTACCTTTTTTGACGAATTCTAGACCAAGTTATTCAATACCAAAGTCACAAAACTAGCTCAATCATTCATTGCAAACTTACAAAGAGACAGTCAAACACGGCAAAAGCACAAATGAGCATCAGTTGCAAGAAACATGCTAATAATGAAGTAAAACTTCACTTCATGTTACTTTGATCAGCTGCAGCACCGGAAAGTAAATTGGGAACCGAGAATCAAAAAGACATTCAGACATGGCAGAAGCACTAGCAACAGCTTTCACAGATAATCTCTTAACATGTAGCATCTGTCTGAAAGAGTATAAGGACCTCTGTATACTGCCTTGCTACCATACTTTTTGCAATGGTTGTATATCTGACCATGCCCAAAGATTTCTCTCTCCAAGTGAGACATTTCTGTGTCCTATTTGTAGAGAAGAGACCCAGTTTCAAGCTAGCGGATTTACTCGACTGAAAAATAATTTTGCCAATGCACAAATGACCATCAGTTGTAAGAAACACCATGAAAATGAATTAGAATACTACTGTGAAGATGATGATACCGCTATATGTAGACAGTGTATAGCAACCGAACATGGCCGACATCGTATTTCATTAGTTGATCAACTTGCAAATAGCAACAGAGATAAAATTAAAACTGCTCTTGTAAAAACTATGAAAACGTCGATCAGGTTTAAAGAAGCAGCTGCCATGGAAACAACCAATGACACAGAGGACTCTCATAACAGAACTGTCACAATCAATGAGATTAAAAACCAAGCTGAGCAAATTGTCCGGCTGATCAATGAGAGGAAAGAGACACTGATATCAAAAGTGAATTCTGTTTGCGATAGCAGACAGAGGCAGATGGGAGCAAACAAATATACCCATACACTCCACCATGTCTTGTTACACAACGCCTGTGATTTTGCCTTTCAACTGATCACAAATGGCACTGACTCTGATATCATGGTTCACACAAAACCTCTGATAGAAAGACTGGCAGAGATGGAGAAAGCACCTGTCCCAACTCTAGATACACCAGCACAGATATCATACAGCCCTGGTAAGATATCTGCTGCCAGACTGGAAGCCATGTTAGGACAAGTGACAGTACAGTCACAACCTCCATTAGGGAGACATGGAACAAATCCAAGACTACCAAGTTCTCCTGGACTAGAAGCCATGTTAGGACAGGTGACAGTACAGTTACAACCTCCATTAGGGAGACATGGAACAAATCCAAGACCACCAAGTTCTCCTGGACTAGAAGCCATGTTAGGACAGGTGACAGTACAGTCACAACCTCCGTTAGCTAGACAGGCAATAAATCCAAGATCAGCACCAAATCCTCCCGAACAGGAAGCCACGTTAGGACAGGTAACAGTGCAGTCACAATCTCCGTTAGCTAGACAGGCAATGAATCCAAGATCAGCACCAAATCCTCCCGAACAGGAAGCCATGTTAGGGCAGGTGACAATACAGACAAAATCTCCATTAGCTGGACAGCGAGCAAATCCAAGATCAGCACCACATCCTCCCATTTTCTTAGAGAAGGCAAAGTGTGTGCGTTCTTTTAGTACCAAGCTAGAAGATGACAGAACAATGTCCTTGACTGGGTTAGCCATAAACGAAGGACATGTGTTTGTTGTGTATCAAGGAGAAAACAGAACAAAGATGTTCACACATGCTGGAAATTTCAAGTATGGCATTATAGTAAACAGACCGTTTGATGTGGCTGTGTCACAGACTGGTCTCCTGTATATTGCATCACAGATTGACAGATATGTCCAAGTGTTCTCCACCAGAGGTCAGCAGGTGACAACCATGGTTCAGGGTCAACTGGATGAGCCACGTGGTATTACACTGAACAGACAAGGTAATGTGATAGTTTGTGACAGCTCAAAGAAATCTTTCTTAACATTCCATGCAGACAGTGGACAGCTCCTGGACGCTATTCCACTCAGTATGTGTAAATACCCAGTGTACATCACAGTGAACAGTGTGAATGATAACATTGCAATATCAGATTTGAGCAGACATTGTGTACATGTGCTGTCACCTACTGGTGGTCTGCTGTACCAGTATGGCAGATATGGCAGTGGTGATGGTCAGCTGTGTGCACCTCATGGAGTGTGTACAGACAGCTATGGCCACATCTTCATTGCTGATCTTCTTAACCACAGGATAGTGGCACTGAGTCCACACGGACATTTTATCAGATACATTGCCACTAAGGATGATGGGTTAGAGTCTCCGAAAGCATTAGCCATCAACCCTGCTGGCCAGCTGGTGGTGGCAGAACAGGAAGGCCAAGTTAAGACATTTCAGTACTTACACTAGCTACTGATAATATTGAACAGATGAAAATATATCACAATGCTGGTGTTAGTTAAACCACATGTCACCAATGATAAGGAGGATAGGTTGTAGGAACCAGAACATAACAAATGTGAAATCTGATAGAAGCAGTAACTTTAAACAGTCTGAAAACAAGGGAAAACCAATTTAATAAGGAAAGGCCACTTTTTCCTTTTTTCCTCTTTCTTTCTTTCTTTTCTTTTTTTTTTTTGCAAAAATACATACAGCTAAAAAACATAATTCACAGTCAAGTTTCAGTCCTGTACTGTTACAGTAGACATGTAGAAAATGTTAACTTGGCTTGAGGCCCTTTGGAAATTCATATAATTTTTTTGGCCAAATTAGATGCAAAAGCATGCAATGCAAATTAGTTAAGTTCTAGTTTAAATTTAGAATGTGTAAATTAAGTCAGGGCTTCAGAGTCATGGGAAATCAATGGATAATTTTACCTATAGTGTATGAGTATTTGAGAGCATTTTACTTTTTTTTTTTTTTTTTTGAATGCAAATAATGGATGTTATGTAAAATCATGCCACACAAGAATGACGTATATTTGTAAAATTTTTGCTGCTGACTTTGGCACGAACAAATTTAAAACTGCATGGTCAAAAGACATTAATCTAATTTTACCATGTTGACTTTCTCCGTTACTGCAAATAATAGAATGTCTATGTATATATATATATTTTTTTTATAATTTGTATTTTGTTCTGTTGCCATTTAAATGTGTCCTCTGTCAAAATTTGGCAGTGAGTTTGCTCAGACATCAGTTTGGGACATTGTAGCACTTCATTTGAGGTCAGGGCCGTGCAAATGACAGCTGGACTTCTCTCTGGGAAAGCCTTGCTATCAAATTTTTTAAAAGTCAATACAAAGAAAAAATCAAACTAAAAATCTATGCTTGGCATAAATCCACCACAAATTCAGATTAAGGTTACAATTTTACATAGCATTAATTTCAGGGCTAAAATTTCTGTAGTAAGCTATAGCATTTTGTTTACATTCAGCTAGTGTGCTGTTGAACTTTGAAATTTAAGTAGGAATGGCTTGTTATCTGTATTGATTTACCTAGCATAGGAGCTTGCATTGTCTACTGGAGGAGTTGGCAGTCAACTGTTTGTCCACCTGTCCCTGCCTGTCAAACATGTTTGTAATGGGAAAAAATATATATACAGCACAACAGGTAACATGGTCAATATGATTACAGTTTCAGGACCATATGTGAGAGTTCAAATTCACATAATGAAAATCTCAATATGTGAAAAAAAAATGACAGTGCATAAAATAATATTACATTATGTTTAAAGACATAAAAACCAATACAATTGCTCATGTGGAAATACAGAAAATGCACAGAGCTTCTTAAAGACACTAGTGTTTGGAAAAGAAAATTTAAAAAAATTAAGATAAAACATAACAAAAAATACCAATAAAGCTGCTATTCAAACTTTTAATTAGCTGTATTAACATGATATGAATAACCCCAATGAGTTTGAGAATAATAAGGCACTGTTATTCATCTATAGCATTAATGTTGGCATTACACAAACTTTTATCTTTTGTTAACTTATTAGCAATATTAAACAATATTTACCTGCATAATTATCACTGATTCCTAATTATGTGACACATTTAAGAGAGCTAAACCTATGGGACTTTACAGGGAAATCTCAACGTGTGTTTTATGTAATCTCATTTAATGGACACTTGAAAGTTAATCAGGCAAGTGACTTAATAGCTCTGAATTCAGCCAGTGATTACCCAAGGGGCAATAACATACTGACCACCATCCATATACAACAGAACAATTTTAAATGTCAAATTTGCTCCATTCCGAGTTTCTGAACATGTAATGTAATGGGAAAAAAATAAATATACAGCCGCTCAGCCTCTTTCAATGTACAAATATTTTATCTTCAACAGTCTCAGAGCAGATGTGACTTGTGCATTGTATTGTCTCAGAAAATAAAAGAAGAAAACTGATGTTTGTGTGTTGTCCATTTTTAAACCAGAATAAGCTGCACCAGTGGCAGCAACTTATTAAAAAAAAAAAAAAAAAAAAAAAAAAAAAACCTGCAAGGTTTCCAGAGAAAAACCTAGAACAGATAAGAGAGAACCTTACTTGTACATTACTAACTCCGTTTTACCCTGAAATAACCATTTACACTCATTCAGTTCATTTTATCATGACAATGCAAAATTAGAATTTTCTATACAGGTGGACTACAAATTTGGAAATGTAAACAAAAAATAAATGAATAAATAAATAATAAAAAAAGGCAACAAAGCTTTCAAATGTACAGACAAAAGCAGAAAATGAAGATTCAGAAAAAAGGTCATTTTGTCAATTTTGATACAATAATAAATAATAAATATTATGAATATTCATCAGTTCTGTAAGTTTCAAACCAAAAAGTAAAAGGGTTATCCACTTATCATGTCATCGGTGAAAGTGCACAGCGATGATGACGGCGATGACAGATGCTATATGTACAGACAAAATAATTGAAAGACTGTTATGTCAATGCTTATATGATTATAATTACAATTATTAATATATTTTAAAGTGCTTAAAAGTCACTTACACAGCCATTTTCTTCTCTCGTTTTAGCTTTCTAGGCCACAGGATTGAATATTAACAGATATAAATCAAGGAAAACATTTTAAAATGAACTCTCGATACCATCTCCTTTCCTGTTATAGAAGTGATTATTTTACTATTCTAAAAATGCAGGGTGCCTGTGAAAAATATAATGAAAGACCATTACAAAAAGTTATATCTAGGATTATAACTGTCATGGTTCCATCATTCAATCCTGCCTGTAGATCCTTTAATCACAGTGACATCTTTAGTGCCGTTTCATAATCAAATTTATACTGGTTTACTGCTCTCAAAAGGCTCAAACTACAAAACTGATACAACACTTTCAAAAAAAGCCACAAACACCAACCAAAACTTGAATATCAGGTAATTTAAAAGCTTCAACAGGCTCCTATTATTAACTAAGGCATGTTCCACATAACTCAGCCTAAAGCTGATCTTAACTTTTAGACAAAATATTTGGTTCACTTTCAATCATGATAAATCTATAGTAGCACACTAAAATTAACAAGTAAGAGTCTCAACCACGAGCCATTTCTCCCCTTTAACAAAACCAGGACTATCTTCTTACTTCAGTGAACTACTATTCATTTATCTTGAGTCAAAGTCCTAATAATTTAATGTCATCAAGTTAAGACCAACTATGGCTTGAGATATTTTTGTTAAACAGGTGGCTGCCCCTACAACCGTGCGATGGCAAGGAGTGACTCACCAAATTAAGTCGTGATTGTGCTTTTTTGAGAGCATAGCTTGTATTCATACTGTAACACTATAATGGAATAATAAATGGACACAAATGGAAAAAGGGTCAAAAAGTGGTCCTGAAAAGGACATCTATCTGAAAATTTAATTTTAAAAATGCAGTGGTAGTGAAGGGTTTAGACATTCAGTTCATTTCCAAGGCACTTTAACCCTTCCAAACCTCAATGTGTGTGAGCATGCACATGTACGCGCATGCGTGTGCAAGTGCATACTGAATTCTAAACCTGGATAGAGAAGCAATATGTTAACATATTTGCTGACATATTTTATTACATACTTGTGACTTTTTCCTTTTCCTTTTTGACGTAGAAAGGAATAAATATTGCCATTGTTTAACATAAAACTTCCTCAAAAGCAACATCAAATTTCTTATATCCTGTTTCTTTTTAAGCACAGAAAAATTAGTAAGAACTCTGATATGGGTCACATGGTAGAGAAGAGAAACGTCCTCCTTGTCTGGTGAAAATCTCATCTTACCTTTAATATAAACTTTCTTTTCAAAGCCTCAGGAGATGGAAGCTGGGTAGCTTCCTTGTCTATAGGCTCTGTCAGTAGTTGATCTGTAATAATAATAATAATTACAATAGTATTCAAGACGATTACATATTTTGCAGAAGTACAAATTTATATGATGGCTATATAAATTCTAAAGTAACTTAGGAAAAGTCAACATAAAAAGGTTTCAAAAAGCATTTTTAAAATATTCAATGACAACAACAAATCTTAGCAGGCTAGGAAAACACCTTGAAGTTAAACTTTAAAGTCAGCTACATTCCCAATTTTTTTGAAAGGGAATTTAAAGGAATAACAAATAAGTAAACATTTAAATAAATAAATAAATAAATAAATAAATAAATAAATTTACCTCCAAACACCTCCTTGAATCCATTGGCCATGTTTCTCTGTTGTTGAAGACTGCAGTGATTTTCTATTGACAAAATGACAGGATATCTGAAATAACAAAATTTTTATTCATCAAATTTCAGGCACATCCATACTGGGTGCACAACAGAATAGGGCATTAAGCATTATGTAAAACAAATCCTAATTTGATTGAAGAAAAAAGCTGAAAATTTAAACTCATTTTAAAGACAAATTTATTAAGGCTGATTTTGTGTCTTTAATTCAGCTATTTAACTGCTATTAAATCTGCATATTTAAAGTGAACACATTAAAAAAAATAAATTAGAATAAAACAAACATAAGAAATGAACTTAAAAAGAAAACGAGGTTAAAAAAACTCACTCTGAAGTGACCCAAGCATTTTCAGCTATAGTCTTGAGGACATCCAGAAATTTGACCTTAGAGGTTAGAGTATGTCCGTGGTAGATATAGGGCATCCCTTCAGGCCCGTCCCAGCAGTCCACTAGAAATAAAGGCTGGTTTTTATTAAGATAATGCCTCCATCTTTTCAATGGGGTAAAATTGAGCAATTTACTGACACTGCATAATGGTATTCTTGGAGTCAAATTTTCTTAAAACTAGAGCATTCCTGTTGTCAATTCATCCTTTTTTTTTTTTTTGCAATCTTAGTACACTAACCATTCCTCTATTATTGTAAATAATCTTATTCATTATTATTAGCATTAACAAATGAATAACACTATCATTTCTGAACCCCCATCTTCCATTCATATAACTACTACAAATTAACCTCTTCTAGAAGACTTCAATGATCAGGTTAACATGCCTTTCAACTTGAATGACAATTAGTGAATACTTTTGGACACCCCTGTGTCTAACCTAGTTAATACACTTACATTCAATACAGCGTGCCCCCATACGTAGACATCTTCCATATGCCTCCGTGGACGACTCACTGGAAAACTGATCCCCAGTGAGATATCTGTAAATAAAGAATTATTTACTATCACAATAAAATATAATAATAATAATAATAATTATAATAATAATAAAAAAGAAACAAATTCCAAGTTATACAGTAGCATACATACTATTAATTCATGTAAGGGTCTGTCTCTCCTTACATGGTGACCATAGAGTACAACGATCAAAAGCGGATCAAAATTAAAACCTCGTCTAAGAACCAATCACATATCTACCATAGTGTGCCAAATTAAGCAGTCACAAAGGCATCACAACTAACACACTGTGTAGCAATCTGTCACAACTAACACACTGTGTAGCAATCTGTCACAACTAACACACTGTGTAGCAATCTGTCACAGATAACACATCCAGCAAGAACACACTGCTATCACAACTAACACACTGTTTAGCAATCTGTCACAACTAACACATCCAGCAAGAACACACTGCTATCACCACTAACACACTGTGTAGCAATCTGTCACAACTAACACATCCAGCAAGAACACACTGCTATCACAACTAACACACTGTGTTGCAATCTGTCACAACTAATACATCCAGCAAGAACACACTGCTATCACAACTAACACACTGTGTTGCAATCTGTCACAACTAATACATCCAGCAAGAACACACTGCTATCACAACTAACACACTGTGTTGCAATCTGTCACAACTAATACATCCAGCAAGAACACACTGCTATCACAACTAACACACTGTGTTGCAATCTGTCACAACTAATACATCCAGCAAGAACACACTGCTATCACAACTAACACACTGTGTTGCAATCTGTCACAACTAATACATCCAGCAAAGAACACACTGCTATCACAACTAACACACTGTGTTGCAATCTGTCACAACTAATACATCCAGCAAGAACACACTGCTATCACAACTAACACACTGTGTTGCAATCTGTCACAACTAACACATCCAGCAAGCAAGAACCTATCACCATAAAGATGCCTTTACATACTTCTCTTAATCACACAAAAGTTACAATAATTTAAGTTTGTGACAACACAATTCAAACGAATACATATATTTTATATTTAATATTTTCATTACTATTATCATTGTTCTTCTTATTAATCCACCCCAAGACAACAGCACATCAGAACTAATATATCAGTCTGCCTACGTGTTATGTGATGACGCTATCCAGAACTGAGAGAGAGGCTTTGTCATGTCTTGATTGACCTTCTCATGATCTTCCTCCCATATCGTGTTCTTGTCTGAATACAAATAGTCTAGGAACTGGAACAGAGGGGAACGGCGACATCAGTAGGTGTTAAATTTTACCTCTTTATGATTACCTATTGCAATTTTTCAGATTCATCTGTGTGGTGTTTGTAATTTAATAAATCTTTGTACAAAGAATGAACATGTATCACTGAACATCAATCTGTCATTGTAACTTGTCAAAATTTGCAATACCCATGATCAAAGAGACAGTAAAACATAATCAAAAAAGTAGTTAAACCAAGTCGAAAATTCAAATCAACTAAATTATAAAATAATTCTAAGAACACAATATACAGTTTAATTCTTATTTCTTTTAACTTTTAATATCCCATTGAAATCTGCTCTACCTCGTTATCCCCATTTTCTATAAATCAGACCTATTCTACATTTTGATCATTTTCAACATCAAACGATATCTGTACTTCTTATCCTATTCCAGCCTATCAAAAACTGTCAAATTATTTACCTCGTGATGTGTGAAGTGAGGCTTGACAGCACGTATGGGATCTGATGACTCCAGGATTTGGCGCATGAAAGACAGGACATTCTGCGAATCATTTCCTAAGGGATCCTATGAGAAATGGTAATAAAAATAATAAAGAATCAAGAAAAAATCTTCCTACAGATTACCGATAAAAAAACTGTTTCTGTGTCCAGCTTCATCGAGGATTTAGGTCTTGAAAAACCATGACTGCATGCTATGATTTTTTAATATTAATAAAATACAATGCTTGAAAAGTGAAAACCTTTTCTGATATTTTTACATAATAGGGATACATATGAAATCACCATTTTCTGCAATTCACATTTGAGTGTTACCTTTAATGTTAAAACCCTTAAAGTCAGTTTAAAATGTTTCAAACAATAATATTAACAAATACATTTCTTGTTTTCATTTTTATAAAACATACCTTTTGTTCAACTATCAAAAACTGTTCAAATTCTTCTGCTGTCAGCTTGTCTCTAAAATAAATAAATAAATAAATAAATAAATAAATACATAAATGGTATAAAATGGAAATTGTAATGATATTTTACTTGCATAAGAATATTTTCTCTACTACAGTATAAGAAACATAATCATACAAATCTACATCCTTTGAAAATGGAAAGGATGTTTATTTCAGGCAATTAAGATCTAAATTCTTGGAAATATATGTCTATGTTTATATCTGACGATCAAAATTGAAAGAAAGTTTTTCTACATACCCATCTCTTGAATACATTGGGAAATACTCTGTAAATATCTGTAAACATAAGAAAAGATGGAGTCATTATTATATCCTGTGGAAGACATGTCTGACACCTGAGTTAACAGAGCTGGTAATGATCTTTTGTCTAAAATATGTACAAAATATCCAGTCTTCCTTGCTTTGATTGAAGTCTCTCTCTCAAACATGCAAACACACACAAACAGAGAGAGAGAGAGAGAGAGAGAGAGAGTGAGTTTTTGCCATATAATGGCTAAATAGACATGAAATATCTAAACAAATGAAAAAATAATAAACAAATGAGCATAGAAATAAAAATAATGCTAGCATAAGGACAGAGTAACAATATGTATAACATGTAAACATAAATGCCTTTCACTTCACATATGCTGTTTAGGCTAAAAAGGGAGACAACAGAAAAAATTCCCTGAAATCATAACTTCCTCAAAAAAGGAAACTGAAACAAGAGCCATGTAAAGAACATGACTAAAATGCATTAAACTATCGGTTTACAGTCGCGTTTTATGTCAAATTTTACTTTTCATGTGCCACTATTCACCAGTAGAGGCCTATTAGGCAAATTATGAGTAAATGTGGCACCTGCATTTTCTGAGTGATCAGAAAGAGTATAGTAGCTTCTTTTATTTCCAATATCAATATTTTCTGGTTGCAGACATCCATTACAATCAAACAAAGGTACCAAACATTAAAGAAATAATGTGAATAATATCTGTTTAGCCAAGCATTTTTGTATGGGAGTGCATAAATGCACGTGTGTTTTTTTTTAAATTCATTCCTACTCTCAATACCTTAGATTACTTCAGTGTAGGAAACACTTCTGTCACAGTCTTGTAAATTAAAATAGCTACTGGTCTACAATAACAGCCATTTCTATCTTGTTATAAAAAGGGCAAAATAATTTCCAATTTGATTACTAATTATTTACCTTGCCTCAAAAAAACAGACAAATTTCCATCTAACACTTCAGACAAGAAAACAGGCCTGAGGTCATCAAAAATCAATGCACAATAGGACAATGAAAGCTCAATAGTTCATTTGGGGTAATGATAACTATTTGTCTCATCTGTCAGAAATGAAAGCAATTTAAAGCTTTCTAGTCTAACTAGATTGTCATTTTTTTCTGCTCGCTTTTAACATTCATTTCAGCATAGAATGTATTTGTTATTTTGATTTAGATCAGCCAATATTAACCAAGTCTTCTATTAACTTTATATATACATACATATCCACAAGCATTCCTTTTTTGGTCATTTTAAACAATTCTACTTTATTTTAATCTTTTAGACAAAAAAGGGTGTTTTTTATTTTTCAGTGTGTATACCAAACTTTGGCAAACAAATTCATGACGGCATGGTTTCATAAACACACATAAAACGGAAATAAACTAGACCTCAAGGACGACACATATTACAGGAATAATTGGCCAGAAACAGATTCAATGACATCCCAGGTAAGATGGATGCTTTGTAAAAAAAAAAAAAAAAATGCAATTTCCTCCTCCAACAAAAGAAATAGCTTCTCTCTCTCTCTCTATTTTCATCTCTCACCCTCTAAAAAGGGAAAAAAGTGACAGCCAGTTTTTTTTTAGCTGAATACTTACACTATGCAGGGGCGGATCCAGAGCTATATACTGACAGTCTTCCAAATTATCTTTGTTGATTCATCCTCCAATTTTGACCGTCTTCCAACATTAAAAATTGGATACCCGTCAATGTAAACTTGAAAATCTGACCGTCTTCTGGAAGACCCAGAAGACGGCCTAAATCCGCCCCTGCTATGTACATGGATGAGGTTGTGGTATACTTACACTATGTACATGGATGAGGTTGTGGTATACTTACACTATGTACATGGATGAGGTTGTGGTATACTTACACTATGTACATGGATGAGGTTGTGGTATACTTACACTATGTACATGGATGAGGTTGTGGTATACTTACACTATGTACATGGATGAGGTTGTGGTATACTTACACTATGTACATGGATGAGGTTGTGGTATACTTACACTATGTACATGGATGAGGTTGTGGTATACTTACACTATGTACATGGATGAGGTTGTGGTATACTTACACTATGTACATGGATGAGGTTGTGGTATACTTACACTATGTACATGGATGAGGTTGTGGTATACTTACACTATGTACATGGATGAGGTTGTGGTATACTTACACTATGTACATGGATGAGGTTGTGGTATAGCATGGAAAATTGCTCAAACCCTATTTCCTTCAGCTGTGGCTCTATCATCTGACAAACAAGAAACAATTTGAATTAGGAACATGAAAGACTTTTTTTTTCAAACCATGGCTGCATCACATACAGACACTAATTGGTTACTGACATTTGTGTCAAATCACACTATTTATTTGAAAACATAAAACGGTGTTTATGCTAGAATCCATTTTTTATCCATTATAATTATATTGATGTTCAAGACCATGATCACAAAATGATATAACTGGTATATTCTTTGGCTCTTTTACATAGAATAAAAGCCATAAATCAATAATTACATATATATTTAATAAGTCTTATAAGTCACTATTACTATTATTACAGACATTTTTATTATTTTTATTATCTATTATTGTTAATATGGGCTGTAATGACCAGTACTGTGGTGTCAATGTACTGCAGAATCCATCCTGTTTTTCCCAAGAACAGTGTTCTGCAGAATTTCTCAATTCACACCAATTACTGTACCAATCAGCTTATTCCCGCCCAGCAGTGGTAATTCCAAACTGTTAATCTGCTCCAGTGACCGTTCACTGATTCCACGTCTAATTAATAACTGCCCATGTCATCAACTCCAGTTAAGCTGCATTTTATACAAGATATTGAACTGTATTGTTTGTGTGTATGTGTGTGTTTAGGGAATATATAGAGCAAGGAAGAATAACTTTATACATACATTGGACACTTTTTTAAAAACCATCCCTGAGATCAATAAATAAAACACATCGCAATTCAGTTTTTATAAAAGAGTGTCAAAATGACTTTCAATTAGCAGCACTTCCACATAAATGGCAACTTTAATCCCTACTGACATCTGTCATGAAATGCTATCCTCAGTTCTAATTTCCTTCACTAATTGGTTACTCCATAGCATGCAATGTAAGCAACTAAAAAAATTTAAATTCACTGCACCTGACAGCAGTACCATGTCAGCAGCTATTTTGAGGCAATTAACTAGTAAATAAAGCATTAAACAGGTAAAAACAAAGGTACTAATTTCTCTCAGACTTATAGAAAATTTGTTCTTTCGACTAGTCAATATTACTTCGGATTTGCAGTTTTGTGAGATTTAGTGGTACAACAGACAAGTGCACTGAAAAGTTTAGGTGCAAACTGGTTTTTATATTGATCACCACCAATCCTCAGCAGAATAAATCTCTCAGATAATCCATTTCTTCTGACCCTTTCTCTTCCCACAATACCACTTTTGAAATGCTGGTATTTCTGAGAAATTATGATTAATTTGATAAATGAGTTTTCCAAGTAATAATTCATACGTTTTTTGTTTATCAATATAACTAGCAATGTTGTACTTTACACAATGAATGGCTTTACTAGCAGACATGCCAGCTGCTCTCATTTCAGAGGTAGAACACTTCTACAACCGAGATATGAACATTTAGGGTGTATTCCCAGACATTTAGATCGATCTATCCCTGTGGGGAGTCTCACTAGATTACTGTCAGATAATCCGACTTAAATGTCCCTTCCGCCTTCAACAAGCTGTAAGGGGGTAATTAACTTTCGTGCCCGCTGACAGCTAATTGGCGTGAACCCCCAGGGAGTTAGGTCGATCTAGTTTGGATCGATCTAATCTCTGGGAATGGGGTCTTAGAAACACCTCTTTCAAGGGTCTCTTCCACAAAATGAGGTCTAAAGACTTAGACTATATTAACAAGAATAATAATTATCATATCTGTATATATATATACTTATTTTTGCATTTGCAACTCTGAGGTTGAAATTTTGTAATTATTGCATATCATTGTACCCGCGAAATGGATTTTGTAAATACAGTGCACATCAAGCCAAAATAAATAATAACTAGAAGATCAGAGAGGCGATACCGCCTCCGAATATTGTACCACCAGCTGGAGCAAGCGCATTCGTATAGACCCCCACATACACAAAGTAAGGGACACAGCCACCAGTCTTGTGCTTGACAAGCTGTAAAAATGCAATCAACAACAATTTTCAAAACATTCAAAAAATATATATAACTTAAAATGGTACAATCAAAGTGAATTCATCGTAAGGTAGGTCAAAGGTCAATTTCAAGGTCACAGTAAATTGCCAGTATATGATTTCCTATTCAAGTTTAATAGTAACTATGGACCTATCTCTGCCAGTTTTGGAGATAAAAGGGAAGCAAAATTCGCAAAGTTCAGTTCATGGTGAAAAGTAGGCCAAAGGTCAATTTAAAGGTCACATTTAGATTGCCAGTATATGACTTCCTATTCAACTTCAATAATAACTATGGACCTATCTCTGCCAGTTTTGGAGATAAAAGGGAAGCAAAATTTGCAAAGTTCAGTTCATGGTGAAAAGTAGGTCAAAGGTCAATTTCAAGGTCACAGTAAGATTGCCAGTATATGACTTCCTATTCAACTTCAATAGTAACTATGGACCTATCTCTGCCAGTTTTGGAGATATAAGGGACTAAATATTATAATTTTGGAGTTACCATAATGTGCCATAAATTTCCTACAGAAAAAATTAATTAAAATAAAGAAAAGGTCATTTTGGTCAAAATTCTTGAAATGGGAGGTGTTCTGAAGTTCGAGATGTTCAAATTTGATGATATAATGTCATTTTTGACCACGAGTTGTCTGCTTTGCCAAGCCTTATGTTTTATTTTTCTGGAGTTCAAAATTTATTATCCATTACCGTACTGCACATTTTGCTTTCACCACCAATGTACTTTTTGATACAGCGTAACTTTGGAGATAAAAGGGAAGCAAAATTTGCAAAGTTCAGTTCATGGTGAAAAGTAGGTCAAAGGTCAATTTTAAGGTCACATTTAGATTGCCAGTATATGACTTCCTATTCAAGTTCTACAGTAATTATGGACCTATCTCAGCCAGTTTTGGAGATAAAAGGGAAGCAAAATTTGCAAAGTTCAGTTCATGGTGAAAAGTAGGTCAAATGTCAATTTCCAGTTCACAGTAAGATTGCCAGTATATGACTTCCTATTCAACTTCAATAGTAACCATGGAAATATCTCTGCTAGTTTTGAAGATAAAAGGGAAGCAAAATATGCAAAGTTCAGTTCATGGTGAAAAGAAGGTCAAAGGTCAATTTCAAGGTCACAGTAAATTGCCAGAATATGACTTCATATTTAACTTCAATAGTAACTATGGACCTACCTCTGCCAGGTTTGGAGTTAAAAGAGAAAGAAATTAGCAGAGTTCAGTTCATGATAATAAGTAGGTCAAAGGTCAATTTCAAGATCACACTTAGATTGCCAGGATATGACTTCCTATTCAAGTTCAATAGCAACTATGGACCTATCTCTGCCAGTTTTGGAGATAAAAGGGAACCAAAATTTGCAAAGTTCAATTCATGGTGAAAAGTAGGTCAAAGGTCAATTTCAAGGTCACATATAGATTGCCAGTATATGACTTCCTATTCAACTTCAATAGTAACTATGGACCTACCTCTGCCAGGTTTGGAGATAAAAGGGAAGCAAAATTTGCAGAGTTCAGTTCATGGTGAAAAGTAGGTCAAAGGTCAATTTCAAGGTCACATATAGATTGCCAGTATATGACTTCCTATTCAAGTTCAATAGAAACTATGGACCTATCTCTTCCAGTTTTGGAGATAAAAGGGAAGCAAAATTTGCAAAGTTCAATTCATGGTGAAAAGTAGGTCAAAGGTCAATTTTAAGGTCACATTTAGATTGCCAGTATATGACTTCCTATTCAAGTTCAATAGTAACTATGGACCTATCTCTGCCAGTTTTGGAGATAAAAGGGAAACAAAATTTGCAAAGTTCAGTTCATGGTGAAAAGTAGGTCAAAGGTCAATTTCAAGGTCACATATAGATTGCCAGTATATGACTTCCTATTCAAGTTCAATAGAAACTATGGACCTATCTCTTCCAGTTTTGGAGATAAAAGGGAAGCAAAATTTGCAAAGTTAAAGTCATGGTGAAAAGTAGGTCAAAGGTCAATTTTAAGGTCACATTTAGATTGCCAGTATATGACTTCCTATTCAAGTTCAATAGTAACTATGGACCTATCTCTGCCAGTTTTGGAGATAAAAGGGAAGCAAAATTTGCAAAGTTCAGTTCATGGTGAAAAGTAGGTCAAAGGTCAATTTCAAGGTCACAGTAAGATTGCCAGTATATGACTTCCTATTCAACTTCAATAGTAACTATGGACCTATCTCTGCCAGTTTTGGAGATATAAGGGACTAAATATTATAATTTTGGAGTTACCATAATGTGCCATAAATTTCCTACAGAAAAAAATTAATTAAAATAAAGAAAAGGTCATTTTGGTCAAAATTCTTGAAATGGGAGGTGCTCTGAAGTTCCAGAAGTTCAAATTTGATGAAATAATGTCATTTTTGACCACAAGTTGTCTGCTTTGCCAAGCCTTATATTTTTTTTTCTGGAGTTCAAAATTTATTATCCATTACCGTACTGCACATTTTGCTTTCACCACCAATATGTACTTTTTGATACAGCGTAACTCGAAAACCGTATGGAATACAAAAAAACGGAGACCACCTCCAGTGTTGGGCTTTACATGCTCTACAAAATGCAAAAAAGAATGGGTCTCTAGCGTAAACGGTTCCCGAATTAGAGACAGTTTCAGTATCTTATGGCCGCTACTCCTGTGAAAATGCACGGATTGACCCCAAATTCACGGAGATGAAAGATGACCTGAAGGGTAACAACTTCCAATAATATTATTGATTAAGTCTGTGTGGTGTCTAAATAACAGGGCAAATAATTTTTTTTTCGTAAAAAAATTAATTTTTTTGAAAATTTTGGCCCGTTTGACCTTGAAATAAAGGTCAAAGGTCAAATCCAAGGGCATATTTGAAATCTACACATATGACTTTTGGAAAGCCGTCTGTAGAAATTTTTCCCATAATTCCATCCGTAGGGTAGATAATTAGCATTTAATTTTGCCATTTTTAGACAAGGGTGCATTGCAATGAGTGCCACACCTAGACCCCAATACCGACAAAGCCCAAATTTTACGTGGAACGAGTTGAGATTATAGGTGACCTAAATCCAAGAGATGGTTACGGGGGCCCTTACCGTCTAGGAGGAGAAGCGGTAACGGTAGCCATCCGGCGGAGCCGCACGAGCTCGCGGAGCCGGCGGAACGATCTGGACGGGACTAAAACCATGTGTACCGCCAGCGCTAACGCTGGTGGTACAATAATGCCGAGTTAATCAGAGCTTTAAAAGTCTGAGCCAATGTCTTTCTTTAAATCCTTTTCACTGTTTAATAAATTTATTACTTTTAAATTCTATTTACTGATTTATTTACTTATTGGTGAAATAGGCCGTTCATCTTCTTTATTTTTTCACTTCCACTTAAGAAATCATCTTCCTACCCCTCATTACACACAAGATCAGACACAAACAGATTTACTTAATCTACTTATATGTTCTGGAATATCTTACCTGATATTGTTCCCGTAGCTTTGTGTTAGATATTTTATAATTTACTCTGGGTAGCCATGACTTGATATCCTTTACAGACACCCTAGAAAAAAACCAATAAATATATAAATTATATATCTTTTTTGGGAAAAAATTACAACAGAAAAATACAGAAAAGGAAGTGAGGGATAGTGGCTTGCCAAAATATCTGTATTATGGTTTTGAAAAATACCACAGACGTCTGATAATTGAGCAGGGTGTCAGCTCTTCTAGGAATCATCAAGTTGAGATCAGTTGTTTGTGCATTAAGTCAGGGTTATCGGAAACTAAAGCATCCATGGCCTTCTTGGAAATATCAATTTCACTGCCAGAAGACATGTACACATTATAAAATAAACTTAACTTCTAAGAGGAAATTACAAAATAAAATGAACTTAGAAAGGACTGTGTCAATACCACCTTTTTTTTTTTTACTTTAAATATTTTGAATTAACTCCAGCTTGATTCACGTCAATGTTTGACAACAATTTTTTTTTGAAAACAACCATTTGACTTAATTACACTTGTTGCATTTTTTTCTGGCAAGATCTGAGCTCAAAATGGCACATTTTATTTCTGATACAGAGAGAGTACATGGAATTTCTGTGCAAGTTTCTCATTTTGCTAACAGACTGCTCAAAATTGGCATTTTTACCCCAAGTGACAATGAAAGGCATGCACGAAATCGTTCCCTTATCAGTATCAGCTAACCAAATGAAGCTGTCCCGAAAGACAATGTACCTCTTGAATATAATGAAATGATTTACAGATCACAGCAGACCTTACCTAAACCCTCTCCACTAGACTATATGGGACAAGTCCTAATAGGAATTTTTTCAAAACTAATTATCTTGGTAAAATAGGCTTTTTCATCATCTCTCGTTTAATGATGATAAAAAAATCATTTCATATCAAAGTTCTTCATCAAAAGGATCTTAATGCCATGCCTCGTAGATACAAAAATGCTTAGTCTTTTTAGTTTTCAGAGGTCGTAAGTACTATAAAAATACTTTGCATGTATTACAGAGTGCTCACTGCAGAGTTGGTGTGGTGAAAGTATATTGGCAGTAAGCAAGATGAGGTGTCAGAAAAACATCCCCACTGGGGTGTATCCAGGATTACATACAGGACCAGGGAGGTTTAATCAAAAACTCCACCTATATTGTCTAGTTTGGACCCAATATAATTTGGAACAAGTCCCAGTTCAAATAAAAATCAGCAATTTGGGTGAAATGGTACCTCTCTGCTATCACCCTACTGCTGTACACACAGAACCCTTCAGCACTTATTTCACAATCCAGACATCTACACCACATCAACCTGACTGTAACATAACAGAAGTTGGACCAATATTCGGTCCAAAGATTTCCTTGTCTTAACACGCTGCCAGAAATCACACAGGCCACACAGAGTGTTGCATTAGCCACAATCCTTTCCATCTCAAGTCCAATGAGTGGAAAATCAACACAATTGTTCACAACTGTCACAGAGAGATGGCAGAGTGTGATTTATCGCTATTTACCATGATGACTTTGTTCTGAATGGCAAAAAGCACTCAAACAAGTTAAATACTACAATAGTAAATGTCCTGGGTTTTTGTTCTTAATCTCTTATTGACTACTGAGAGGCATCACATTCAATGCCAGAGTGCCAGATAATAGTTTTGTTTCCTTACAACTGCCTATTTATGTTTATTTATAAGTTAAACTTTCTATTAGTAAACAAGTATATTTCTAAACGTAACTCTGAATTGGAATTACAAATCTAATGCCAGTCCAACCTGGCTGTACAATGATTTCAAGCCAGCATTTATATTCTATGACTTTTAATTTTTTCCTTTTCTTCAATAAAATTCTCAGGCTTGCCAGGTTACTTACATGTGGTTTCGGTTTTCTAATGTGTAAAATTCTTTGCGCAGCCACCTAGAAGAATAAAGAAAAACAACTAATTTTAATTAACCACACAGACATATTTCTTGGAATTCTAGGTGTGAGGGCTACAGCAAAATTATCTTGATTTAATTGTCCTGTGTAAGACCCACACCAATACCTTTCAACCTGTAGTGGGTAGGGCCCTGACTGTGTGTACTGACTGAGGTAATCACTATACCCCCACCCTTACCTTTCAACCTGTAGTGGGTAGGGCCCTGACTGTGTGTACTGACTGAGGTAATCACTATACCCCCACCCTTACCTTTCAACCTATAGTGGGTAGGGCCCTGACTGTGTGTACTGACTGAGGTAATCACTATACCCCCACCCTTACCTTTCAACCTGTAGTGGGTAGGGCCCTGACTGTGTGTACTGAGTGAGGTAATCACTATACCCCCACCCTTACCTTTCAACCTGTAGTGGGTAGGGCCCTGACTGTGTGTACTGAGTGAGGTAACCACTATACCCCCACCCTTACCTTTCAACCTGTAGTGGGTAGGGCCCTGACTGTGTGTACTGACTGAGGTAATCACTATACCCCCACTCTTACCTTTCAACCTGTAGTGGGTAGGGCCCTGACTGTGTGTACTGAGTGAGGTAATCACTATACCCCCACCCTTACCTTTCAACCTGTAGTGGGTAGGGCCCTGACTGTGTGTACTGAGTGAGGTAATCACTATACCCCCACCCTTACCTTTCAACCTGTAGTGGGTAGGGCCCTGACTGTGTGTACTGACTGAGGTAATCACTATACCCCCACTCTTACCTTTCAACCTGTAGTGGATAGGGCCCTGACTGTGTGTACTAAGTGAGGTAATCACTATACCCCCACCCTTACCTTTCAACCTGTAGTGGGTAGGGCCCTGACTGTGTGTACTGAGTGAGGTAATCACTATACCCCCACCCTTACCTTTCAACCTGTAGTGGGTAGGGCCCTGACTATGTGTACTGACTGAGGTAATCACTATACCCCCACTCTTACCTTTCAACCTGTAGTGGGTAGGGCCCTGACTATGTGTACTGACTGAGGTAATCACTATACCCCCACCCTTACCTTTCAACCTGTAGTGGATAGGGCCCTGACTATGTGTACTGACTGAGGTAATCACTATACCCCCACCCTTACCTTTCAACCTGTAGTGGGTAGGGCCCTGACTGTGTGTACTGACTGAGGTAATCACTATACCCCCACCCTTACCTTTCAACCTGTAGTGGATAGGGCCCTGACTGTGTATCTTCACTGAGGTATCGGAGGCCGTCTACCATCATACGGTACTCCTCCTGTGTGCTGGCTGGAAAAAGAAAAAAAGAACACATATCAATGTGCATTCATGAAACCCCAGCTTGAAATATTTTAGGTGAAATTGAATTTTTATACACACATGTCAAAGGTCTTTCATTTTTGTAATCAAACAAATATCTTCAAGGGAACAACTGTTTATAGAAATTGTGTTCAACGAAAAAAAAAAAGAAAATGAAAATAGATAATTTTAAAACTGCTAAATAAATCAAAACAAGACTAGAAATCAAAAGTACTTATTTTTACTTGAGATATTCTCAAACTCACTCATTTCTCCAAGCAGATGTTTCTATACTCGTTTTTGACATTTCGTCAATTTTTTTTATTCAAAAGCCAGCCCGCAATCCCTACAGTGCAATACTCACCAACCAAGGACAGCGTCTTCAGGCGGAACTCCATGCCATACAGGATAACAAATGACCTCTCCTTGTCCATCTTCTTGCCCTCCTCTGGCCATTTCTCAAAGTCTTTCGAGTTCTTCCCTGGACGAATCTCCTTAACTTCGCGCAGATCAACTACAATTTGAAATTGGTCGTTATCAGTTATATAAAGTGGTATACAAATGGTTGTGTGGAATGGGACGTGAAGCAAGGAATAAAAGAGTTTCTCTTTAATTCTTTTTTAATTTCTGATCTTGAAATTCTACTTTTGTGCTCAGATCCATCTGTCTACCTGTATCAGTTTAGTGATAAGAAACAACTTGTTCTGGAGTCTTGCAGATACTTACCAGGTAAAGATTGGCAGGTGCAATATAAACTTGTTAATCCTTAGAAAGCACACTGTATCTATAACAGATGGCTAATCCAAATATTTGAATGTCAAAATATCTAAATCTTGATAAAGTTGAGGAGTTTTGTTGGTGCCTTACCAACAGATTTTGGTTATGCATTTAATGTGTAAAGAGAGAGAGAGAGAGAAAGGAGAGAGAGATGGCAGTAACTAGCAATGTCCCAAATCAAGTCCAAATTAAAGTACAAACAAATCACTCAAAATAGTCATCTATCGGTTTCTATTCGGCTGAGGAACACAAAACCTGACTTAATGCCAAACCTAAGACAAAAAAATCCATTTCTGAACCCTCTAAATGCACCAAAGTCTTGGAGCACTGCACATTCTCCTTCTAAAAACCTCCCAAGATTAGACGTAATTGAAGTGTCTGCCTGCAATATCTGACATCACATCCTTTTCATGGTACCGTAACTACTGTTAAGTATCAAAAGGCCCTCACTTTTTCTGTTATATAACTTTTTTTTTCCAGATTTCTCTTTTTTGGCAATGACAACAATTTGATTTTTGACACCAATCCAACCACCTTTAAATATACATCCAAATGTCATAAGTTATGGATCAACATTTTCAAATATTACTTATACAACATTTTTAAGGGGATGGGGGAATTATTCATTCACGCTGAGATTGAGAGGATAATTTACATCCTTGAACTCTGTTTTCTTGGAATCATTGTTATCTACAAGTATAATTCTCTTATAGTTTGTAAACAACCTGTAGTAGGTTTATTACTCTAGTTATCTATTACTTTCTGAAAATCTCCATTTGTATTGTAATTGATCACCATTTTTGTGTTGCATTTACTTACAAAAAATACATAAAAAGATACATCTCAAATGTCTATTCTAATGCAGACTGATGATGAATTTTCATCAAAAAGAGAAAATTCTTGAATTATAATTTCATGTTAAGTATTTATTTGTCATTATAAATTGCGTCTAACACAAAATTCCCTACTGTGGCCAATCACCCAATTTCTCACCAAGGCAAAGAAAACTTGTCTGAATAAAACTCAGTATTTGTATTTTCTTTGACAATCAGAGCCGCTCTGGTTGCATAGTCAGAAACTTTAAATTCAAACAAAACTACAAGTGGTGATTTTTGTTCATTCAACAGAAAAACACCCAGTTTATTTTTTCTTCTTTTGTAAAATTTTATCAAATAATAAAATAAAAAATAATCTTAAAATCAAATTTGATTTAATTTTATACAAATCATTATGGGCATATCAGGATTTATAGCACAAAAACTAGTCTGAAATTCTTAAGCCCAAAAGTTTTCCCCACTTTGAAATGAGATAAATCTTACACATATTTATCATTCATACATAATCCAATAGAATGATATACAGTAACAGTGACGTTTTTTAAATAACAGGAGTGGTGTTGCTGATATTTAGAAGTCATCCTTTTTTATTTAAGCAAACTACTACTATATGGATTTTTTACTTAAAGTAGATTTGTCATCAATCTTTTTTTTAAATTTTTAGACCAATTGTGAAACTAAAATTCTTTGCAAAACTCCCCCCCCCCAAAAAAAAAAAAAAAAAAAAAAAAAAAAAAAAAAAATTACAATTTTGGACACTTCAGAGCCTCTCATAAACTGCACTAATTTCTTGAACTTAAAACACCAGCTATTCAGAACCCTTTCAGTGCTTGTTTCATATCAAAGCTGACCTTTTGGTACAAAGACCTCACATAAATGCCAGCCTCTTGGAGCCTCTCAGAAAAATTATATCGAAGCATAAATTTCCTATCAGTTTTTCACCCATTACAGAAGTACCTCAAAGTTCCCACTTAATATTGGACTCATTAACAGATACCATATTCACTAATTTCTGAGAGCGAATGCACATTTATCCGCTATCTAAATAAGAAGAAAGTAACATTGAAACAACATTTTGAATTCAGAGGAATTAAAATAACCTTGGTGTCATTCGGTTTGTTTATTTGCCTTGACTTCTCACTCTTGGAAATTGCATGTACTTTTACACGTCTGTGATTAATTTTCTTTTCCCAACATTTCAAGTCTTGTTCAGTCTACCACCTGAAAAACACCCACTGGTATATGATGTCAGACTTATTCATCTTAATTTATCTTTATAAAAAGCCCCACTTAGAGTCTCTTAAAGACAGTTATTATATTCTTTTCATGTCTAGGTAAAAGTCATGATCCGTGAGGTAGAAAAGTGAAGAGGCAAGCTGTGAGCTCCTCAGAAACTATCACAAATCTTGTCTTTATCTGCCTGATCTCAGGTACCTAACGCAGCAAGTGCCTGGAGTTTCCCCGAAATATCCTAGAGATCAGATCCTCCTTGTTCTCAGTGAAAGTTTTTTTGAAAAAATGGAATATTATCAATGGTTTTTTTAACTTTTAGATGTGGTATTCCTGTTTGGTTATGGAAAAATGCTGATTTTTTATGGTGATCATTGCACGACTTTTATAAATTACAATTACAATCTTAATTGCGTGGTAAGACATCTCTTTCTTGAATGGATACCCCAGACAGAATTCATGCCCACAAATGCATCAAACCCTTGGCAAGCATACTGAACAAATAGTGGACTCCTGTCGTGCATATAATTACTACTGTAACAGTACACTAAGCTGGACAGGCCAACTTTATTATGCTCAGTTCACCACATACAAACACAATTACTCTTATTAATTTCTACAAAATTTTAGCCTGGAATTTGTCAAAACTTTTAGACCAAAAATATATACCCCATTCACACTACCACTTTTAACCGCGGTCAAGGCCTGACCTCGGTCCTATCATGGTTAACTTTTCTAATGTGAACGGACGATGTAGCCATGACCGCGGTCGAAATAAACCCAGATCGGGAGGTGGGTATAATCGGAGTAAACTCCTGACCGCGGTCAAGACAGGATGTCTACATATGAAGTGCATGCGCACAAGTGTATTGTCATTTGAGCTCCTGCTATGTTGCACAGATTCTAGTAAGAGCGCATGCTTGACAGGAAATAGGCTTGCTAAGATTCTACCGCTACTGATTGCTGCCGGTGTCAGTGTGAACGGGGTTTGGACGCGGTTTGGTTGACCGCCGTTTAATCGGAGTAAACTCGACCGCGGTAAAAGTTCTAATGTGAATGGCCTAATAGATTGAAACTATTCAATATCAATCTTTAACAGTCCACTTACAAGTAAAAAGAAGGTAAATATTGGTCTGGAACATTAGACACGTCTTTTTTTTTTCAAAACAGGTAAAATAAATATACAACATTGATATATCTTAGGTCAAAGTCAACTAAAATTTAGGAGGTAAAGTTAAGACATATTTTTGGGTAAACTTACATTTTGTGTGTGTGTGTGTGTGTGTGTGTGTGTGCACGCGCATGCGTGCGTGCGTGTGTAACAGGCCCCAATAGCACGAAGGTGGGAGTTTTGACCAGGAAAATAAATACACAATCATTGTAATCTTTTTTCTTATCTTTAGGTTTCTGAGCCAACTGTATTAACACCGTGTTTTAAAAGCGCTGGCACTTGATTTGAAAAACATTTACTCAGCATGTATTTGCACTGAGCCCCAGCTTAGTGTGAATACCAAAGTTCAGACAAATATATCTTTGGACTGGGAATCAAGTATATATCACACATCATGGCCAGATTTCATATTACAATATTTACCATTCTTAATACATTTCACCTGGCAGTCAGGTTGCCAACTCCATTCATAATTTATATGTCATATCATCAATTCCCACCAATTTCAGGTGTACATCACCCCATATCTATATGCCCACTGAGCACTGTAACTGTGGCTCTATAGACAGGTAGGGTGATAACATCATTTGGCCCTACTTTCGGTCCATATCAATTTTTGTATAAACACACCTCTGCATGCTGGGACTGTATCAAGAACTGAGCTGAGAAATGGGGGGAAAAGGCAGCTACTTTTTACTAAATCTTGTCCTACATTGTGATATTCAATCACACAGCCTCCCCAACTAGTGTGAAGTCCTATATATACAGAAAATGCGTGTAAATGTGCGTGCTTGCAATTGCAAGTGTTTGTTTTCTCTCCTCCTATATATTAACCAATCTGAAACTATTATGTTGTCCCTTAATTCTAGATTTAATAAACCATGGGACACCCATTCACTCCTACTAGTGCAAGTTTGAGTGTTTTTCACACCACCTCACCATAAAATAGACCTTCAAAATGTGTGGACCACACTTTCTCTCTCTCACTCAAATAAAAAAACATATTTTCACAGGTTTTGCCATTTAACTGAGCATTTCTATAAATATGTCACTGAGTGCCTAACATTATTTCCAAGATCCAGTCTGAGTGTGGAGTGCTTCACATAACATGACTGAAAAGAAAGGGCAATGCAAGCTGTGATCGTATGTGACTCTGAAGTTCTCTTTTTTCTCATTCTTTTGTGGTTATGCAGGCTTTTATATAGTTTCAGAGTAAATAAAAATTAAACCACCGACTGAAGCTGTGTGTGTGTGTGTGTGAGAGAGAGAGAGAGAGAGAGAGAGAGAGAGAGAGAGAGAGAGAGAGAGAGAGACTTCCTAGCATGGCAACCTGTAACAGTAATCCTGCATATCAGAATAACAGAGATTACGTCTCAACAAAGAGCTTGCTCGGTGTCTGAAGAGCTGAACACACATGCACCCACTCAATACTGCATATTTATATAGAACTCTGCCAAGTGAACTGAAGAAAACTGCTCTATAAGACATATAATACATCTAAATCCATTGGAAGTTTCTGTTTTAAAACACAAAAAGACTCTTTATAATTCCAAACAAAACAAGTAGATTGCTAATTTGGAGAAAGTTTTGGGGGAAATAGCACTTAAATCACCAAACTTGCCTTGTGATAAAGAAAAAAACATTGCCATCCATGTGCCACAGAAAAAAAGCCCTTTTCTAATCTACTTTTTTCTATTTTCTATCCCTAACTGACCTTAATATAACTCTAAAACCAATCTAACATGATCATACACAATCAAACAGCCCTCCAGTGCTGTATAGCCTAATGTACATCAGGCAACAATCAATATCATGCAGATTTAGAAAATCAGCAGGTGCTTCGTGGCAGTGTTGCTGACTAACATGAAAGTAAACGCATTAAAAAAATGCTATGTAACCTAAGAGTTAAGTCATCAAGATCACTTCTCATTGCAAAGTAATGCTCTGTGCTAGTACAATAAAATAGGGAATGAAATAAAAAAATTTTAGGTGCTCTGAGAAACAATCAAGGTAATTCTTTTGAAGACTGAATTCTGAAAAAACAAAATATCTGGTTTTGTAGTCAGTGACTTGGTCCTTTATGTAGCTGCCATATATCATATGTACAGATATCCTAAAATTTAGGTGGCATCAGTGATAACCATTTCAGTATTTATCAGTCTGTTGACAATGCATCACTCCTCTCATCAAATAAACAATACTGAATACCTCCTTACTTAACCCTGGAAAAAATAATACAACAAAATGCAAATACAGGGATGGTGCTGTCGAGTGTCCCTGGTTAAACGACTAGGACGGTTGAGAATTTTTAATGTCTTCATCCCAATTTGCCAAATAAGTACTGGATGCGTTCAGTTCTCTTAAAACTGGGCGGCGTCCATTCTGCGTCCTTTGTGCTACCATATGTAACTGGCACTGTGAGATGAAGTTTTTTTTCTTTTTTCAACTCTCAAACTGGGCCGTACCACAGGACACAGAAAGGACGCCATCCAGTGTGAAGGGGGCTTTACTAATGATCTGAACAGTGCCCAGCCAATCACCTGTGAACTCCTTCCTGTTCACAGATCCAAAGTTGACAGGTCGCTGAACAGTGCAGTAGTTGACAGGGTTAAATAGATAAAGACAAGAAATAAACTGTGAGCACCATGGACACTGTTTTTATTTTTCGTTTGTTTATTAAGAACATCAGACCATGAACCCAACCTTTACCTTTGCTTTAGTTAATCTTCACAGTATATTTCCAAACCCAAGAATTCCACCGACATTTCTCCCATAGTGTGTCCCACTTAAGTGCCGTGATAATCGGAAGGGGCTTAAAACATATAGTGCCGTACAGATGTCAGCACATGGAGTGGTAGTAACAGTACTTAATGGCATCAATGGAAAGACCCCGGTTTCAATATCATAATAATCATAATCATGACAGACGCAAGTGACAGCGACAGCGAATACTTACAAGTTTGTTCTGGCCTGGCGTTCTGTGCTCGAACACAGACCAACTCTCTGGTCTCCAACTTTACTTGAAAAGTCCGCCTTTCGGGTTTCTTCTTCGGATATAATTTGGTCAACACTAATCCCCTTTCCAGCGTTTTCAACGTTGTCATCATAGTCCGCTCATAGAGCTGGGAGCCCCCGCTTCTGGGCGCCGCCATCTTGAATTCTTCTCTAGGTCTTCCCCTATGCGGGACCTTCGCTCTTTGTCGACTGGTGGCAACCGAGTGTGTTTTGAATACGTTTACATTCCTTGAGATTACACCTGGAAACAGTTTACAACTTTACTCATTTCCTAACTTGTTCTAACATGCAATATCAGTTGGGAAACGGAGAGCAACACTTTAATCTGTGTGGTTACAAGAGACGAGATGTCAGGTTCAAAAGTGATTAGTTTTCATCTATAAAGGAGTGGATTTTAGTATCAGAATGTCGATAAAAATAATACCGAAATGTTTTAAAAGCCAGCCGTGTTAAAAAATTACCATCTTTCTTAGCTGGTACACAGATATTTTCGACATTATATAGCCCCACACCCCTTGAACGTGGAGCGGTCCATTATTGGTAGGCCAAGTGACGCTTAAAATTAAACACGGAAGTAAGGTTATTTATCGCCAATTGAGCAACCTTACTGTGTGTATTTACGGTATAGTATACTTTTTTTTTCAATTCTTTACATTTATCATTATTTTTTTTCATTTGAATTCCACGATATCTAAAAATGCACAAAAGGTAAACACCACTTTTTAACAGCAAGGAGTTGTTTAGGCCAACATGTACCGGGTACTAGGGTAGGCTTACTAGTATGCTCCACTGTAGATCTCCTAGGTATCAACAACACAGAGTCCGTTTAAAACAAGGGGTCCTGCGGACTTTCTGTTTTTGAAATCACGAGTCTCTGACTCTAAAATGTGGAGTCACCCTGGATCAGGGGTGATCCAGGATTATTTGTAGGGGGGGGAGGGGCGGAACAACTGGCTTCTGATGCGAAGCCGACTATCGCCCCCTTGTTGCGGGGTTCGGGGCCTGCTGAATGACCCTGATTTTTTTTTTTTTTTTGGTGTGTGTGTGTGTGTGTGTGTGTGTGTGTGTGTTTTGGAGAGCAAATAGTGCCATTTTCTACGGTTTACAACGGTAACCATAATTTTGTTAATCAGAATTCTAATTTCAAGAGGGGAATATTGGTGCGATATAGGCCTATACGTATTTTTTAGAAACCGCCACTGCGTTACCGATACGTACGTTACCGAATTGCATGTAGATTGTTAATTGTTGTTGTTTATGTTGTTTGCTCTCCGTCGGCACAATTATGTGAGTGCATTCGGCGTCATGCATGCGGGCACGTACTGTATGTTTCTACGTTGTCCATTCCTCTTTGCTACATTGCCATGCCGAGTCTGATATCCATCGATACATACGTTACCTATGGTTTTAATAATTGTAAGCTGCCTCCAACTTCTTGTGACCCAACACCTAATTTTGTTAACAATATATGTAACAAAGAGAAATAAATATGTATTGTAAAAACCTACGTGAGCGCATGTATGACGTCTCACGCTCTCACATAGTTGCACCGACGGACAACTATAGGCCTATAACAATGTAATCAACAACAACAACAATCTACACACATACGTTACCGAAACATACGTTACCAAATTGCATGTAGATATCTGATTGTTGTTGCTGTGTACGTTGTTTGTTGTCCGTCGGCGCAACTATGTGAGTGCGTGAGACGTTATAAATGCGCGCACGTATGTTTCTACAATGCACATTCCTCTTTGTTACGTTGTCATAGCGAGTTTGATATCATCGATAAGTTATAATACTGATGCATTTATGAAGATCTACTGTAAAGATGTAATTAACCATCAATTACCTGTATATATGCCATTTAATTGTTATACTTGTGGTTGTTTCACTATGAAAAAAAGATATCGTTACAAGGTGCGTGACACATCTGCCCCTGGTAAGTAAATCAGTTGTAGATAACGGCGCCTAGAGTGGGTGACGTGTTCAATAACTAAACTAGTTTCTGGATAGTCGTAGTTTTAAAGCTGATAACCTTTAACCCGAATTCATCAATTTGTCTAATTGTGCACTCATCTTTTTTTAAACACATCTACTTTGGTTTTAGTTAGGGTGTGGGGAAACGCCTTGGCGATAAAGTAAAAATCGTGAAATATCAAAGAAAATTTATTTGGCTATGCATATAGGTCAAACGGGCAATGTATGCGTTAATCTAGTCTTCTAAGTAAATGTGTTAGCCCAAAGAGGTATATCTGTTGTACCTCGTTGGTTAGACCAGGGAATTATATCGGATATAATTCCCTGGTTAGACCGAGTGTTTCTCAGCGCAACCAGCACAACTACCACAATCCCCGAGGTTTATTTCTGCCGCAGACTTAATTTTGAAAGATTCGATTCGAGATTCATTGTCCCTAGATAGTAAATGACTACTGGTCTTCAAATTTGCTCAAATATATTTATAATGTAAAAGTAAGCGCAATCTCCACACAGCAAAAGAAACATGTCCCTTGTAGATATTTTTTTTTCAAAATGTTATTCTAAAATTCGGCAAAAATGCTGAAATCGTTTCACCTGAGATTTGTGCCGGCGGCGGGCAGGAGCACGTTCGTACGTCTCAGAGACGCACTGCCCTTTTTTCCGAACCAGGAAGCAAGTGGCACGCAGATGAGACTCCTGCTCTAATAATGAATAATCGTTTGTTCCTTGACTTGTACATTTTAATCGACGCGGTGTCATAAGGGTTTTTTCCACCCCGCATCACGCGCCCAGACCCTGAGTTTTGACCAGGACACCGCCTGGAAATTAAGATAGATAGTTGAAGTCATCATTTCTGTGTCCTCTGTGCTATGGATTATTGACTATACTGGCTTATCTCAAAGACATAGGACACCTTCCTCGGCGTAGAAAGATAGTCAGGACGAAGCGTGTGCATTTAGATGACGTCATGCTACGATGGTATTACCAATTGATTCTACACGCGATTTTTCTTTCGCTTCTCTCGTTAAATCCCCCTTTTTTTTTTGGGGGGGGGGGTGGTGGTAGATGTCACCTATACGAAGTAAGGCCACACTTTTTTAATTTTATGGATGACATCCTGCGCGCGCATGGATTTTCGCCCGTTCTCCAAAAAAAAACAAAAAAAAAAAAAAGCCCCCCCCCAGCCCCCAACGAAGTCGGTTGTCGCAAACGTTGTTATTGAATTTGCAAGGAAATGAGCTTTCTGCGCATGCGTATTTTCGCAACGTGGAAATGCGGCCACTTTGCTGTCAAATTCATCTCTAGGATTACTTTCAAATTACACAACAATAAAAGTCATAAAGAGAACAGGCGCCATCGTTTTGGATTGGTATGCCGTTGATATTGGGCATGGAGATATCACCTTTTTACAATTGTGCGAAAGGCTGGCGGCGGCCGAAACATTTCTGTGACATTCTGTTTAAAGCAGCACATTAATACCAGGTTTTCTGTAGCGAAAAAAGGGTCGACAAGGGGCGTCGAGGTATTTGGTGGACTGAAGGTCGGACAGGCCACCTGACAGTTTAGCTGCTTCGTGTGAGTTGAAGTTGACAAAATGGCATCGTCTGAAATGACCTTTAATAGATTTGGTAGTATTAAGCATATCTTTGCATCATTTTTTAAACATTTCTGTGAAGTGTTCAAAATGTTTTAATATTCTGAGAATACAAATAAAGACACACTGTTTGATTGATATTTGTTTTATTGATTGCTATACCAAATAAATGCATGAAATAACCTTAAATAGATTTGGTAATATGAAGTATATCAATTCATGACTTTTTTTTAACATTTCTACGAAGTATTCACAGTGCTTTAATATTTTGAGAGCATGGATAAAGACATATTGTTAGTTTGATACGTGTTTCTGTGGTTAAATTTGTGTTTCCAGCTGTGTACTGACAGCATTCCTTTACTTAAGCAGTTTTTTTTTTTTTTTGGACTGTTTTTTTTTTTCGCCCTCTCGCACCGATTTTGGGGTACCCAGAGGATGTCATCCATAAAAATAAAAAAGTGTGGCCTAATGAGAAGCGGACACGGTTCCTAGTGGACTTCTATTCCTGTTACGGAGGGTACTCCTGTTACACGAATTCAATTATGATGCACCGATATTTGAAACAAATCTCTCCATTTTCAATCTTTTGCGCTGTGCTGCCGTTTAACAAAGCGTTGTTTATACAAGGTTAGATTTTCTCAGAAAAGCGTAAAGATAATTTAAATCCAGGACAATTTCATGATTATTTTTTTGCTATCTTGAAGACAGTATTTCCACGATTCCACGTTTTGTCGTGGTGTTATGAGTACTTCTACTGTTTAAAGTGTTTTTATCGAAAGCTGAAAAGAAAGAAGGCAGCGATTTATTATTATTATTAATCATTGATTGATAATTGATCCGAATCACACCAAAAACTATTCATCTCTTCCTTGGCCCACTTCTGACAGTTCCTGAGAATTTCATCAAAATCGGCCCATAACTTTTTGAGTTATGTTGATGACAGACAGACAGACAGACAGACAGACAAACAGGGGTGAAAACATAACCTTCTTGGCGGAGGTAATTAAAAAATTAACACACTTAATGTATGCTTTATTTTTATTACATTTACTAACTTCAAAGGCGCATATATAACTAAGCCGTTAAGGGCAGAATAAGCAGGTGTTGACAAAGGGAAAAAATCCCGAATGTTGACACAGTTTGGCTTTCTGGACAATGAATTGTTTCAGCCGATAATGTTTCTTTATGTTTCAGGACAAAACTAGCTTAGGCTAACATTACAATGTAAGTCCGCCTCCGTGTTTTTGAAAATATATCTAGATTTTTATAGATATGTCCACATTCAGATTCACCACAGGTGTAAAAATGCTAATCTAATCTAAAGGCGCACTAACAGTGTTTAACAGCACCATTGAAATCAGATTTATTAACTGATGATAAAACACGAAATCCCGGTTAATAACACAACTGCGCCTCTGAATAATGACTTGTCTTTTTCAGAATCGTATTCCTCGTCCTTAGGTGTCTATAACAAACAAAAAAGGTCATTCATTTATCCACCTTCCTTCTTCTTGCTCTCGTCAATTATCAAAGCGGCCGACTGTGGACCGTCCAGTAACCCTGCGTACGTAATGACAGCAGCAACGGGCATGCCGGGAACGTTGAAAATGTCACGTGCACCCACGCCTCCCACGGAGAACGGAACGCGGTCCAGTTTAACCTGGAACACGTCATGTAGTCCAGAGACAGCGTTGATACCCGGTACCCTGTTAAGGGCCCGACTGAGTCCGCCGCCCTCTTGAAAGTTCGGCTTCCACCCCTTAAACCACGAAGTGTCCGGTTTTTCGCCCTGAGTGCCGATGTTGTTCATCCCTTTAACAGGCATGCAGCTTGCACACTTATAACGAGATGGAGATCCTTTCTTCCAAGTCACATCATACGAAACCCACTTGTTGTAGAGATATCTCGAAGTCGCGGTTACGCCTGCCATAACAAAACCGTCCACGAATTTACCACCGGTTAACTCACTCACGGTTCCACCGGCGACCGCCTGACTTGCCACCCTTTGTATGTTCCAAGTGCTCCCGAAGTAGCCGCCCACGCCTCCAAATATTGCGCCCCCGACCACTCCTTGCAGGCCGCCTTTTACGTTCCCCGTGCTTACCACTCCTCCTACGAAGCCAGATGCCGCTCCCGCGAGAACACCACTGGCCACGGCGGCTGCGGTCCCGGTCAACGCTGTATTAGCCGCAATAAAGGCAGCAGCGTACGGCGTCGCAGCACCAAATGTTAAGGCGGATACAGCAACTGCTACTATGGGACGCCAGTACTTCTTAACAAACTTTTTAACTGATCTAAAGATCTTTTTGAAAAAGAAACCACTTGGATCCTTGTACTTGAGGGGGTTGTTGCGCGCGTATGTGTACCTGTTGAAGGACTGGGTGTCGTAAGGGTCCTGAATATGAGGGTCAGGGCTTAAGAAACGCCCAACATCTGGGTCATAGACACGCCCGTTCATGTGAATAAGTCCCAGTTCGTCAACGTGCTCGTGACCCGTGTATCCTCGCTGGGTAGTGGTAGGACGCACCGACTGACGTTGTCTCCAGTCTCCCGCTCGCCGTTTCCCAAAAGCGTTGTAGCTGAGACGTTCTAACACCGACCCGGAAGGACTCGTCAGTGTATCTATGGAGCCCATATAGTCACTGTGAACAAAGGAGGTGGTGTTGGTTTCCCCAGTTTTAAATTTCTTCGTGGACTTTATGGCCAATAATCTCCCCATTGGGCCGTAAACGAAAACATCAGCCTTGCTGCCTTTCGAATCGGTATGGTGCTCGTAAAGCTTTCCAAAATAGACAACTCTATCACCGGCGTGGTTGATCTTGAGGTATCTGCTTCTGTCTGGACCGTATTTAAACACAACCTGGCCAGAGGCTGTGTTAAAAGAAGTTGGTTTGTTGTACGAAGTCCACCGGATGTGAATCCCGTCCTTCCTGATAACGTTGCCGTTTTGATCGTATTGATAGGTGTGGTTTCCCGCCCTGATGACAGCGTTCGGCCTTGAGGGGTCATACTGAAAGTGGTTAAGTCCCAACTCGTCATTAGAAAGTATATTTCCCGACTCGTCGTACTGCCAGTTTTGGGAGAAGCCATAGCTGTTGCCAGGATCACGAACAGAAGATCGAGTAAGACGATCAAGGGAGTCGTACGAAAATGTCTCAGATTTTGTAGTGCCTTGGGATAAGTCACTTCTGCTGACTAAATTATCATTCTCATCAAATACATACTGGCTGTGTCTTATCTTCTGCGCTTGTCTGTTTCGTGAAAGGATTTCTGTCAAACGGTTTCCAGAGTCATATGAATACTTTGTCTGTACGCCATTTCCATGAATTTCATCCAGTATTCTACCGGCGGCATCATAGTTTACAGCCTTCCATATCATCCCTGTGGTATCAGCTGAAGAGCAAGAAGCCTCCTTAACCTTGGAAAGCAAGCCAACTGAATTATAGCAACGGTAAACCTTGGCTCCGTTTGGATATGTCTGGCTATTGACACGGCTGGCTGCATCGTATGTGGTACGCATTGTTAGCGTTGTTCCATTCAAAACTGTCGACACGGAAACTTCCCTACCATACCCGTCGTAATCCCATTCCTGGTGAAATCCTTCCGGTCCGTCAATTTGGCCTGGCTTCCCGATTCCTTTCTCCTTTGTGTCATAGGACCATGTCGTCACGCCCTCTGGCTCGGTCCTCTTAACCAGTCTTCCCAGTAAATCATACTCCTCTTGTAGGACATTGCCGTTAGCATCCTTCTGCCAGATCAGTTCTCCAAATGCATTGTGGCGGTATTCCCAGGAGCCCATATTTGGGTCGGACATGGATGTTTTGTAGCCTAAAATGTCGTAACCCATTTCGATGGAATAGTTATTGGGGTCTACTGTCTGCACTAATCTGTCCAGAGGATCGTAGCGGTGCTTGACCATCCCTCCTAAGTTGTCAGTCACTTGTACAACCCGGCCCAGGATATCGGTTTTCTTACTCGATGCATGTCCCAGAGGATCTATGGTTTTAGTTACAAGAGCATCATATTCATACCGCGTTATTGCTGTCTTATCACCCGCTGGCTCTTCCTTTTCGATAACCCTGTCTAACAGATCATACTTATATACTGACCACTTTGGGGAAGAAACAGAGAAGTAAGGAAAAGATTCCCTGTACAAGTTTCCATCGGAGGCATACTCTACAGCGTCATAAATCATGGTACCGTTAAAACCTTGACTCTCCTTGCGGATTTCTCTGTCAAAGGCATCGAATATTTTAGTTTCAGGAGCATGGCCGCTGACTTGTTTGGTAACTTTATAGGCTGCGTTCACGGGAGATGATGCCCACAAATACTGCCAGGTCGTAGATGTGCCATCAGCACGGTTTTCACGTACTTTTCTTCCAAGTGAGTCATATTCCCAGCTGGTGATGAGACCGTTTGCACCAACCAGTCGTTCCAGATTACCAAAAGCATCGTACACATAGGTTTCATTGTGGCCCATAGCATTGATTGTGGCAACAGGGAAGATACCAGTGCTCTGGTACATCTTCCTCGTTGTCCTTTTCTGTTGCGGGGACTCGGCGGCAGTCTCAGACTGCGCAATCTGGTTGCCATATTTATCATATGTATACTCAGTCATAAGCTCTAATGCATGGTCAGGTTCCCTTCTTATTCTGATAAGCTGTCCTCTGTTTTGGTCATACTCGAATTTCGTCCTTCTGGTCATGTCACAGTAACTTGGTGTTGAGTGGGTGACGGAGGACTCCATCAACTGACCAATTAACCAATGTGCCGCATTATTATTGTAGGCATTTTCTGTCTTTTGTTCGAAAACATCTCCGTCTCCAGATATTGTTCTTAATATTGAACGGATGTTACCAAAAGCATCTGCATTCTCGTATCTCGTTGCGTCCGTTGATACCAACTTCAAGTTTAAGTCCCAGTTTTCTGTGGTCTGCGTCCAGGGGAAGACGCCCAGTCTTGCAGGGGAACCAGAGGACAATATGGTGACATTATTTGAATACGTGGCTAACTTCACTTTCCGTACGTCACCGCTGCTAACAGCTATATCTAAACGGGAAGATTTCAGCATGCCAGTGAGAGGGAAGGATTGTTCATATTCGTTATACTGTATCTTGCTGTTGGTATTTGTTTCTTCTATCCAGCGGTAGCCAAGGCTGCCTCTTCCACTGAGGTCAACTTTGTAGCCGCCATATTTGTACGTGGTGACGTTCTTGGCCTCTCCACCAATTCCATCATCTCTGAGAACTCTTCTAACTATAGGACGGGACAAAACAACGTCTTGTTGGGGATAGACGGCATCAGAGTCTCTCTTATAGGCCCCATCCATTAAAGCCTTCCCTAGTGGAGAATATTCTATCTTTATTTTGTTGTTCAAAGAGTCTTGAATGCCGTGCACAGCGGGGAGCATATTTTTATTTACGGACGTATAAACGCCATGGTTGGCAAAACCAACTATATCTGGAAGACCGTCCCCATTTATATCTACGACTCGTCTCGGGTGGTCTGCAGTTGTCCAACCACCGGCAGTTTTTCCATAAGCCGATATCCAAAGTCTTTTCTGAGCAAAACTGGCGCCTGTGTTCTCAGATACATATATCCCATTGCTGGCGAACCCTACGATGTCCAAAAGACCGTCCCCTGTAACATCTCTTAGAAACCGAGGGTGATCGGTTACTGACCAACCTCCGGCGGACACGCCGTAATCGGCAATCCATTTGCGAGAGGTTGTAAAATACTTTCCAGTGCTGAAGGAAACGTAAACGCCATCGCTAGCCATACCGATGATATCAGCCAACCCGTCACCATTGATGTCTTCTACAAAGAGTGGATGCTGCTGGGTTCTCCATCCGCCTGCTGTGTACCCATACTGTCCTATCCATTTCTGCGCAGGACCAAAGGATGATCCTAGATTAAGTGCAACGTAAACTCCATCGGCTGCAAAGCCGACAACATCTAGAAGCTTGTCTCCGTTCACATCTCGAAGAAATCGTGGGTGATTTTCAACTCTCCATCCTCCTGCGGTGTAACCAAACTGATTTGACCAAAGCTTTGGACTATCAAAATTATCTCCTTGGCTCAATGAAACGTAGACCCCATCGTTGGCAAATCCGACAATGTCCGCTCGCCCATCATTGTTGATGTCCATGACAAATCTTGGGTGGTTAGAAACCCTCCAGCCCCTTGAATACCCAAAGGCACTTGTCATGTGTCTAGAACTTTTAAGTCCTTTACCAGTGTTAAATGACACATATACACCACCGTTTGCAAAACCAACTACATCTAGCAAACCGTCACCATCAACATCCGCCAGATGTCTTGGGTGGTTCTCTACCCGCCAACCAGAGGTGTAACCGAACTCTTGTGACCAATACGTAGGAGTTTTAAAGCCTCCATTGCCATCGTTCAGTGAGACGAAGACCCCGTAGTTTGGAAACCCAACTATGTCAGCAAACCCGTCGCCGTCCATGTCTCGAATGAAACGGGGATGTTTGCTTGTTTCCCAACCGTAATTTTTGCCGTATTTGTACAGTTTATGGGTACTCCTTTCAAAGGTATAGTCAAGGTTCAAGGTATTGCCATAATTGAACGATAGAGGCTTCAAACATTTGTCTTGGCTATCGCACATGTGCAACGCGGTAAGAACAGACTGTTTCGATCCGCCATAACCGGTCGGATGATATGTATATTTATAAGACCGTATGAGATTGTTCTGGTTGAAAACTTTGATCACCTTTAAGCGTTTGGTGAGTGAAAATAAAATATTTCCTTGAAGGTAAGCGGTGGTTTTATCTGGTCGTAGTTCGTACTGGAACTCAACAACGGAAGTGCCGTATCTGATGTGGTGGAGAACTCCTGCCTCGGTCTCGGGTTGAGAGTATGTTATGTCCACTCCATTGCCAAATCTATCTTCAATTCTGCTGATCGACCATTTATGAACACACTGCTGCCCATTGCCGATCAATTTAGAGCCGAAGGACGATCCAAAAGTCAGTTTCCGTCCATCTTTGGTGTGGACGATGAATTTGTCGGGACCCAACCCGTGATGTCCTTTTGCTACAACTTTACTGTAACTGTCCACCTCCGTCCTGTATTCAGAGTCAGTTAAACCATATGTCCCTGACACAAGTACAAGTCGCTGACCGTCCAAGCAGAAACGATCCGTCAGATCGTTTTGGATGCCACGAATTTCACCATCTTGAGCAATCGTCAGCCCACATCTGGCAATGGCGGTGTCCAAAGACAAGCCCCACCCAATACCAAGAGGACCGTTGCCAGCGCCGCTACTGTAGGTCATAGCTAGATCTGGTTGGATGTTATTGGGTCCTGGCGGCAAATCTAACGGGATTTTGTAGTGGACCTCGCCTTTATCAACATTCAACTCTCCCTCAAGATTCCCAACGAGATATTCGGCTCCTCCACCAGAGGAGAACACCAGCAGCGAAAGCAGGGCAGTGATTCTGTTTGCCATGGTTGCTGGTTGAGGTGGATCTAGAAGAACAGAAAATAAGATTATTGTACATATGTCTCCGTTAGGTTTTTTGACAAACAAAATACAAACTAAATCACTTAGATCGATAAATCGATTAAAAATAATTTATTGTGTGATTAAGGAGTTTTAATAACCGCATTTTCTTCTTAAAACAGAATTTGCTTTCTATAACATGGGATGCAAGTGGATGATTCTGAAACATGAATAGTTTTTTTTTCTCAAGTGTTATAATGATGTGAAAATGTTACATATTGTAACATATTTTCTCTTAGCATTTTCCTCATTACTGTACAGACTGTTTAATTTTTTTACCTTTATATTTATCTTTTTAATCATCTAATAATGTGTCATTTAGATATGCTTGTTTGTAGCAGTAACTTTAAGCACGTTTCAATATTAGAACGGTCTCGATTTATCCAGAAAGAAGTTCATAAATAAATAAATAAATAAATAAATAAATAAATAAATAAATAAATAAATACGGTCATCATTTATCATTAGATATAAGCTGGCTAAAGAGCGACACAGACTAAAGAGGGATTAGAAGATCTTAGCCTGAGCGGTAGAATACCTGGTAAAAGTGCCCGAGGCAGACATCGAAAGTCCCTTCTTGACAATTTTGAATTACCAACAAGACACCTTTGGTCATGGGCGAGAAATAGAACCCTTTGGCAGAATATTATCGTTCGTCAAACACCGAATCGGTGATGGCACATGAAGAAGAAGAATAAGCTGGCTAAAGAGCGACACAGACCCCAATCTTCAGGTAAATTAGATTTTTTTGGACCTATCTTTTTTCCAAATGGAAAAAAATGCACTGGGTACTGATTTGGTGACTGTGAAAAAAGTTACCAATGACCTCTGAAACGATGCTGATGCGTCTAGCCTAAAAATTTGCCAGCAATGTTGATTTGAAATTTCTTCCTTTTTTATAATTTCCCCAATTATCCGAATAATAATATTATATTTGTTTTGAGTCTAAAATCCAAATTTGTTCAGTAGACTTTACAATACAAGTTGAAAAAAGTATTTTAAAAATGCTAATAAAAGAAAATTTATTTTAAAAAATTTAAAAAAGAGACGTTTAAATTAAACCGCTATGCCCGTTATACATCATATGTTGAATTGCTGCTCGTAAGCCAGCTGATTTGTCTTATAAATTAACAATAAATATGGCGGCGACACGGAATATTTAAAGGGGGAGGGCATAAATTTTGCCCAACCCTACTAATGGCACAGGACCAATCACAGGCAATAATACAAAATAATACGTGTGTCAACAATGTTTTAGTTCAGTAAACATAACCACGCACGAAGAGATATATTTATGTACATTTCAATGCTTTTACATGGCATACTGCATGCATTTAATTCTACCAGTGATTAATCTGTTACAGTCTGTTTACTTCAATGTAACCTAATGCGGAAAGCGCTTCCCTTTGCATATGCACATAACATGTGGCATAAACGGAAGCCTAAAACGCGTACACCTGTTGATGATAAATTTCGATATTTAAATTATTTTATTAAAAAAACAGCAACATTTATGGATCACATTTGAATAACTTCAATGATCACTTATAAACATCGTTCAGATATCAGTAACGTGTCAATGAAAACAAATTTGGCACATCCTGGGAAAGGGGGGGAGCACTTGCCTTTGAGCCCTCCTCCTTCTCCCGTATCTTCTTATTCTCTGTAAAAAGTATATTAAACACTGCAAGACTACACCAAGCGATTTCTACATCCCCGTGCTCTGTATGTTGTGGTAAAATTGCCCTTAACTACCCCAGTATATTTGATATACATGCAAACGACTCTCTCTCTCCCTCTGTCTCTCTCCCCTCCCCTCCCCCTCCTCCAAAATACTACATCCGACATAGACACTTATAATGAACCAAGAGCACTTCGGCGACATTGATTCTGTCATTTCTCATGTCTCATGCGCAAGACATATACAAAAAATGAGCGACATTATGAACAAAATATGAGATAAAACAGATGAGACACAGTTTCAAAATCCAAGCTTTATAAGTAAAATCCCGCCATAATAAATCACTGAAATTCCGTGCACTAAAATAAGGCTGAATTACCCATACACTTTATTGCTGGACTGCCCAGTTATGTCCAAGTCTCGCGATGCCTTTTAACTCACCTTTGATAATACTGATCGATCCTCGGCAGCACGTTCACCACGTCAACCAGTCACTGTTGCACGTTCTCTTTCCGAAAATATGTCCCAGCGCTCTCTTAACGGCCACTAAAAGGGTCTAAGTTAAAGTTCACTTGTCAGCGTCTCGCACACACTGGGATGCTATTGTGTAAACAGGACATTATATTAAAATCCCTCTATTAACATCCGGGTAGGGAAATCCCATCTGACAGTGCGCCGCTTAATAAATTATGGGAGCGACGCTGGAAATACGAGGAAGTGGGGCGGGCGGTGATTCACGCACAACAGTCCTTCGTGTGTTTGTGATTCATTTCCTGGCTTTATTGAGAGATTTTTTTGTCTGTGGCCGGTGTCACGCGAAGAAACCGTCGTCGTGAATAAACCGTTCTGGCGGATTATTCACGCGGGGTAGCAGTCTGTTGACTTACAGTATGTAGCTGCACATGCATTTCCATCATTTCCCCGTAGAGAAAGTTGTAGTATTATCAAACACATAATTTATTTTTAATGAAAATGACTGAACTCTGAATTGAAAGAACATTGTAGAGTGAAAAGATTTATACTACGAGTCTTAGATCTGCCACGTTTTTTACACAGAGCAAAACAGTTCAGTCACGATCAAAAGCTCACTTCCAACATTCCCCCGTATACTGTAGTAATAAGATTATCAAATACATACTCTCTCATGACGAAAACCACAAAATTATGAATTGGAAAATCATAGTTCAGTGCTTGGACCTTAGGTCCAAGTTCAGTGCAAACATAGCGCCTACTTAGGACGACATCGTCATACTGGAAGTAACTTCTTTCAATCTACCCTCAATGCGCATGTGCAGAACGGTTTCGTCACGGCACGGGTCTATCACGCCACACCGGCATAGCCCAGGTGAAACGAAATAAACATTTTCCCGGATATGATAATGAAATAAATGACCTTCAAGTGGATTAACCCCAGTCTGTTTCTTGTCTATATCCGTCAACACCCCTTGTATGACAACGAATAGATTTAATCGTCTTTGAGTTGATGTTGAGTAATAATATGTAATCACATTTGTTGTGCTGCACATAGTTTTTAAAAATATCAGGCGCGCTGCACTACCGGGACACTGCATATTCAGTCCGTATATTTGATTCACTGCCGTTCGAATAAGTGATTTCGTTTTCATAACTTACATGTATAGAAAATCTTTATGTCTTTGGAGTTATTTTCTAAAACTAAATTTTAAGACGTAATGAAGCAAAGGTGTATTACTGCTCCCTGTGGCAGTAACCATGGGAATGACATTGTCGTCCATACGGTGTTTGGTTTATTCTACCTGTGGTACCCTACCTTACGCCATAGGGTTATTATTATCATGCCTGACTCTCTTCTGTTAAATCAAAAGAACCAACCCCTAGCTCTCTGAGGTAAAGATCGTAGTATAGCTGAACGCAGTGCTACAGCTCGTGCCGCGGAAATTCAGGTCGGTAATCCCCCCCTTCCCCCATCATCACCTCACACTCTTCACCAGCAGTGGCGGATTAAGAGGGGGGGGGGGGGGGCAGGGGGTCCTGAAAATCCCCCCACACACTTTCAGTCTTTGATTTAAAAAAATCAATCTGATTTTCCCCCTATTGGAATTAGAATTTTGACTAGCTGATTTGTAGTTCTAAACCATACCAAATGGCTTCGTTCGAGTTCTAAAATACCCAAATATTTCTGGGCCCTTCAGAGGGCCCCGTACCCCACGCCAACGGAGGGGGGGCGGGTCGGCTTTGCATCTGTAGACTTCAGATATTCTTGGATCTGGGACCAGTGATAATATAGTAGTAAACCCCTCGTCGGCCAGAAATGCCCATAGCTAGTAAATAGCCAGAGAAATGCGTGTGGGTAACAAGTAAAAAATCTCTCTGCGACTCCAGTTGAAGGATAAGGAAGATTATAACTTGAAACTTGTGTAGGTACACGTAAACTCTTGAGGTCGTCTGCCAATGAGAGCTAACCTAAATGGCTATGAATAACCACCTGTTACAGTTGTTATGTTTTTTTGTGGGGGTGGGGTGGGGGTAGAAAGGGTACATCCAAGGCTTAGGAAGGGAATTTAACCCTGTGAACCCAGCCACTGGCTGTCTACATATGCTGGCCTATGCGGCGGTGAACAACAAAAGTTAATTTCAAAAGCTCTCGTTATCGACTACATGCAATAGAGACGGTGTCGATTTAATCTCAATCTCTTTTCTGCGAAGGTGTGTATTTAAGATAAGCGGGTTGACTTCTACGAAAAGTCCGGCAATAAATGAGGCACACCTAAAAAAAAATGCTCATCATTTATCTGTTTATACCCTCCCCCTTTCATTTAAGGTTAAAAAATAACTTCCATGGAGATAACTTGGATGATGTCATTAATTCACATTTCCACCTTTGTTGATATATAACACACAGACATTTATGTATTCTGTACGTGTAATATAAAGTAAGCACAGAATATCAAACTTTTGGAGGAAATTTTTGAATAAGTGGCGTAACTTTTAATCTCTCTCTCTCTCTCTCTCTCTCTCTCTCTCTCTTTGTATGTGTGTGTGTGTGAGTGAGTGTGCAGTGGCGGATTTAGAGGGGGTCAGGGGGGTCCTGACCCCCCCCCTGCGGTTTCTGAAAAAAATAACACTAATATTCCCCTCTCGAAATAAGAGTTTAAATTAGCTGATTTATAATTCTTAACAGGTCCAAATGACCTACAAGACACCAAAATATTTTGAGGCCTTTTAGCAGGCCCCAAACCCCACCACAAGGGCAACCCGGTAAAGTGACACGGCAAACAGTGGCGAATTTAGGGGGTGTCGGGGGGGGGGGGGGCTGACCCCCCCCTTCGATTTCTGAAAAATATCACAACAATGGTCTCCTCTTGAAATTAGAATTTTGACTAGCTGAATCATATATAGTTCTAAACCGTACCAAGTGCCACCGTTCGAACTCAAAAATACCAATATTTTTCTAGACCCTTCAGCGGACCCCAATCCACGGGGGGGGGGGGGGGGGGGGGGGGGGGGAGGTCGACTTCGCATTCGCGGATTCTCTCCCCCCTTCAAAAATCCTGGATCCGCGCCTGTCATAGTAAAAAAAGTAATCTATCTAGGAACCCTCCGTTTCGGCTTTTCAAATAAGTGCTCGTGAACATGATGAATTTTAACGTTGTTGATGATAACAATTTCACAAACTGGCGGTGCGCGGGATGAAATACATAGTGCTGTTCACGGCCTATTGATTGTTATGGCAGATACATACCTGTACAGCCCAACTGGCCCTCTCTGTGAGAAAGTAGAAAGTTTCCATTTGATCCACAACTAACCAACGAAGCGTCTGTGGCTCCGTGGTAACGTCGCCGACTTGGGCACAGGTAGACACGGATGTGTAAGCTCGAATCCTGAGATTTCCAATGTTATTTTTTGTCGCTCGAAAAATTGCGTTTGGTTACTATAAGAGGAAACTCGTACATACGGCGGGTGGGTGGGTCAGTCACGGTGTAGTCGGCAGCGTGCTTGGTTGCAAAAAAATATAAGCCATCAGCAAACCATGACAACTACAAGTCACGAGTTCAAATCCCAGATGACGCATGTCAGTTCACCACAAGAATCAGCTGGCCCCGAAAACGAATGCAAACTCTCGTGTGTCCGAGCAAATTACCTTTTGCTTAAAAATCCCGAATAGTTTAGAATTGGCGATCGATTTTGACAACGCCTTATTGCGCGTCATTATCATAAAGTCAATTAAATTTCTTTTCTCTTTAAAACGATAGTTAGGCGGGGATGGTCATAAATCTCTATCCTTTACCAACTACGCAACAGATCAAAATTGAATTGAGTCAATACCTTACCCGGCATGGCGTCATGCATGTCATACAGCTCTTTCATAAAAAAAACTGTCTGCTCGTTGGGATTATCAGTAAGAAAAGTTTTTTTCAAAAGTCATATTGCCACTATTGCTTTACCTAATCATACATTTTGTTTTTTATGCCCCACCTATGGCCTTGCTTATCAAGACTGTACACAGTATATTTGAACGCAGAGGAATCGTCTGTCATACGGTAATCGTGCATTAGGTAAACGCAAAAGGCGTTCGATAAATATACCCAAATATACCCAAAGGATGTATTAATGTACGACAGAAATACTTTTATTTACGGTAATTAATCGTTAGAGACACGTCATATGCGTTACTAGTTCGTCAGTATTACGTTGCGTATACGCTATCCGTACACTGCACATATAAAAACACCGCATTAGAAGTGTAGATGATAGGTATGTTTAACGTCAGTTAAGCTTATTCGCTGCATGCCTAGCGTATCCAAAACGCATGGGTAACGCACGACTCAAACGTGTGCATACGCTGAAAATATGTGAACATGCTCAAAAATCTTTTCCTTCTTCTACGTAAGTAAGCGTATACCAACGTTTGCATGCGTATGCAAAACGTATACGGCATAACAAATAACGAACCTACTGCCTTTGTTTGAGTATTTCCTACGTTAGTGCAATGCGCTATAGTGTGACAATGCCAATTTTTTTGTCCGTTTTGGTAACGTTTAAGTTGTGATATTGACGTTTATACGAATTACAGTTCATTTTTGGCTTTAGCAACAATTTAATGTAGTTCTTTTTTGAGCTAAATCATAGTAATAGTTAGTGGACCACCAACTAGATCGGTGTTGTAAAAGAGCCACCTTCCCATCCTTTCCAACTGGTAAAGCTATGATGATAATGTGAAATGGTAGTACATTTATACCACAGATTACAAAGCGATGGGATAAGTTTTCCAACGCCAATCAAGCGTTAGCCGTACGTTAAACACGTTAATCGATCGTTACAGATACATTCAATACGTTACTAATTCGCGACCTCGGCGTTATTTATGGCTAAGCAAGGGCCAGGCTACATCGGTCACCGTATGGGAAACGTACTTTTTTACGTAATTCAACCGTATGCCTGGCGTATCCCTAAGACCCTAACGTAAGGGTAACGCTCGTATACGCTGAAACATTTTGAACATTCTCAAACGTATTCTTATATATTACGCGGAACGTATACGAACGAAGCCCTTGCGTTTGTCTGCGGATATGTAAATTTCCTGATACGTTGGAGAAATACGCCTTAGTGTGACAGGGCCTTAAGGCAATGCAACACCTAACGCATAGTGTATAGCACTGAGGGGTGAGAAAAGTTCCTCATACGCAGACAAATGCTAAGGGATCGTTAAAATTACGCCGTATACATCTAGCACGAACGCGAAGTTGATGTACGTTCGTATACCAGGAGGGAATAAAATGTTTTAAGCATGATCAAGATCAATTGATTTATCTTCATTTTAATACACTGGAAACATGGTAATTTCACACGCTCAAAGTTGTACGTATAATTGATGTCACATGCAATATTCATGCGTACATCTTAACGCTAGGTGTGGCAGAACCATTTCTCGGAAACTTGTTCATTGCACATTTGGCTACACATGGCGTATGCTGATGTTTTATCATGCCAGTGGTAACAGTGCATTCCCTTACTTTTTTGTTATTGTTTTACTGCACCTTGTGTCACGAATGACAGTTTGATATTTCTTGGAATGTTGTTTCTTGGAATGTGAGAGTTCATATAATTTGTAGATTGCATTATGGAAGGAATAAATTGTGCACACAACGATCTTTTATTAAAAGCAAGATGAAAACCTGACAAGTCATGCATCATAGACAAACTACGAAATTGGAAGCCTATTAGCTATTGAACTAATAAAAACAATATCAAAAAACATATATAATGTTAGTAGTTTGAAAGACGGCTAGGTACCGTACGTAACGAACTTAAGTGACAGCCGACTCAGTAGTCAACGGCTATGCCTGACTAGCGGGAAATAATAAGACTCAATTTGATAACCCAGACTCAAAATGGAAGACATACAGGGTGCCCCCCCCCCCATAAAAAACATAAAAAATCATTTTCTGTGGGGGTATCTCTATGATAATGTGTACCTCCAATGCTGAGGAGGCCATTTCGAGCATATTTTGAAAAGAACATAATTTAATGCAAAGCCGAGATAACTGAAACTTCTGGGAATGATCATGCACGCACTGAAGTTTATGTCCAGCAAATTTCTTCAAATTTGATTGACCTTGGTAGGTTTTTAATTATTTTTTTGTTTTCGGTTTTTTTCAAAGGAGCAATCTCAACAGAGGATGACCGACGAAAAATTCAAGGGAGGCGCTACAGCAGGACCATCGGGTATTTATAAACCCCCAGCAGATGGCGCCGCAGATTACACCTTGGTTGACACTCAAGAGGATCTAGAGTCTGCACTTAAAATACTGAGAAGTGTGCGTAAAGAAGGCCCAAATCTAGCTGTCGATGGCGAAGGCGATAATTATTCCAGAAAAGGGAAGCTGTCTTTAATTGCCATTGCAACAAGAGACCACGCGTTCCTGTTTGATGTCCTCAAGCTTGGAGCTATTGTTTTTGATCGCGGACTTCGCGAAATTCTGGAGGACCCAACACGCGAGAAGCTGATGTTCGACTGCCGCGAAGATTCCGATATCCTTTGGCATCAGTTCCGCGTGAAACTCGACGGTGTCCAAGACATACAGCTTTTGCAAATCATGCATAGCAAGAGAGACAACCCTGATATTTCGCCAATCAATCGAAGACGAGGCTGCGTGGCATTCTGCGAAAAGGTATTTAGTTTGATGCGTTGCCTTGAGGTTTACACCCACGATGTTACGTCCATTGAAGTAAAGAAATCTATTGGCTCAACCTTTCCACTATCAACACATCAATGGGCAATCAGACCTATCCCCAAGAACATGATCAAGTACGCATGCGTCGACGTGTGTACCTTGTTTGTCCTCTACGATAAAATGAAAATGGGCGATGAAGACATGAGACGGTTGAAGGTCGCATCAGCGCGTTACGTCGACCTAAAGCGTTCGCTAATCGCACGCCGTTATGACATTTATGAGAGAAATGGGTACTTGCCACTGAATATTATACCTCCAAAAGAAAGTGTTGGTTTGGGGACCTCGTGGTATCTGTCCAATGGTGGCCCTGAGTGTATGGGCTGTAAAAGGCGGTTTCCGCGGGAAGCATTCATTGACACGGATCTTAGAAAGGGAACACAAAAATGCAGAGTTTGCTTGAAGGTTGAAAGTTGCTGATTAGATCGTAATGTAAAATGGATTGGGTGTATAAATATTTTGTAATTTTCAGATAAAACACTGATAACACGGCAGTGTTATCAAAACCATTCTCATCTTTATGAAATTCAATTTAATCTAGAAACTCGACGTATAATTAGAAACAAAGATGAGTCAAGCCAAAAACTTTTAATTTCAAGCGACCACCAGGGCATACTGTGACGAGGAAACAGAGACCAGGAAGTAAACCAAAATTGGCGGATCCAGTTCGGAGTCATCTGTAAACGATTCAGCTTTTTGATAATGATATGTTACAATCTATTCATTTTTCGCGCTTAGGCTAAATAGGTCTTTCCAGTTAGAAGTCTGGTCGTATTGCAACCTGCATACCCTTGAAGCGTAATAATGTTGGGGGCGAGGCAAATACAGATATATTCCTAGTGCAGGGGCGGATCCAGAGAAATTTCCTGACAGTCTTCCAAATTATCTTTGTTGATTCATCCTCCATTTGTTGATTCATCCGACAGAAAAAATTAGACATCCGTCAATGTAAACTTGAAAATCTGACCGTCTTCCAGAAGACCCAGAAGACAGCCTAAATCCGCCCCTGTAGTGATAGATTTTATAATGTTGATAATGTACTCGAAGAAAACGTTTATGTATTCTAGTTAAAATATAGGCCTACTCTTCAATAAATTAATAATATTTAGCCAGTGTCCAAGTATAATCAATAGTTTACTTATGAAAGTGAAATATGATTCACTGACTCGTTGTGCGTGCCTATTCTGTATAAAAAGGGTGCTCAAAAACGTTAGATAAAGACCCTGGGGGAGTCCACAAAGACGACCGTTCTTGCCGTTGAGCCACTGCCTGTAGTTCGTGTGTGAAGAATAAAGAGCAGTGTATTAAGACGCTCCATTTGTTTTTTTTTTTCTATTACGCGGCACTTTTAGTGTAATCACACCGGTTACACATTTGAAGTATATAAGTTAATTTTTAAAAATTGGCCAATTTTCGTAAGAGTATTTTGATGTTTCCTCGTTTCTTCAACAAGTTGTAAATTTCGTTACAATACAGTTATAAATATTCACATAAGTTGGTTAACTGTGTTAAAATTTGAAACAAGGAACCTGAGTCTTTGGTTATTTAAACATTGTTAAACCAGTGTTCTGAACCGTTTTAATTTAAATCAAAATTTCAATGAAAAGCCTCTTTTGACTGCTCCGTGCTCCTCCTGGTACTGGTATCTGAGGCTCGTCAGTGTTATAATGATACATATAGAGATACATAGATATACTAGCAATCTTCCTTCTCTGTATTATTCTTATTGTTATTACTATTATTATTAAAGCATTTGTTTTGGTTGTTTAGCATTTGTTCTTTAATTGTAAATTTTGAATTTTGTGTAATTTCATCATATTCTTATATATTTTAGTCTCCACTATGTCAAGTACATGTACCTGTATCATGTTCACGTGTAACAAGCATGAACAGACTTACCAATGCAAACCAGTTTTACTCATTATCGTTTTGGTCCTGAACAAACATTTGACGTATATAGTTCATAAGGTCTGGTAGAAAAATCTGATTAGAAATGAACATGCTATTCCATATTTGCGAGTGTAAAATATTTGGAGTGTTATAAATCCAAAATGTTCCAGAGTAATTTCGTTTGGGTCCACTAACTTCATATTCCTTGCCAATGTGCCATGATTCCTATTAATGTGTTGGGAAGCCAATAGGAGCAGTCAAATTGACACCTACTTTCCTGTGACCTCGACCGTGACTGTCACAGGAAGGGTAGAAGAGCGCGAGTGAGTACTTTTTTTATAAAAGCAACCAAGCCCAGTCCCTACAAAAATGTCAAGATTAAATTAGCCTTATTACCGTCAATATAGGCCTTCTTATGGGTAAGAAGGTATAACATGTTCTGAGAGGACAAAGAGTTATGTTTTTTACTGACGACTTACAGAAATTTGCCACATCTACTGAGGTTAGCGGTTTTCAATAGGCTTATCTATTAATTTATACTTCGTTTAGCAAAATCTATAAACAGAAATTACATTCGCGAAAATGGAAATGGTTTAAAACTATCTTGAGGGACACCTTATAGACTAAATTTGTATCTTTAAATATAAAGTTCACCAACAGCGTTGGTCGGCTCGTCAACTGTTAATTCTTGCAGAACCGTGTCTCCGAGTTTCAGCGTTTCTTTCATTCCGAGCCCCGAGGAAGCTCTCTCTCTGTGGACGAGTGGTATACTTCCCTCTAAATCTTTGCACGGAACATCGACCATATATTCGGAGGTCATTCGGAGCGTTTTGTGATCCACAAATTGTCTACGGCATGAGATGCTTTTAAAGACGATTTTGAGGACTGCCAGTGAGTCGTATGGCGCATTCAGTTCCAAATGACCAAGTGGTCGACGATGAACTGGAAACGTTACCTTTTTTGGAACGTAGAGGACATCATCAGATGGCTTAATCCGAATATGTGTTTCATTTTCCTCATAAAGAAGGATATCGAGGTAGGGCCACTTCCATTGTTTTGTTGAATAGGAAGACCTCCCGGAGAAGAACCTGATAATAGGAATTTCAGATCTGTTGAAATGAAATCGATACTCCGGATGAAGAGCTGGCAACAATTCTAATAGTCTTGCCTCATCCTTGGCACTAAACAAGACATCGGCGTCGTCGTCCCAAGGAATGATATCATGGTGTCGGTATGATCCAAGTAGCGTTCCATCAAACATTATATATGTCAGATTATTATGTTTGCTCACTTGGTCAATAGTGGCCAAAAGTGCCATGAGAATCTCTTTTTCTTCGTTTGTTGTGTGTTGCTTAAAGTATTTTAACAGCTGAGTGTGATCATTTGAATTTTCCCTTCCGATGCATCGGTGTTGGCTTTCCCATTGCATCTTGACGGTCATTACCACAAACAGGCATGTCGCTATCAGCAGGAAGGACATTATTAGTTGGTAGTAAGTTGGGCGAGGCATTATCGTCACTGAAAAAAAAAGACGAACATGAACATAGTGAAGTTGATTCACAGTGCCAAAAGCAGTATTGATGTCCATGCGTTTTGGAAATTGGGATGTAAAACAACGTTGCCACACCACGCTCTTTATAAAATACACGGGCGACTTTCATTCGTGCCAGTAAAAATAAGTAAAGAACTTGGAAATAGGTCCACGGATTATACTTTTCTCGACAGTTTTGAACAGAATATATTTTGGTGATTAGGGAAAATGTAGAAGTTTCCAGGAAAATCATTTTTTTAGCTTTAAAAAAAGATTAACTTGAGTTTAATGCATTTAAGAAGCATTTGTCAATCTCTGCTATCAGGGAAATATCAGACTGTTTCAAGGAGCGCATTTAGAACAAGTTGATCCGGGAACTAAATGTGGCCGACTCACTTAAAAGCGATGCCGCTAATCCCCTGATGGTCTCGTTGCCTCCATACGCGCCGTCACAGGTAGTCCGTGGACCATCAGTTCTGAATACGCTCAAAATCTCTTTGACAATTTCTTATCTTCTGTTTTTGATTGATGCATTATCATCAAATCTAACTGTGTACATTTAGGCCTATAGTCACATAAAAATAGTTACACCAAAAACATTGTTTCACTGTACAAGATCATGAATTTCAACGCTTACCGATCGGTTGAGAGGCAGTCACCTAAGGTCAATAATTTCAATGAGTTGACCTCTTTGTTAACTGAATCTTGGATCTTCAATCCCACTGCATGAACTACTGGTACAGATATATACTAGTAGATGCGCCAACAATAATTTCTCAATTTACTTTAATTATTTTCAGTTATCTTAAAATTCGTGAACTTGTAACAAAGCAGTTATAGAATTAGTGTTTCGGTTATCTCTAGGCCAGGTTCAACCCGAGGTTGGGATAATTGACCTACGGGAAAAAAGGTGCCCTCAACCAAAGTTATAAATTGTATAGTATCTGCTTGGACATTCTCTTCTTGACGATCAAGAAATCTCCACTGACCTTATGATTATGTATCTGGCAGATACATCAGAACCTTTGACTCACATTTATTCTTCTTTTGGTTTTTGGCCCAATGGGTGCATGTCCTTTGATGCATGGGATGGGACCACCACGGTTTGCTTATGTCTTCAGTGGGATTCCACGCTGGCGATGGAGGTCAAATAGACCAGTGCCCTCAATACATGTTACCCGGGCAATGCTTGTTTAATACTGGTACAAGTATGTGTCACTATGTACTCAGTATGTAGGGGCCTAATGAAAAGCAGCATGCTGTTCTGTGTTAATGGTTCGTTATCTAGGGTCAGTTTACACAAGGAGTTATAACAGAAGGAGATTACACGCAAGCCTTTCTATTGTCCGATGTCTGTTACGGTGGGCGGAGCTAGCTACGGGGGGCCTCCGGTCTCAAGGTTTCGTCTGCGTCGCTCTCCTCAGCTTGGAGATAAATTTCATATGCGTTATTTCGCGTTAGAATTCGAGATCAGTAATGTCAAAGCGCCGCTGTATGCTGACGATTTTTTTCACAGGTAATTATTTGGACGATGTGCTGGAAGGGAACGATATCATAGAAAGCGATTATAAGGTGGTGACTGAGGATGGTCGCCATGAGCTTTTTTTAGTCGGTGATAGATGGCTTTTTTATGGCACAACCCGGTGAAAAATCACCAAGGAGAAGTCAAAAGAAAACGTCCCAACTGTAGTTTGTGAAAATGACGTTCAAGTGAACGTCTGTCCTCACTGCCAAAGGACATAATATTAATACATTAACGTTTGGACCCTCCTGTCCTTGGGTCCCATAAACATATACATTGTGACAGTGCCTAAGCTTTGTGTCTGGTTTTAAATTTCTTAAAGTATTTTTTCTCTCACTCGGTATAATTTTAATATTATAATGCATTTAATTAAAATTTTAATCCAAGGTTGAGGCAATGCCACGACACGTCAGTTTACTGAATACTCGTTATAAATTTCTTTATCTTGGAAATTTCCCTTTTTTTCAGGATTATTTGACACGTACTAACACTGTTCATATTTGTCGGTAAACAAGTGCACAGTGCTATACATTAAGAATAATTTTTATTCATTCAGAAATATATTTATGTACAAAATATATCAGAAATTTTAGTATTCACTGAGCTCTTTAAAGTGAAACAAATAAAGATGAGAATATTGAATTTCAAACTATTATTTACTATATTAACTTAAAATATCTTTTAAGTCAACTCTATACTCAAGCACTCTATACTCTATACTCATGAAAGTAGCATCTGTGAGTAAAACCATTTTATTATATCAATAGAAGAACAAAAACAAAAATTTTACACATAAGCAGTAATAAATGAAGTCATAAGAATGATTAAGTTGCTACAGTTTTCCAGTTTTATGCAGTCTATGATGGCATTTTTTTCAACCGTGCAAATAGAAATAATTATATTCTTTTTTATCTGACTTGCTGATACCAGTCTGTGCCAGATACTATTCCACTTACAGGCCAGCAAGGTCTGAGAATCTAATGGGCCGAACGAAAAAAAAAATCCTAGAAGATAAAGTGGTTAATTCTTACAAATAGGATGAAAAACATGGGATTTTCAAAAGGTTATTATAGATCAAGACAACACTTAGTAAGAACATTTATAAAATGTAACAGCTGAAAAAATTAACTGGTAAGTAAGCAGTAAGTGACTGCTTTAAAGAAATTTCACTGGCAATCAACAATTTATATATAGGTTTTGAATTTTTTCCACATAACAGTAACATAAAATTTATGTCCACTTTTGCAATGTATAGAGTCAGTTAGGTGACTGAAAATATTTTAAAATGTCATAAAGGAGCACTATTAATTTAATGCAATCTCTGTTGGCCAGTCTTATCCAGTTTCTTCTCCAAAAAGGACAACTCAAGTGAGAATTTCTTCAGGGCCTTTTCTTCTGCCTTGCTAATGCCATGCCACTCAGAAAAGAGAGAAACCTGTAGGTTAGAAAAAAAAACATAATAATAGCATTATGAACTAGTAGTATCCATGTAGACATTATGGAATTATGCAGTGAAGTTTAATGTGTCTTGTTATGACTTGACTGAAATAATGTTCACCACATAAATGAACAATTTACAACTAAATTCATATAGAACATCAAGATTCATGATCACAAGCTAATAACCCCAAGAAATTGAAAGAAATTGTACTTATTACAAGAAATTATTTAAATCCGCCCTGGTCCCTACTCTTCTGACAGGACAAAAAGGGGATTTCAGAGAGGCTGGTTGCTAAAAGGAAAATGCCCAAGGTTGTTGTATTTTGAAAAAAAAATTAAAAAGGGTACTGTTGTTAGTGAATGTTTAATGCATCTTAGGCATTATGACAAAAGTAACTTACCCCAGACACACTGACCTCCTTTTTTCATTGACATATTTTAATTTTTTCCAGCCTGACCATAATTCATATATTCAATGCAGCCTTCTCCCATATCTATAATAGAAAAAAAAACTTGAGTAGTGTTAAGATATGCATGTCAAATTCATTATCAATTTTGAGAGAATTTCTGTTTCAACACTACAAGATGAAATATTTAATTTCAAGTAATGAATAAACCTTAATAGAGTTCTATTCTTTTGTAACCACCAAGGCAAAGCTTCTTTCTTAAAATGAACTGAAACATCCAAGCTTGCCACCTAACATGCCAAAGTAGTGAAGTATAATTTAAGTAGAGAAGCAAGTACCCCTTAATTATAGAGGTGTCTTACACAATAAAGTGTGTCTTACACACCTCGACTCAAAGAGATGTGTGTAGTGAGATAACAGGTAAAGTAATTGGTGGAGCCTAGGTGAACTTAAAACCTTAAGACTTTAAATTAAGAAGCACCAGGATTCATGTGTGTTCTTTTTTCAAAGGTTTAATATGAATTAAAACATATATATGTAAAAAGAAGACTAAATAAGTTAAAAATAACTATACCAAAGACACTGTGAAGCAAACTTCCTGTTAGACCGCCATGATGGAAAATGCTGGGTGGAGGCAAAATTTTCCAGTCAAAAAAACTGAGCACTTTACTTTAACAACAAAGTTACCACTCCAAAGCCACCCACCATGGTGAGAAGAAAAATGATGACCAACTGTCATTATAAGTCTTTTTAGATTTAGACATGAAAAAGGTAAAGGCCAAAATGGTACATTTACCCATAACACTAGAGTAAAAAATTGGTATTCTGAACAAATCGGGTTATTTTTTTCAAGAAATATTGGAGCAGTATCCATGCAATATATACCACGCCACGACCAAGATGTTCAAGAATCTAAACACACCAAATTTTTTTATAATCTTGCATTTGAAAAGTACAAAAAGCGGTAAGGCTTTTGGCCATAACAAGCGTAACACTTTTTGATCGGAACTCATGAAAATTGTCAATTGTCGTATCCAAGCTAGACCACATGTAAAATCGCAAAAAAAAAACAATACTGCTCAAGCAAGCGTGTTGCACACATAACAATTAGTTAAATTTTATGACTGTCATGTGACACAAGTTTCAAAAAGTAGGAGGAAAATGTCTTTTGGAGTAATTTTTTTTCGAAATATTAACAAGATGGCGGCTTAAGCATCTGCTTGTTATTCGGCTACTGAAAGTGCACCTAAGTTTTATTCTTTGCTATTGCCACAAATTACTTAACAATTGCAACTGTATAAAGACCAAACTTTCTTCATCTGATACTATATTTATAGGCACTTGTTATGAGTGGGAAATATTTTTCGTGCAATATTTATTCTCCACACACCACCTCGCGAGATCTACGTGAAGCTGGACACTTACACAGTGAGACCCCACGACATAAAAGTTGCAATTTATCTTCATATTTCGTGTAGTTATGCATTTAAAAGCACTTACCTGTTTTTTGAAAACCTTGTCCAACGTAATATCATATAAATTCTGTATTTCTCTCATTTTTTAGAAACTTGGGACTCCGTTTCTGTTTCTGTCCTCAAAAATCAACAGACGAAGGCACAGATACTAACAAACGAGATTTAAACGAGAGTAGCAATTAAGCGTAACAGAGATAGGCATCCATTGTTCTCTGGGTTCTATTCATTCCGACCAATGAGAGACCGTAATACGGGCTCCGCCCCCACGCGTGTAATCTCCTTCTGTTATAACTCCTTGGTTTACATGTGCATCAACCACTGAGTAGAAAATGGTTTATCTACCAGTATAATGTAGCGTAGTTAATTGATTTATTTTAGAAAAAATGTCATGAAGAGCATTTAACCGTTCGTCTATTTAGTGGTGTAGTACACGTAGAACGGTGTCGCGCGGGCCTTCTCGTGTCTGACACACACCCAATTTCCATAGATTTTTAGATCGATCTATCCCTGTGGGGAGTCTCACTAGATTACTGTCAGCTTGGCCGGCTTAAGCGTCTGTCCCGCCTACTAAAAGCTGTAAGGAGGTAATTAACTATGGTGCCCGCTCGGCTGACTGCAATTTAGCGTGAACCCCCAGGGAGTTAGGTCGATCTAAAACTTAATCTTTAGATCGATCTAAATCTCTTGGAAAGCACCCACATACTAGTAAAACAGTGGCAAGTCAAAGGCCTTGAAATGGGCTTTCGACTTTCAAAGAAATAAAATATTTCTGAAATTGCATCAATCTCCACTTCATTACCCAGTTTAAAAACCGTTGCTAAAATCACAATCTCTATACCTGCTTCTGAGTTCTAAATTTCTCATTTATACGATGGCGAGTGACATTCACCTGTTGTCTTATCCAGGCAGTTCAAGGGCTGCATAAGGTTCCCTTCCAGTGTAAAGGGGGCTTTAGTTACGGTAACCGTGTATTGATACTGACAGCATTTTTGCAGGTCTATAATAAGCAATTTCAAATAATTTGACCTTTTTACCCCCTTAGTAAACCTTGATTGAGTATTGGCATAAAACCTAGAACAAATCTTGATTAAAAGGCCTACTTTTCTGGCCAATAGAACCCCTCGGTGCATTAAAATGATCTTAAATTCAAAATAAGGGATTTGCGTTTTTTGTGACCAGGTATTCATATGTTAGCAAAATAGAGTTGATTTCTTCTTTCTCTTCTATGTGACACCGTATGAAATAACACTTTTGGTATACATGTTCATTGTAAGGTAACAAGATTCTTGATAACAATTTATTTTAAACAAACAAATTTATCATGAAAGTGACTTTTGGAGGCACAAAAGCTTTGAAACAAATACAAAATCCTTATTACATTTAAATATTCATTCCGACAGGGAAGTTACACGCGAGAAGTACCGGAGAATTATGATAATGAAACGCTGAAAGAAGCCGAAATTGTTAAAACAAACGCTGAAGTTGTAAAAGTAAGAGCCCGATCAAAATTGGATAAAGAAGAAAGTTGCCTACTACAGTACTAGTAATGTCGGGCAATAATAAAGGAGATAACAGATTTTAGGCATTATATGGGTCTATACACAGTTTTCATCTGCAATTAACATTAATAAGTAGGCATATATATTTGCAAATGTAAAAACATTTAAAAATATAATAAATTTGAAAAATGAAGGCACAATTTAACGTTTTTAGAGTTTTTAACATGAGTTCCTAATTAATCCAGCGGGCAAGCACGACAGCTAGTCCAGTGAGCCAAAGAAAATGGCTGCTGAAAGCAGGTTCAGGGGCTGCGTTGCAAAGGTCTTTATTACAGACGCACCACTCACTTCCGCCCTCTTCTACGTCACATCCGGGTTCTGGGGCGATGTCTCCGATCACAAGGACGCAGCCTCGAGAAACGTAACCTTTAATAATAATAATAATAATAATAATAATAATAATAATAATAATAATACAATTAAGACTTCACAACTATAATGCTGAAAGGGGTTATTATGCTAAAATAGATTCTATTCACGTGACCCAATTTACTACTCACACCTGTACCGAGTTCAAAACTGTAATTGAAAAATGACATCATTCAGTACATGTATTTTAAGAAATTTTATAATGAAAAATGTTGCGTTTATCAACGCTGTAATGGATTCGACAGCCATCTTTTAGTAGCCTCGAGCTCAAATCTTGCATATAACTTCATTCATGAGGCTTACATCAGCGAAAAATTTAATTTGAAGTTACTCAGTAGCTTTAAATCAGATCTATGTCTGAAAAGTGAAATGATTTAAACCAATTTTAGAGAAAAATGTTATTTCTTTGACATTTGGTGGCCATTTTGGATTCGTCAAAAGGTACCAAAATGATTTCAAACAATAATAGGGTTTCCATTAACATATTTCTAGTGTATGGTTGGGCTAAAATAAATGTGCCGGTGTCAGCTAAGGGCCTTTCATATCCACGGGTGTATATTTCTATCGTAATTGGCGGCCATTTGAATATGTTTAGTTCCCTGAGGTTGCCAAAGTGACAATTAAACTAAATTTGCTTTAGGGTCCCCTGGGATCCCGAATTAAGAAAAAAGGCTGTATGGGAAAAAATAAATACAGAAGATTCCACCCGGATTTAGTGATATTAAGGACATTAAAATACATTTTCACATACACTTCAGCAAAGTAAAACACTGCGAAAATGACCCAAACACAAAGACATGTTAACATTATTAACACAAGTTTAAACTTAAAAGACGGAAATCTTTAACGCATTAAAGAACCTATTACAGGCAAATGAAAAGCCTACTTGGCGGAAAACACTCAAAATGGCCAAGCTTTGATTTTGGTTTTTCGAAAAAAAAAATCCCAACTTTCATAGTCAGTTTTCATTCAGATCTTTTCGGCGGGCTTCGCTCGTCCCCGTTGCCGAGGGTACGAAATCCGCCGGAGATACCCTAATTTTTTCCGATAAATCACTGATATGTGTGCCATGCTCCTACCTTGGTTATCGGTCACCTTCTGGCAGCCTGCCTCACACGCCACTTGCTTTGTCGCAGTACTCCCAGTGAAAGGATCCCCGCAGTTGCTGTTGAGCTTGGAGATGCATTCAAAACATTTAGTGGCGCTGGAGCCTGCGAAGATTGACAACTTTACTAAAAATTGAACCCTTCAAGATTGCTGATCACCGACCAGGAAAAAGACAGTAAAATAAAAAAATGATTTAGGAGACACATAATCAACTGCTGAAATTGCTATGACGTCCTTCCTTCCTGGGTACCTGTCTATCCTGAAGATTTCATCACAATTGTTATTTTGTTTTTGGGGCCGGGGGGGAGGGGGGGGGGGAAGGTGGGTGGGTGGTTTGGGTGGAGATTGAGACCACTGCGGGAACCAGGACTTTACTGTGGATGGGGGCAGAGGGAGAAACAGCATCAGTGTATAGAAGGTGCCTCCCACGTGAGCTACACTCATAAACACGAGGCCCGTTATACGAAGTGTTATTTTCCCCGTGTTTTATAAGTGATTTTAGATTTGAAACTTTCCTTTAAACAAGGGTGATTTAAGCTAATTATCTAACTGGTAAAAATAAACATACATTCCCTTTTACAAATTCCCATAATCCCCCTTCTTTCTATCTAGATTCTAAGACAAACAAAGACGCTATGTTCGAGTATATATATATATATATATATATATATATATATATATATATATATATATATATATATATATATATATAAGCTCTAATTCACTCCTAGAGCAGTAATCAGGTTTGTGAACATATGGAACGCAGTCTGACCTTTAGTTCTATTGTGAGGCATGAACAGCTGCATATTAGATTAATAATGTGAGCGAACGGTTAGAGATACTGTGGTTTTAGTCTGTTTGGACATATATAACCGAAAGTAATCTACAACTAGAAAATAATTGAGAGTAGAGCGCAGACCTCGACCAAGACAGGTCAATTATCATTATTAATTACACAATTTATTAATTAAGCAATAGGTCATTAACAAAATCAATTACTCCCTAGCTACCCAAGGGGGTGTGCCAGACATATAACCTGATTACACTGAGAGCACTTTAGGGAGAATTCGAAACCTAGCAGAGTTAGGTCGATCCAGCTAGTACGATGGGTTTATGGAGACGCAGTCTAAGACATGACCTTTAGAGCATTTATAGAATTAAAGGTTCTTTTTCTACCATCAGTACACAAAAGACAACGAAAGACTTCTTTTCACAATTTTCAATTTAGTTGTTTTATATTTACTTTAGTATAGTGTGGTCTGATCATTGGACCAAGATATTACTTGAATCCTTGATCTTTACTTTTTACCATTTTTTTCGTCTTCTTATTATTTGATTATTATTCGATTATCCTAACCATTCGTTCTTCCTAAAAATACGAGAACTAAAAAAGAGAACACAGAGTTAAATGTACTTGGTCCGCATTTATTCGTAATATATGCGAAACCATTACCTGGTTTAGTCGGACTAAATAAGATGACAGGTACTACCCACGGCCAGTTAGGTAATGCCAACATTTCTGAGGCTTGACAAGAAAAGTTTGTGTTGTATTTGTTAAAGGAACAGAGAGGAAGAATCATGTAAGAAAGCGGTTAGTGTGAACAAGAAGGAACTTGGAAAGTCACGTTGGAAAAAAGCTGCATTTTTAATGCCTCTGCTAAGAACAAATTAAACCATTGATAATAATACCCACATAAACACACACGTTCTTTCTTACCTTGAAACAGAGCCAAAATGGCGACACCTAAAATCACAAAGTGATGCATCCTTGTAGCCGGCTGTCCCAGAACAAAACTTGCTCAACTGATGCGCAGAAACTCCCAACTGGCGTGCAGCAATCAGCTACTGCGGGGCACGAAATTTCAGGCCCAGAATAACTACGTGATTGATCGAGGACAACAGGCAAATCGAAGGGCGTCTATATAGCAGCGTAAATAGGAATTAGCTGGGATATTTGACGTGCTTTGGCGAACTAGGATATTTTACGTACTATGTCGTAGGCCTTTGAGACGTCCTTTTGTGTATGTTAAGCAAAAACTTCAGATAAAGTTGGTTTTAATTTTAGTCTACCACTTTTGCTCTCATCAAATTTGTTTTAAATTTTAAGCGGTTTTGGTTATGGAATATCTTGGTAAAGAAGGGAAATGGGCTAAAATCTAATGTATGTTATATTAAGGTCAACCCTCTTTGTGAGTGTCTTTACTAGTGTACTGATGTGTCCAATGCGTTAGAGGAGCTGTGATGTTCATCTCATCTGATGAATCTGTTGATTTACTGCATTAAATGTCCTGAATTTCTCTAAAGTTAAGAAAATTCAAATAAAGCTTGGGCTTGAAATAGTATATAACGTTTTATTAAGTCACATTACTTAAACGCTCTCCGAAGAACCAAACTCCCAGATTTTACTAATGTTGCAATTGTCTCTCTCGTTACCCCCCCCCCCCCCCCCCCCATGGCTGTCGACAGTGAACGCATTTTATAGGTTTTGTTGCCAGTTGTTAAATCGCGTGACTTTTAAGCATTTTTCTTTTGCATTTTTAAAACACACTTGAGTTATACGACTTTCAAGGCAGATCCGAGAATCGGGCCCTGCAGACATGTCATTATATTCAAACATACACGCTTAGGTAGTGGTGGAGTGTGTTTGTGCGTGTGTGGGGCTGTTGAAGCTAACGGTTCATGCCTGCGTTCTAGAGCATGCTTTTAATTGCCGCCCATTGCAGTTACTTTACAAAGTATACATTTATTACACGATAGAGTGATCAAATTCATTTCCACTCTAGTACTTTTTACTTTTAACATAATTTCATAGAAGATAAAATAGATTAGAAATAAATTCCCTTCAAACCATTGAATTAAAGTAACAAATACCCCCCGCCTAATGAAAGTGGGCAGAAAATGGAAACCTACGAGTATGTAAAAAAAAAAAAAAAAAACGGTATTAATATCTGGCAGGAAAGGTGGAAATATCTCCGCAGTTGCCGTTGATCTTGGAGGTGCATTCAAAACATTTAAGCGCAGCTGGAGCCTGCAAAAATTGACAACTTCACTAAAAATAAACTCTCCAAGTTCACAGACCTCCGACCAGGAAAAACGACAATAAAATGATTTAACGAAATTTTGGAGACACATAATCAGCCGAAATAATCCCTTCCTTCCTGGGTAACTTCATCACAATTATTATTTGTTTCAGGGGTCGGAGGGTGGGGTGGAGATAAAGACCACTGCTGAAACCAGGGTTTTACAATTGATGGAGGCAGGGTCTCGGTCTTATTGATCTTCTTCCCCCGTACCAACACGGCCATCACACCAGAGATAAAGTGGTCCAAGCCAGTCCCAGATCTGAACATTACGTAACCTGTCTGACCGGAGAACATATTCATGTTTAAGGCAACAAAAATTCAGTACATATCCCCAGCACTTAGTTTTATTAACGTTTGTTTACGAGAAAAACAGAAATATTTGCATTTAGGCCTACACATTTTTAAATTCTGAAACATAGCCTACACGCATATAAGAAGATTCTCTTGACGATTCTATTCAGTTTATAGTCTGTGACATTTGTAATAAAATACTACAGGTTAGGCCTATAAGTATGAACCTTTGTTTTTCAGTTCTAACACCCATGCCTACAATATAAATAAATACTTACATCTCCCAACATTTAACTCATAGAGAATCCTAAGAAAATCAATTTCGATTAATAATGCGTCATTCTTCTGTGACTTCTAGATCAAAGTTTGGTCATATTAGATTTTTAAAATTTGTTCATATTGTATCCAAAATACTTCTCTTCAGCCCAGTACTTTGCAATAACTTGCTTCAATAGATCCCTGTCGACCCCCTGATAGTACTGTCGGGCTTCATCGTCAGAGGACATTTGATCTGCTCGATGCGAAGGCGGGAGTTTTATCTTGTCGTCTGCTCCTAGAAGACTCAGCACGTTTTTGGCGTCGTCTGCGAGAGTCTCGAAATATACTACGAGATCATACTGCATTTTGCACGGAGCACAGAACGTATTGAATGTATCCCAGTGGATGTTAGGATATTCGAGGGTAAATTGTAGAAAATCTACAAATGTAACCGTGCGTGTTTTATTAACGTCAGCCATCCCTTTTCTTTTTATGAGAAAGTCCTCTAATAACTTTCTAAACAGCCCGCGTGTTGGCGCCACCTGTTCTTTGTACGCCGACACAAGACGTACCAGAGGATGACGGACTGTCATTATTTTTAGGTAACTGTTTACACGACCATGGATACCAAAGTCAGTGTACGTCTTAAGTTTACGTACATATGGTTCGAAATACGGAAGAGGCATTTGGTTGTATTCTACAGAAGTGTTCATCTGCCCATTCAGTTTGAAGTAGATCTTCAACCAAGTTCTGCTGCCTGATTTTGAAATGGGACAAAGAATTATTCGGCTGATGTCGTCAACATAGTTTCTGTCCGGGATTTCGTGTTTGGACACCTTAATTGGTGTTCCTAGCATTATGGTTTCATTCTGGTTCTGGCACATCTGGAACAACATTTGTCTTCTCCGGTTCATAGTTTCCATCCATTCTTTAGGAACTCTAGCCCAGTGAAATTTCTAAAAAGAAATGAATTTGTTATCGAATACCATAAATATTTTATATTTTAAATATCTTAAACTTGTAATGGGAATGATTTAGAGCTAGCCTAAAACGAGACTATCGGCACGAGACTAGAAAACGAGCGATGGGATAAACCTAGTTTTCAGACAAAATACTAATACATGTACAGGTATAAGCCAAGAATGTCGTCTTCTAAGTACAATAAACAACACACAAGACGTGGTGAATACGTGCTGTTGGTTAAAAGACTCCCTTGTTACAAAAGTAAAAATTAAACTCCCTGAAAAATAGACTGCCAACATAACAAAGACACGTCCAATTTTACCGTTACGAGTGAAATTCATCAGTCTCTATCTACGTTACGAGAGTGAGTAAAAAATTATAAACATTGCTCAAGAATGTGCTTATGGATCGCAAGTCTGCAAACAATTTTGAATGTTACCTTAGTGAATCATAGTGGAAAAGTAAATTTCGTGAAAAATTAAAAGTTTGCAGAAAAAAGGCCTAACTTGCATTAATGCTTTACCTGTTGAACGATATCAGACATGTACTCGTATCTCCCACTTCCAGTTTTTATGACGTCCGTCCTCGAAGTTGAGAAACGAGCGGTGAAATCTGGAAGACAAGATATCAGCCACCTTCACGGGGACTATCTAATAAAAAAATCACAGAGTGAGCTATTTCAACTATCCACATACCTACTCACAGTTACAATAGCAGCTAAAATAACTTTTGATCACTCCAATCTCTCTCTCTCTCTCTCTCAATGCGTGCGTGCATGCGTACGTGTGGAGAGAGAGATGGTAGCGGATGGAAAAGGTGCTGCTTAGGGACATTCGATTTAGTTGTATATGCCAAGTGCCTTGTCACCTACCTATGGGATTCTTGTTCAAGATGTACATGGTCACGAGCACCACACATAGGCATAAAACGTAGAAAACCCTGCGGCGACCAATGTTGAATGAGCCATGATTACCTCTCTGAAATAGGGATGTAAGTTTATACCAGTTTATACCAGTCAAACACTAAAACAAACAAGAATTCTACGGGCATGAAGGCAGGTTTTTTTTCGGGGGTTGTTAAAATAAATTACATGTATTTTGTTTCTGGATAAGGTCCGCTATGAATTAAATAAGTTAATCTACATGTAGGCCATAGGACCTAGAGGATTTTATTGAACAATTGGGAGCGACTGAGAGGGAAAACCCCTTTTGAAATTACTATCAAGAGGAGTGAGCCACCTTAACTGCCTCTTATAACAGTTCACTGTTACCCTCTATCAGGACCACAACTTGCTTTTTCGCAATATATATTCACAGAGATGCCTATGGTTAAATTCACGGTTATTCTCCGAACTTCGCCTCAGAATAAATGTTCACAGAATGATACTGTATAATGTTTGTAAGCTGCCTCGGGATAGACCTTTATTGCATAAGAGGTGTGTAGTTGAACAAAATTGCGTGATAAAATAGGTCCAGGAACGCAGGAAAGCACGTGTTTAAATGGTATGGCCATGTCACATGGGTATATCATAACACTGACTCAGTATTTGAGCACGGAACAACAACTACCGATTTCAGCGTAGTTGGTGTTACATATGTAAAAGGTTTGAGAGCAGTCTAAACTTACCTCACCTGGCCTAAATATCCTATCGATGTACAGCTCGTAGTTAATTTAAGAATTCTGTTTTCTTTAAATTGTTAAAGCAATAATAACTGTTCGTTTGAGATTCAAAATTCCGCAAGAAATAAATTGTAAACAACGCATGGAAATATACACAAAAGTTGCTTTCATCACCGAATCTTTTTGGTTAATTCACTTTTAAAAAATCATTGTTGGCAAGTTCTTATACTGAAAATCTCCGTATCAGAGAAGAGTGAGCAAAGTAGAGTGAAGCCACAAGCGCACTACTTTCAATTAACGCTTGGACGATCACTTATTTGCGACCATGCTCAGCTTCGATCTTTATCTCAGCGAGCTAGGGTTAGGCTCTTTTGTTAGCAGAAAGTAAGACACCTACGGGGCAGGGCATGGTACTATTGTTAACAGAAACCAAACAGCGCATGGATGACAATGTTATTTCCATGGTTACCGCGCCAGGCCGTATGAACACCCCGCAGGGACCCGCAAAGTAAGTAAGGTTACTTCCCGGCGGCACTGTAAAAGGTCGCCAGCAATCGTTGTATGAAGCAATGCAATGAAGACCATTTTTGTGCGCCGACAACCAGTGCGACTAAAGATGAAAAATATCGGTATATTCTATATCGGTGTATAAGAGGCCTATCGGTCTCTTATTGGTTGTCAGTAGGTCCCTATAACCAGTAGCATACCACTTGCAACTGCACGGTGGATTGATGGTATTAAGTTGCCTGGTCGCTTACAAGTTCCTTGCCAGTCGCAAGCTAAGTAGCCGGCAGTAGGTCACCAGAAGGTTGCAGTTGTAATTGCATCGTCGATTGACGGTCTTTAGTCGCTTGGTCGCTAACACGTTTCTTGCCGGTCGCAGGTATGCGAAAATATGTGGCTGGAAGGTAGCAAGCGACCGCAATAAACGGTGGTCTATTTGGGCGAATATTTTTTTCATAATATGGCATGTATGCCTTCTAAATACCATGATCATAAATCATAATGTTTTAGAAAAGAAAACAAATTGCATTTGTTGGCAAGATTTTACACTGATTGTCAAGGTTTACATACGTCACGTATGTTAAACTTACGAAACCAAAAAAATTTAATATGAGGCTGAGAAGCAAAGTGCGTTTTTTCCCAAAAATATGCTGACACCCCCAATGTTTCATCGCTGTATGCCTTTTTAAATTTGGAAAGCCATATTATCTGAGTAAACAATGAAACAAATACATGAATGCAGAGAAAACGGAAAATGAAAATAATTCCATCAGCAATGTATAAGTCCTATTTATATTTATTGCCATGTTCTCAACCATTACAATTATATACAAATAATGTAACAGATCGTTAAATGTGCCCAAGAATCTTAAATAAAAATAGTTTCAGTACATACAGTTTAACATCCTTCCAGTGACTACAAGGATGAGTATGTAACAATACAAGATGCGCACGACCTGTCACGATTTAATTACGTTGTATTGTAAGTGGTTAACGCCTGGGGCTAAAAAGACAAAGGGAAACCACACAATCGGTTGCAAATCAGTTGCAAAGCAGTCGGCGACCTTTCAGCAACCGGTTGGATACCACAAATAGGTTTTTCGGTCGCCAGGAGGTTATCGGAACTGCACCGAAACCCGACGCTACTGGATATTAACCCAATGTTCTTTTGGAAACCATTTTGCCAGTTGTTGCAACCGGTCGCCGACAGTTGCAACCACTAACATTTGCAAGTCGCAAGGAAGTTTTTTGTTCAGTGTGACCGTGACTGCACACGCCTTGCGACCTCAAAAAGATCAATTATTAAAACAAGAAAATGTTAAGGGGTGTTAAAAGATAAATAAGGATTAAAACATATTCAAATTTATGTTTTTTTATTGCAGCACTGGTATCGTTTGGCAAGGGTGTAGTCTGTTCAAAAGTTCATAAAACATTGCTGGTTCTATTCTTAGCAAGGAAATGTAGTCTTCCTGATTTTCAAGTTCAAGTTCTTTCATCAAAGGCTCGTAATCGCCATGAAAAGGGCGGCTAGCATTCCACGTTCTCACCCAGTATTTCCGAGTTTTTTTAAATTCTTTTTTCTTCTCACCAGTTACCACGTTCCCACCTTTTTGAAAAAGAGCCATTTTACTAGACCTATTTTGTTTTCCTAGAGAGGATAGCAGCCACCATCACAAGGTTGCAACATATAGATCTTTGCGACCTTGTTGCTACCAGCGGGCAAGCGATCGCTACAATCCTGCATCCGGTTTTCAATCACCAAGTGACAGGTTTTAATATCGCTGGGCAAACGCTGTGTATGCTGGTATGCTTGAAGATGGTTTGTAGGAGGTTGCAGATACCTTACGGCAACATTGTGGCAATCGATATTGGACTGCTTGCCGATCAAAAATATGTCACAGCTTCTTAATTAGTTCGCAAAGTGATTGCAAAGTGGTAAAATCTAGATTTTGTGGTTGCAAAAAGGTTCCCAAAAGGTCGTAAGTGAAGTGTGACCCAGGCTTTGTATTCACAACAACGCTTATTTCGTACAAAGTGCTTGATAAGTTGGGCCCCAGTAACGTCGACAACACCGGGGAACAACATAGACTACGTACCAGAAACATTGGACATTTCTGGTTTTATTTAAAAAATACAAAATTTGCCCTCAAGGCCGGAACTGTCAAAGATAACACCAAAATTGGAGATTTTCTACCCCAAAGAATGAAATCTGGGTTGAATATTGTTCTCATACCCAATTTCAAAATTGCCTTGCATTTTGGCCCATTAGTGAGCCCAGCAGCTTTCATTTGATACCGAGGTACCAGATAAGATGATACACGGTGTCCACAGGGCTTCTCGAAAAAGAAAATATTGAGAAAAGTATAAGGATTAATCAGATCATGCCATGTTTGAAATTTGAAACGGCAACGAAAGTAATTATGGTAACAAGATATGAAAACCCCAGTTTCTGGCACGGCGACACGGACAGACACACGTGCTGGCGAGATGTACAGACTAATGATTTCCAGAAAAAAAAATTAAATCAAAATAAGTCAATGCAGTGAAGCTTTAATTTCAGCAGTGAAATTGCTGCTACGTACAATACACAGTGCAAACCATTTGTACTCTGTAGATTGCTTTTTTCAGTAAAAAAATTACATTAAAGTTGTTTCTGAAACTATAATGTATTTGTTACTTCTTGACGACTGTAACTTAGCTAACAAGCTCGTGTTCGTTGTAATGTAACTTACAGTATTAGGTCTGTTCTCCATCTGTGCGTTTCGTGCGGCAGTGGACTCCAATCTGCACTACCTTCTCATATGACTATTTCACAATAAGCTGTAACATTACTCATTTATGCCGTGTCTCGATGGTCGAACGGTAGGCTGTAGGCTTGGGGCCTACAGACTATGTCAGCAGTTTATAATAAAGTATACGGACAGTCAATGAAAACGCATCAGAAAACTTTCTTGAATTTTTTTTTTACCGAGAATCGATTCTAACCATTTAAACGAGTATAAGTGCACTTGTTTGGTCATAAGAGAGTGGGCTGATCACTATTTCATATTTCACATATTTCACATGAAAACTTAATGTGCCAAAGGAACTTAAACTATTATTTGATAAATAAATGATGCGTTTTCATTGACTGTCAGTATAGTTCATTGCTGTTTTTATACCTGCATCATGATCAGAGACAACGGATATCAAATGGCTTGTATATATATATAATACTGATTGTCAAACAATAATGAAGTAATATAAAACAGCATTGAACAATGCACTCAAGGTAAAAGCCATAGCAGTACACGTGACTATTTTTGTTGGTTTTGAAAGCAGTGCGGTTTCTCATCCAAGTTTCGGAACTTCACAGTTGCAAAGTTTTTTCAGGTTGTCTTGTAATATCATAATAATGTTATGTGAAATAAAAAAAAATTATATTAGATGCATATATTAAATGTAAGGTCTCTGGTAATTTATTTTAACGGTATGAGTAAATCCAGTTATATGATAACGACAGCCAGTGGCTCGCGAAATTCAGGGCATTCAAAATGATCGGGCGTGATAATAAATTCAAAGACGGACAAGTGAACGGCAACAATCCTGCATGAACCTGACAGATAAAGAAGCAGAAAAGGTTAACAAAAAGTTCTACGCCGAAATCCCCTATAATTACCCAATGCGTGCCGAATCCGTGCCTATTTGTTGACCTGAATGTAAACGCAGCATGAAATATTTATCTCCCCCACCACTACAATTTCTTTAAATCTCCCCCATAGACATTCGAGGAATAGAATTTCTGTTGCGACAAATGTGCATTGTTTCCGATCCCATTCCACAGAGCCAACTCGGATAAAATTTCAGTGTCCTGGTCAAGCGATCATTTAAATTCAAACAGCTGTTTCCGACTGTGTGGTGCATTATTTGATATTTCTCTACTAATAAAACGTTCAGATAAGGTTATATGTAAATTTGGCGAAACAGGGCATTTTATTTCGCAAAGATCTTGGTTCAGATTTCATTTTTTGCTGGTCATGTGACCTTTTACGTCATTTGCAGGCTTTGGATGGCGAGGGCAAATACGCTCATGGCGGGAGCCGAGAATCGTTATCGTTATAATAAGTTGCCAAACGTAAATCAAATCAAATTGGATTTCTTTCACACAACATAGTCCTTCAGTATCATTTAACCAAAAGAACGAAAATATGAAAAAGATATCAATTAACATCGTAGTAATCATTATGGTTACAATTCCCCCGGTTGTCATCATAATTTTACGCCATGCAAAGTGTTTCTCATTGATAAAATTCCAAGAATACAAACATTACCCTATGTGTAAAAATATGAGAAATTAAAAAAAAAAAATCTCATGATGGTCACTAAGTTTTCCTGTGTTTTGTAAACAGTGTAATCTTTTATTATAATCCAGTTCGCCACTGCTGAAGAAAAACAGAACAAAAATCAATTTGACACATTTGTGAGCTGAACAATTAAAACAAATATACATTCATCAATAAAATCACCAAAACTAGCTTAAATTATTCCTTTTGTGTACAACCACAGTACTTAAAAATTCTGATGACATTCCATGAATTCCCTGCACCAACCCTACAACTGGCAACAATTCCATGTGTAAGTTGCACACACATCTACCTGATTTCAAAATAACTTATAATATATAAGCCATCCTTTTGGTAAAGAACCCCTCAGGTATTCTAGTGTTTTTTTTAAATAAATAATAACAAAGTTTCTAGGAATACAAACAAATAAATAAAACCAGAACTTTCCCATGCTGATTAAAGTTTTATCTCAATAGATAGACATTTTAATAGTCTAGCTTAATTTCAACAAATTTCTTAAAATCAAAATCCTTCATAAATCAATGAAAACATCAACCTTGGCTAGTTTGTATTTTCCTTTTAAAAACTCAGATATTACAATACTGGAAGGCCAATATCTTTTAAAAGAATTTAAAGTTTAAATTAAAAACATGATCACTTCTTCTGGCACATCTTGTCCAATAAAACACTACTTTCACATCATAATTTAATCTAAAAGATTCTAAAAATATATTCAATTGATATCACATCCTTATGTATCAAGGAACAGATAAATTACTAGATAATATTGATAATTCATTAATAATATATATAGATTCTAAGATAAGAAAGCTCTTAATTGGGTGATTCAAATTACAGGGATTACGAAACAAATTAAACAACAACAACAACACCATAGGCTTTTCCACCCAAGTGTTTTACCTTGGTGTTCCATCTTTAATATTGTCTTTTGAGAGATCTTACCATAATAACACTAAAGGGGACTTCTCTCACTTTCACCTACTGTTTGGGGCAAAAGATACAAGTAGAGAGCATGTACTGTTTAACACATTCATTTTCTACTCCACAAATTTGCTTCCTGCTGTTAAATTATTCAACTGGCCATGCTGAGCACTAGAGCTCCATTTTGGTGATTCTTTTTATGCTAAAGAGCCTGTCAATCAAGCTTTTCATCGTCAAAAAGGAACAATAAAGGTGGAGCACTAAGACAGAACACTTGATGTAAAAACGCCTTATTTTCTATGGGAACAAGTCAACATTGTGTTAGCTGTCCTCTTGGCACAATCAAGTTTCCTAAGATTGCGTTAGGTGTGACTCTAGACACAATCAGTCTCTCTCCAGCTCGGTGTGGTCTATGGTACTGCTCAGCTCCCTGGCCAACTTCTCTGTCGCTGCTCCAATGATCCGCCTGGACATCAAGTCCACTGGACCTCCTGGAATTTCAATCAGAATGTGTTGAAGAATTAAACAAAAAACGGAAGTAAATAAACAAAGTATAAATAGACAAACAAGCAAACATGAACAGTTTAGGTATCTTTGGGAAAATAAAAAAGAAAAAAAAAGGACCAAATCTATCATCTTTCTCTTGTGTGTTTTGTACAAAACAACATTCATAGTCTCATACATGAAAGAAAATATTACCCCTCAACAACATGCAGTTTCATACATAAATGAATATATTACCCCTTACAAGCATATAAATAAATAAATAAATAAATAAATAAATTATTAATTATGTAATAAACTACCCTGTGTGTCCATAGTGAAAGCCCCGGCCTCTCTGGCTATCAGGTCCCCAGCAGCAATGTCCCAGCAGTGGATTCCAAATTCAAAATAAGCATCTGCACCTCCCTTTGCCAGCTGGCACAACGCCAAGGCCGCAGAACCCGTGCAGCGAATTCTGAGAGATAACATAACAGGATAATTAGAAAAATTGAACAGAAAAAATTTGTTGGCATTAAAGATGAAACAGAGATAGTTTTTAATAGCTGGATATACCATGAGGCTCAGGGCTTAATTTTGATATCTTTCAATTTAGTCCCAACTCCATGAAAAACGATGACTGACATCTGCAGGGTTGTCTGTTGAAAATTTGCCTCAACAGTATTAAAATACATATTAAATAGTAAGCTTAAGTTATCCATATGCTGCATGCAGTGAGTCTATTAAACTATTTGAAATCAATCAATGAAATAATTTATCAAAATAACAATATCTTTTAAGACATCATGTGAGAAATTGAATAATAAAAATAATAAAAAGATAATTCCAAACAAAACTTACCCATGCGCTTTATTAATGACAGAACGCATGTTCTTAAATTTAAATGATAAAAATGCCTCCTCCCTGTGAGCACCAAATTCTGTTAGCACCAATGACTTTGACAGATCTGGAGTAAAACCAATAAGAAACTTCATTGTACACAAATACACCACTAAGGCAGTAATTAATGTTACTGTTTGTAACAATGTATTACTATGTTTATACTCCAACTACATTTCTGATATATATCTTATATAAAATATATGGGGCTTGGATTTCAAAATGTATAACAAATCCAAAACAGTGAAGAGAATAAGACCATAACTATAAACCTTTTTATCTGAGTTCTAAATTGTTCATTTTTAACGGAGCTTGAGACAGGTGAATTTCCCGCGTAAAGGTAAAAACTAGATATTTAGAAATACTGGTTAATTATCATGGATCATGATTTTCTCAACAATTTGAGAAAATTAGCTCTAATACTTGGGATGCTTTGAGCCAATGTGTTGGAAGATTTGGGTCATATTTCATATAACTGCAGTGATAAAAAGGACATCCTCACCATCTTGACTTCCTGTCTGTATCCGCTCTCCATTAAGATAAGCTCCTTGACCCCTTCTTGCTGTGTACGTCTCATTTAGAATTGGATTGTGAATGATACCTATCTCCACCTGATAGAAATATAAAACTGTGAAAATTAAACAGTCTGTGCCTTTACTTAAACCTAATGGTCTCTAGGACTAGTGGTAAAAAAAAATAATAATAAAAATAAGAATAAGAAAAAATGAAAAGAAGATCAAATCTGCAGGTAACTGACAAATACCCTAAGACAATCACATTTGTGCTAGTCTGGTAGGTCTTCCTACTATCTCTGAAAAACTTAAAGATATCTGCCAGCTAAACATGCTCTCTTATTCAGACAAGAGCTTTTTCTGCAGAATCACAGAATTCCACTTTTTTACATGACCCCAGAGCAATTAAACACCAAAACATTTATGTAAGGTGTTTGGGCCCACAATAAATGTTTAGAGTTTTTTCTAAAACCCGGGCTCATGTCTACTTATTGCTTACATTGAAGAGATTGTCTATGGTCATGAAATGAAGAGGTTTATCAGAATAGTATGTACTTATACAACGAAAGGTTATTTTCTCATAGTATTGGTTCAAATAACCCAAGAAATTACCCAACATTATTTCTTACCTGCTTTTTAACACATAGTGCTATAGAAATACACACAAATGGAAAACTGGAATGAAAAAATGAATATTTTAGAGTTAATCATGTAACAGATGTTTTGTTTATCTGTTGATATAGATAAAGGAACCTGAACCTGTTTAAAAAAAGCTTAAAACGAGTCTTCGCTTTAAAACTGAAAACCATAATTTGCTTTAGCTCAGAATACATTTGAAGTGTCCCTTAAAATAAAGAAATTAAGTGCTAGAATTTGAGTCACATTGTTCTCTGAAAAAGTGAGAAAATCAGATTTCTTTAAATTCACAAAACTTGGGTGTGTTGTTATTATTACTTTTTGAATAATATTCTGATAATAATAATTATTTTTGAATAATATTCTAATATTAATTATTATTATTATTATTATAACACACACACATGCATGCCCACATGCAAAACATAACTAGGCATGCTAAATGATGGATGCACATAGATAAACAGAGATGACTAAAAGGTTTGATGGAAAAGGAGAACTGAAGCTAAGAGGAAGCAAAATTCAAGCAAAAGAAAAGAAGAAACATTCAGTTTCTGAAAACTTAGCATAAATTCAAGTGAATACAATTTCTTCATTTCTCTGTCCCAAGCTATATATAAAGAAAAGTCTACAGCTACGTACCTACCCATGGACAAAGTTAGTGGTGCCATCTATTGGATCTATCATCCAAGTTGGATTGTCTGTAAGTTCACTCCTCACTCCAGCTGCAGCCGTCTCTTCTCCTATAAAACTACAAGTTGGAGAAATGTGATTACAATTTCATCCCTGAATGTCAGGAAAACATTTATTTAATTTATTAACAAATTTGAGATCAAATCTGGATTAATTAAATCTATTATTTCATTTACCAAATACATTAAAATTAATAAACTTAAAATAAAAGTAAACTTTGCATTAAAAAAAATATAAGTAATCAGGTTCAGTTATAAAAGTGAAAGTGTCAGCTGTATTTAGGTCTGCTATAGATTATAACACATGCAACCTCTGGGTGAAAATATGATTGTCTTTAAATGAAGCAAACATGATATTATGTGCACTGGTCTGGGACCAGGAAATTTGACAATGAACTAATAGAGAGTTCTAATAGTAGCTATCACAGCACCTATGATGAGGAAATTTTTCTCTAAGCAGTGTGAACGCCATGTCTTCCACCTTCCTGTCCGTTACTGTGACTAGATCTGCTGACGTAGATTTGGTCGACAGGCCTTTGTCTTTTCTCTGAAAAGCCTCCTTGATCACCTGCATATCGAATAATAATAATAATAATAATAATATCTGCTGGAAAGTTACTTTGGTGACCATGCCAGTCTATAAGTACTTAATCATATAGCATAAGTGGTTGGAAAGAGTTGGTATGGTTATTTGTTCACATTATATGTAAGCAAAAAGTGTACATTTTTCACACAATATAAGATTTTTGTGCTAAAATGTATTTGCTGAGCACTCTGAAATCATTGGTGGACCTGTTATTTTTCTTGTTTTCAATGATTTGTTTTTTTAATTAAATAACTTAGATAAATGAATCATGATTCATCAACAATGTCATGTCTTCCTGACTATTCAGAAGAAAATACCGACATCAGGTAATTTCATTTGAGGGGTTTAATAATTTTAGGAATTAAGAAAGATTTGCAGCATATCCACACATAGAAAACATTACTATTGGGCATCTTAAACACAAAGAATACCCTTCAGTCCTTTGAAAGAATTTATTGCATAGCATAACTAGCACACCAATGAAAATAAATAAATAAATAAATAAATAAATAAAAGCATAGTTTCCCTCTCCAGTTGGACTGATATACTCCTGTCACTATTGTATAATACTGTACAGTACATATTCAGATATCTCAGTGTATATTAATATTAACGCCTACATGAAAAACTGTAATCCACATAAAGCAAACTCAGCTGTGTCCATGTTAATTACTAATCTCTAGTGTCAATGTAACAGTTGTGTTTGACAAGCTGTGCATCAAAGCTTGTGTTTATGAAGAAACAGTACATGGGATTGCCTGTTGTCCTTTGTTCTCTTAAAACATCCTAGATCACTACACATAAGGGCAAGAGGTGTCCTACATTGTGGAATTTTGACGGTTTAAAAAATTTATAAATATAATTTACCTGGTGTCACTGACTTAATTGTGTGTTCCCTCATCAGAGACATATTGATGTTATTTTACTAAATCATTTCTATGTGAAATACTAAAACACTACTGCAATACTGAAATACTAAAAGCATGTCTGACAACTAAACATGCCCAGATAAAGGGGTAATCCTAGAGAGGGGTGAGAAATGGCCATTGTTCTCGTCAGTGAGGCTAACCATATTCAGGGTATGTACACACAGACAGAAAACTATGTATTTGTGGGATTGTTACTAATGAAACCACCAGAACTACTAGTAGATACCAGTCTGTTGTCTTGAACAAGCACCTCGATGACGAGTGAACAGTTGTCAAAAACAAAAGTCCCCAAAGCTGGTGTTTTGAATTTGATTATGTAACAGTTTGGCATTACCAATGATCAATGTCACCAAGGTTACATGTAAACTAAAGGGCAAACTGTAAGGTTTTAAACATATTAAGGATATAAATAACATACTACTTCTAGTTGAACTTACCGGAGGACAAGGTACTTTACTTTTTGATCATTTGAGACAGATGCCTGTACCAAAAACGTATTTATCACCTCCTGACGAACTTCACCACTTGCCACCTATCTTTTCCAGCAAGTGTCTCGGCCTCCTTTGTTTTTCCATAAACCAAATGATACCTATTCTCTGTTAATATTAAATTCCTTCAGTCGCATACAGATCATCATGCATGTTGTATTTACCATTGAACACTCACGAACCGTTCATATTCAACCCTTAATTCACTAAAAAAAAAAAAAAACCATGACCTGGAAATTGAAAAAGGGCGGCATACAAACCCAAAAACACAACTTTCAGACCGAAAATGCCCCCATTGTAATGAGATAGAAGATGAAATACATTTTTTCCTAAAATGCGCCCATCACAAAATTGAAAGGAAATTGCTGTTTGAATGCATACCAGAGGTAAACTTGCAAGGTCTAACAGACGAGGTCAAACAGCTTGACATCATTCTAAACCCACCCACTGAACAGAGTGCAATTGCAGTAGGGAATTTTGTAAGTAAAATTATGAAAAAACGTAATTAACTAGAAGTGCACAAATGATTTCATGCATCTCACCTGGATATTAAGAGAATGTATATTGTGTAACATTATATAAGTATAATTTTTTTTTCTTTCATTTACTTACTATCCTTACTATCTTTCCATATGTATAATGTATAGTAGCTAGAGAGCCTCTAAATGTAAAAACATTTCAGTGCTCAATAAATTATTATAATTATAATTATAAAAAAAAAAAAAAAAACTAGCGCCATCCATGCGACAATGAAAAACGAGTGCGTTGAGCTTATTTACCTGCCCAGCACTATGAGCCAGCTCAAGGGCCACTTTATAACTGGCATCTAACTCCGAGTCGGGGACCCCTGCATTCGTCTCCATCTTCCAAATGTCGAGGTTTCGTCTTATCTTGCAACATCCGCATACCCACAATGCAATGCCGCACTTGCGCAGAAAGGCGCCAATTATAAACATCCTGTCGAGTTTGAAAAGTAGAAAAATTCACGAAAATGATGCCAGATATCCACACATGCGCCAGGGTCAGTATTATTGGACCGTTTATATCATCTTGGTCATGTCAAAATGATAGAGCAGCAATTGCAATTGCATAACGATAATCGATCGCCTGTTGTTGCCTATTAACCCATTACAGTGACGTCATATTTGCTCCGTAACACTAGTCCCGCGGCCATGCTGGAGGGGAATAGTAGCGGTAATATAGGTGAACCAAATAAAATAAAATAAACTTCATATCGCGATCAAGTACACCAAAGGGAAAAGGATATATACAAGCTGAAGCTTCAGCTGCTCAGCAGGATCGACCAATATGAACTCAAGACAGTCTAAAAACATGAAATCCTACCAAATGCTACTTATCCAACATCGTGTTGTCAGAAGATAGTTCAGTTATCTTGTACTTCATTTTTCTTGTTCATTGGGTAATAACAGTTATAGTTTGAGAGAGTTTAATGTGTAATCATAAGTTTAACCTTACATAGAAGCAACTTTTTTCATAAAGGATAGATATAAGGAGAAATTTGAGCTGATCATCAGGATAAACCCTTGTGGACTCAAGGAAGAATGTATGCAGGATTGTCATAAAGTATGACATGAAATATTGCTGTCAGTTATGACTTATCTCTACATCGTGAGGCTGTCAGAAATTATTTCAACATTCTTGTACTTCATATTGGTTCATTAGAAAGTACATGTAACAAGACTGTTGTTTGAGAGAGTTTATTATTCACCATGCAACCATTCATATAAGCAAATTCATTTCATGAGGTTATATGTCAATTACACCTGAGGTAGAATTTACTTGCAAAATAAAATTACTCTTATCACTACACCAAGTCGAAAATTAAGCCACTAACTTCCAAATGCAACTCATACAGGTAATTGATTTAATTGGCCCAGCTCAGCTGTGTACAGTACAAATATAGCCTTGACACTAATTGGCAATAATGCTAACCAGGTATTAAAGAGGTAGGTGACAGCCGATAAAATCTAGAGAGCACCGTAACTGATAACAAATTACACCCAAGGCAATAGGTGAGTCTTCACTATAAAAGTCGAAACCCTGCCTGGGTATTTCCACACGTTTTAACTAATTAACACACTCTCCACCCAAACTTTTTGGGCACTACTTTAAATATATATGTAGTGTAAGTGCGCCCCAAATGTACACACCTAGGTCTTTGGTTTTCTACTGTTTTTTCTTTTATGGTAAAATCTGCACCGCTGGCTCTTCATTCTTTGCTATAAAATAAATTAGTTTTATCCTTTACTTTTCCGAAGAGTCTTGATTCAAAGCCACCTCGCCGTCTCTCCTCCGTTTATGGTTTTAGTTCCTTCACCATGGATTGTTACCACTGCAGGCAGCCTGTGAACGCTTGTAAAGTTAGTTATCTTCTCTCGATCAAATAACCTGCAGTAATTCATCATTTTGCTCGGTTAAATATCAAAGAAAATACAGAAAACGAAAACTGAACTACAGACATGGCTTGTTCATGCGCAGCAGACGATTCCGGTCTCCCTCCAGAATGGCTGCCGTTTGTTTTGATGACGCAGGCTCTAATGGGTCAATAAGTTGAAACTCCTCCCAGTTGAAGAGAAGAGGGGGGGGGGGGGGGCGGGGGGGGGGGGGGGCGGGGAAGCGTAATAAGAATAGTAAAGCTTTAATTTGAGGCTAAGGGTAATCTTTAGATGAGTTCAGTTGGCTTAAGTTCGGCCTTGGTTTTGTTGGCAAGTGGTCACATACAGAGTTCAATGTGCAGGGAGGAGTTACCCCATTATTTAATTTAGCAATCACATAAAATTTGTATTTTCTGGCTAAGTTTTTGGAAGGCTGTGACCTGGAACACTCTAGATGCCTCTGGTGATGTAAACAATGACCAGCATGTAATGGGAAGCAGTAACTTTTAATAAATCACTAAATATGTCACTCTTAGTTATCATTATAATCAAAATTATTTTTTAAAAGCTAACTGCCGAGAATGAGAAACTATGTAAGAAGATAAAAAAGATGAAGAAACAGAATATAGCACTTGAAAGGGAACTGAATGAGATGAAGGAGACACTGAGATTGCAGGAAATGATGAAGCAATATGTAACAACTAGAGAGTGAGTAGAGTCCTGAGGGTATTCATTCATTCATTTATTTATTTATTTATTTATTTATTTATTTATTTATTTATTTATTTATTTATTTATTTGTTTGTTTGTTTGTTTTTTGAATTTCTTTCATTTGACATAAAGTACTTTTTCCACTTAAACTGTGTGTGTTTTCTTGATGGTAATGTCTGACCTGATCAGCACATTAAGAACAGCTTTGTTGAAATTCATTGTGTTACAGATATCTATTTATGTTTCAATAAAATTAATTTTGTCAGTGAAGTTTGGCTGGGAGAAGAGGTTCTTTTTTATGAAGGATGACAAGTAATGTGGAAGTTGTGCATTTTCAGTGCCCAGATGCAAACTGATCCTCCAAAATCTCTGTATTCTGGGATCTACACGCAACCCAAGAAACCTGCTGTGACTGTCACCAGTGAAGCAGAGAAGACTAACAAGTGAGTGACACACACACATAGACACACACACACACACACACACACACACACACACCTAATACCAAAAAATGAAGTGAGAAAGAAATAAATAAAAAAATGATATCAATTTTTTGAATGTATGAAACAATATTTGAAATTATCTTTAAATACAAGACTTAATGCTAAAAACTTTTTCAGATATTTTTATTTTTTCTTTGAGAATTCAGCCTGTCATTAAACAACAAGATTTACTGCAGTCACAAGTAAGAACCAGTTTAATGCAGTTTCGTGTCTTTTATTTGCATAATACCAGACTTCTCACGATGCATAATGGCTTGATGAAGAGATACGAGAAAGAAATGAAAACAAACATAAGGCACGTGGAAACAATAACATCTCTAAATGTAAGTATTGTGAGGCAGAACATTTATGATGAAATATTCCTTTCTTTTTTGTTTAGTTTCACTCACTATACTGTTTCATTAATTTTTCATTTTTTTAAGGGGGGGATGAGAGGGCTTGAGAAGGGTGTTTCTCTGAAACTGTAATGGTAAAAGGGGAAGGGGCATGTACCCCCTGGGTCCTCACCCATGTACTATTACTTATGTGACCCAGGCATGTAAACATGAATCAATTCTATTTAGATTAAAGTGACAGAACTGGAACAAAAACTGAAGCAAGCAGAAGACAAAATCCACAGACTTGAAAGAGATAAAGGCAGTTCTTCCAGGCTTTCCCGCAGGTCAAGGTCACGATCTGGATCTCCAAAACAATCTGGTATGAAGGTTTTTCTTCATGCAAAAATATATATTTAGGCACTATATCAGCTAAATGTATTTGTACATATTTTAAAGGTGACAGCGAGCCAAACAAGATGTTGCAGTGTTCCATTTTGTTTATGAACTCCAGTTGTATTTACATTTTTGTTTCATTACGATAGACTCGCATATTATATTCCATTTTTTTTTACTTTCTTTTTCTATAATATCCATGTCACAAATGATTTTTAAAAAGTGATCGATTTCAATAAATAATTTAAATGTTTCAGTCATCTTTAACCTTCATTTTAAACCCTGAACTGAACTGTGATATTGTCTTTGCTTTGTGTTTTAATTAGCAACTTCCTTGCAAAGAGAATTAACCAGAGTGAAGAGGGAGAGAGACAAACTACTCAAAATCAAACAGAAGCTAACAGAAGAGCTGAAAGGATTAGATCATGTAAGAACTGGTTTCGTCAACACACCTGCCATTAAAAAAGTCTGCAATGTTAAGCTAAATGGTTTGAAGGAATTGACTGGCAGATTAAAGTGCATACAAATAACAGACATAGTGGCTGTTTTTAAGTTGATTTTTAGACAAAATTGACAAGTTTGTTAATGAGTGAGTAAAAGAAGGGTTGGTAGATGAAATTATTTTTTGTTTTTTAGCATAATATTTAACTGGAATAACACTTAAATTTCAGTGGAGGTGAAAGGAGTAATTACTAGTAAAATTGTCACTTTTAGCAAAATCTTTTGTTTTTCTTATAATTTTAATTGATAAATCATTTACTTCTCCGATCTAGCAAACTTCCTTTATCATTGTGTGTACAGATATTTTTGTCATTCATGCCTCAAAAGTTTGATTTACTCAATTTTCAGAGCTTCTTTGAAGAAATCGAGGATCTCAAATACACCCTGCAGGAGTCCACAAAACTGAACAAGCAATACGAGAAGTCTTTGAGGACTTTGTGCAGTAGATTTGGAGTGCCATACCCTCATCCAGAAAAACGGTGCAAAACTCAGACGTGAAACACTGGCCCTGTATACATTAAGGCTGTTTACAGTTGGTCTGAATTTGATACCTGGTTCAAAATTTGCCCACCCTGAATTTCACAGATAAATGGAAACAAACTTATTATATCATCAGCATGGCTCTCTTCCACCAACACCCAAGTTTCAGTTTATTCAAAACTAGCCTCAGTCTATTATCAGAATGCCTCGGATCCTTTTGAGTAACTAAAAGCATACTGATAATTAAGATTCAACTCTTTGTCAGATTGCTCAAAATTACTCACCCTGTGCAATTCACATGTTAATTGATTTTTGCTAAGCAAAAAGGGAGTGAGTGAAAGAAATAGTGCGGGTGGTAGTGAGGAAGAGAAGGAGGGAGTGAGGGAAGGAATAAGAATGGCATCAGGTATTAGATATACTTCAGAGATTTCGCCTATCACCTTAATTTTGTGGATAACAATTGAAACCACAGCACGCAAAGGGAATGTTTCCAATATCTGAGGAACAGTTTTAGATTGGATGTTTTGAGGGCCATAATATGATTACAAGTGGAATATTCATGACTGCAGGTGTTTCAAACTTAAGGTCTATGTTTTAACAGGACTGTGTACAAGTGTGCAACTTGAAGGAAAAAGATGATCCCACTGTGAACAAATTCATAAAGATTCGTGTCATTTTAATATTAAAATTGTTCTAGGTTTTTGGTTATTTTAATGAAAATACATCTTAAATCATACTTTAAAAGTCTTTCATTTAATCTCAAGTTTATTTGTAAACATCAAGAAAAAAAAACATTACATTAATTGCACTGAAGCATTACAGTATATACATTTGCTAAATACAATACATAAGTTAACCTATTTACAAACTTAATAAAAAGAGTGTTGAACTCATCTCCAACCTCTTCTTTATATCCTTACATATGAAAAGTATGAGTAAACGTTAAACATATTTTAAAACGTTTAACAGGCCTCTTATGACATATGATACATATACAGAATATTTTAATGAGAAAGAAGGACATTACCTACGCACAATACTCTGAAGTTCCATTAAAATGCTGTGATATCCAAAGACTGACTCTTTAAAATAAGACAACTGTTACCAAAGACAATATTATCAAACATTTCCTTCAAACAAATTATGTTTTACAGTGACTAGTTGTTTTTTCCTGGTATTTTTCTCCAGCTTAATATTAGAATTGCACCAAAAGTAAGAGCCTGACATTGTGCTTATACTATTATGCAGCCAGCTGAGCAGTTGTGCATTATGAGGCCCTTCAGTAAGTTCCAGTCAATATGTTATTCCATCAAAGTGTAGTGCTATTTTTAATTATCATTTAGAGAGGCTTGCACTGCTTTTTGGAGCATGGCATCTTCATCTTCACCATAATCCTAAAAGATATATGGGAAATAATTTTCATAAATGCTTCTCATAAGTGTCATATTTTATATTCATATCATAAAGTAACTTCATTTTATATTAATTTTTTTAAAAGTTCCAATTATAAGTAGTATAGATATAACTGCCTTTGGATTTCTTGTCTTTTCTTTCAGTCATAATTCAATGTGTTGAATAATAACAAAAATAAATGGAATAAATCCATGAAATTAATGGCAAAGCTGATATACATTCTCACTACAAAATACTTACCACATATGTTTCATATTCAAACTTATGTCTGGTATTAAGGTGTTGTAGAAAGTTGGCACTTTTCATGTTGGGATCACCCCAAGGCATGGCAGCACACACTGGGCATACCTGTATCAGTATAGGAAATAAATGCGTGTCACAACTAACACATTTAATACTGGACTTGCCTGTAACACAACACACTGTTAATCATGTAACATATCTAAAACAATTCTGCAAACTGGACTTGCTTATAATATAAAACCATTTAATGTCACAAGTTCACAACTGTCGCAATTAGTTACAAGAAAATTGGACTTATATGTAATATAAAACAAAAATGAAACACAACTAAAAAAGGGATCTTAGGCTTCGTTCACATGCAATGTCTATTTTCTAAATTCTATTTTCTATTTGCGGTATGTCTTATGATCACGTTCTTATAGTAACTGGCTCGTGCTGCCAGTAATTACGCCGCGGGATATTCAGGCCACAGAACGTGATCATAAGACATACCGCAAATAGAAAGTAGAATTTAGAAAATAGACATTGCATGTGAACGAAGCCTAAGTCTGCAAAGATCCATGGTAGTCTTTATCGAGAGTGAATTTCACTTTCTCCATGGTCAGTTTATGAAGCAGGCCTCTGCTAAAATAATTGAAATAAATGAAAAATAAATAAATATAATATAAGGGTACTCACCACTCTCTGGTCACAATGTCTGTGTGCTCCCATACAGTGTTCTCGCAGACCTTCACAATCTAAATTCTTCTCCGCACAGAAGGGACAGTTGAAGGTGGAGCGATTTGGCACATTACTGGAGAGAAACATGATGCAGAGTTTAAAACAAATGGTCTTGATAAAGTTATAAAATAATATTATTGGACATTGTCAATTACAGTTATAACTTGATCTTTTCAATGGGCAAAAATTATCGATCACTGAAATACATTATTTTAGAATCATAAAAATTATACCTCTATATAGCATTTGTGGTGCTTTTACTGCAAAAAAAAAAAAAAAAATTAACTATAGGATAGCCTGCTCTTCAATTTTATTGCTACCACTTGATAGGAATGTTCAAATTTAAAGGAATTATGACTTAAAACATAGCATCTGTAAAAATCACAATTTTCCTCCCATTGAAAAGTCTGAGTCATTATGTAACCATTGTGGAAAGCATCTGCAGTCTGGCAGTGTTAAGATGCTCACAAAATTTGATGTAAGGTTTAAAACAAATAGTGCTGACCTTCATAAATTGATGAAAATTATCAAACATTCTTGTGGAGATCAGCTGCCAGTAAATTTGTAACAGTACTCAGTTCAGTTACTAGCCATTTTTTGTCATTGGGTCAGTTGTTTCTTTAACTCTGATTTCATTTTCTAAAATATACTTCTGGACACTGAGCCATCTTCCAGTGAACAGCTGAGGTAAGACTTAGTTTTTAAAAATATTCACTGTTGCTGATTTAGTTACCTGGGGATGTGTTGAGAAGACTTAGCTACTGGTTTAAATCTAGTTTCTTTCACAGTTTTTAATAATTCTGCACATATCGATGTATGCATCCTTAATTCTGACAACGTCATCTGTGGTAAGAAAAAAAATTAATATGGAAATTAGTGATATTTTATAGAACTCAATCAATGTCCATTAAATATCCTTACCTGATTTTAAAAGAAGTTATAAGTATTATATAGAGACAGCATTTGGGATTTAGGAACAAAACATTCATGTATATGTTTTTTTAAATATATACCTAAACAAATTTGGATTATTTCCCATAAGCAATACAAAGACTACATACATATATCATTAAAAGCATGGACTGTTTATCTGCCTCACTGGCATTTATGTAACGAATAAATTTTTAAGAAAACTTTAAACTTTTGTAGTACTGGGGTATACTACCAGTATATTTGCCCTCACCAGTTTTTTACATCCACGACAAGCATCCTTTTCAATGTCTAATCTTCTTTCAATATCTGGAGTCGGCTGCACATCACGTAAGTTAAAATTATCCTTACAAACTGCACATACATGTAGGTCTCGTCCTCTTTTAGCAGCATTTTCAAGACACTGTCGACAATACCTAAAAATTAAAGCACTTCAATTATCGTGTAAAAAATGGTTAACTACAGTATCTCAGAATTTATTTAAAATGCAGTATGAACGAGTTACATTCTCTTAGATCTAAAAATTTTCGTGATACATTCTTTCACAGACTGCTTCGACTGGAAATGAAAGTCCCCAACCCGGAAAAAAATATCTTCTTACACATGTTTGCAGGGCAGCTGTACTGGTTTTTGAAATATATCGCAGCATATTGGGCACGTGAAACGCTCTGCTACAGAAGCCATTGGTTCTACAGTAGATAGGCCTCTGGTAATCTGGCGCTGGACTAGTGAAATTGTTTAGATAATCACTCCCTGTTTCATTTCGCGTTTTGTTGTTATTTTCAGAGATAAGCTTACTTCCAAACGAGAAGGCAGTAACGAGCAGGATTCGACCTTGACCTTAAAATGGTCCCAGGAGGGCATAGGTAAAGTGGCGATAAAAAGTGAGCAGCACTGCTTTTAATCAACTCATATCTATTTATATACACTAAAAAAAAAAAAAAAAAAAAAAAAAAAAAAAAAAAAAAAAAAAAAAATTAGGGATGTCAATTAAAAAAGGTTTCGTATCAAACAGAAAAACGCATCCCACCCACTTCATTTGTAGATGATGGGGATTCATTTATTGATTAATTGGTTAAAAGTTCCCTCACATCTAAATATCAAAGAATGCAACAAATCATTATTGTTAACATTTATTAACATCGTTGGACAATTACAAAAAATATGTCATGAAAATATGTCCCTGGACCTGACGGGAATAATACGGGTACACAGAAAAACACATTTTTAATTCTACTTCTGATCATTTTGTCAAAACCCCAGCTCCTTTTTTTGCACCAAATTCAAATATTACACACAAAATACAGCAACTCTTAGTTTTCTTTTGCACATATACAGTAATGGAGGTAACACTCCAAGTAGGGCATTTTCAACTCGCTCACAGTAATACCCCCCTACCTACCCCAACTTTTATGGCACTCCTATTCAATACAAACTAACATGTAGGAATGTTATTTTTGTCTTTTTTACTTTATACATAATATCAAGATTGAAAAAGAACTCTATTCCTCATTTAGTAACATCAAGTATTTAAAAAAAGTTAATCATACTGTACATTTTCTTGCTTCTCATGCTTAAGTTAGTGAAAAAAAAAAAGATTAGCAGATAACTCTGTGTCTCAAATAGTATCAGTGATAACATTAAATGCTTAACAGTAATTCACATTCTTGAAAATGACAAACATGTTAGATGAAGTGAAATTAAGTTAAAGTTAGGTAAAAATATGAAGGCAAAAAAAAAAAAAAAAAAAAAAAAAAAAAAAAAAAAAAAACATTTGCACCTGTACTTTTAACAATCTTTTTTCTTCTTTGGACCATTTTTTAAATATGCTCAAATATCAGTTCAAATATCATGCCTAATACGAGATAAAACTAAATTAAGTGCTACATGGTAGCAAATGATATATGTCAACAGTTCTGAAAACAATTTCAAGTCATGTATTGTTGTACCAAAGTTTCTACAATTATATGGGAATCCAGCACACACTAAGGTAACATATAGTGTATAGTGAAGATACTGAATATCTATGATAGACGTGCAGAGCTACACTTAGCACAAAAATAAATAAATAAATAATTTTAAACTTTGAGTCTGCAGCTTAGAAGAACTATCTGCTAATAAACAATTTTAAAAACTCGTCTATAAAATACATATAAGAATAGTACTCAGATAATTCTCTCCATTGTGTTTTCTGTGATGTTCATTATGATCAATTACCTGTCAGATGTAAACTGAGTTCCCCAATGTATCGCAGACTTTGTACAACACCTAAAAATATATTCCTACATTCTCTGACTTATTAACGGGTATTTTATATATAAGATTCAGAGTGCCATGAATTCTAACACACCTGTAGATAAATTTACCCATTTTTCCGTTTAAATACACTAAGTCATGTACTTGATGAAGATTTCTCACCTACAGCCAAGATACATAAAAAAAATATTTTATCAGAATTGGATAATATCATTCACAATGGGATGAAGAACATAAAGGTAGCAGTGGGGAAAACTTTGTTGTTGTTGAAATACAATATAATTTGGTTATCCACAATCCACTGAGTATATGATATAATCTTCCTCTCCTTCCTAAAACACTGAAGATAGAAAGAACCAAAACAATCGTTGCTTGAAAATAAAAAAAATGTGAATATAAAAATGACTTATGTAGCTGGTGTAGTTCAACACTTTAACAGTAACAGTTAAAATCCATATACTATGCCATGCCATACACCATTTTCATCTCTGTTTACAATATACTGGGTGTGGTGACAGTCAAAGCTACAAAATGACATAGTTGTATGCTATTTACAAGGAAACGTCACAACCTCAAACCTGTTCTTTGAAAGAAAACTAGACAAAAATTGTAGTTTTTTTAAATTGCAACATTCCTGATCTATCAAGATGCTTGGATATTGTCTGCAATTCAACTTATAAAGTCCTAGGTTACATCTCTTTGAGATGTCTAAAAGGATGAATGCCTGCGTAAAAAGTTTTTAAACATGGGCCTGCGATGACAGCATCCATGACAAAACTTGGTCGAAAATCTATCGGATTTCCTGTGCTGTGAGATTTTGCATTTCTTCATCTTCCTCGTCCTCTGATGGAACTGCCCTGACTTCCTGGTACCACTGATTGGTCAATGTCTTCATCTGGTTGGTGCCATCACGTAGCTCCTGAAATTGAAAATGGTGACCCCATATTAAAAAAACCTCTGGAAAAAAGTTTGACAGAACCCTTTGCCCTTAAGCTACCACAGTGCTGTGCAGGACAGGTAAATAAATAAATAAATAAATAAATAATAGGAATAAGTTGCAGGCTCACATGCAGCATTTTTAACCCTCTTGCTATCATTTTTTTTTTCACAAGAAGCACCATATATTTTTATTTTTGCCCTCGACTCAGCTGACGCTTTGTGTCTTCACACAAGATGGACCTCCCTGCTGCACTTGCATGCCCACTCAAAGGGTGGGAGAGAGCCATGTGGGGTGGAAGGGTGCAGTGCAAAACACTCAACATTACATCAGGCAACTAACTTATAATCCTCTGACATTCCTTGCTATCCCAGATGTGTGTTTGTAGACAGGTGGTTATGCCTATAAGACAAGCTACTATCAAGCTACACAAGGAGCTAAATCAAAACACCTTAAACAAGTGCCATTAAACCCTGATATTTCTGACAGATAAAAATAAAACCATTCAATAATTCATTTACAAAATGCACAACCATATCCACCTTGGGTGCGTGCCCTTTTCCCCTAAAAGACAAACTTTGATTTTCAACTGCCGCAGTACTTCTTTTACATAAAAAATGATAAATTCATGAAAAAACAAACAAATAAATAGCCGTCATGCCACACTGTCAACTAACAGACCACCCAACCTCATTCCCTTCTCCTGCTGCAACAAATAAAAAACATTGAACACAAAACATGTCAAAGCTTTTAATACTTCATCTGCTGTGGTCTGTACTTCAATAATAGCAGTACTAGTAATATTAGTAGGCTGCACTGGGCTAGTTAATGGGTAGCTGACAGAGGCGCCATCTATATTTGTGGAGTCAGCATCAGATTCCTCCTCCTCCTCATCACTGAGGATGCCTGGTTCTTGGCACCACTTACTAGTCAACTGCTTTATCTGAATGTGACCCTCCTTTATGTCCTGTAAGAAGTCAGGAACTTTAATCCGTGAGCAGACATATTTCTGCCTCTTCAGATTGATAAGATTTAACATTCTAATGTAGTACACTGTAGCAACAGATGCCTTTGTCTTTCCTAATCTTGGACCTAAATTTTGCACTGCTGTTATCCTTTTATTGAAAAGATTATTATAGTGGCCTTTTGTAAACATGCTTTTTATCCATTTTTATCAGCATTCATATGCATTTATCTTTTCTCTCATGACTCTCTTTTTTAAGCAAATGTTCATATATTAAATCACCACATGACAAAATGGGTTTACAGGCATGCAAAAGTAAGAAAAATTGTTGAAAATTAATATATATCATAATATACACAGTTGCTATTATTGTGTTTCAGGAAGAGCATACAGGGTTTTTATGGTTCAACATCCATCTTTTTTTAAGTTAGCCTGCACTTCTGCCCAATGGCACATTGCTTTGTTTCAGTGATCAAAAATGCATCTTTGTATGAAAAAGTGAAAATGCAAGTAATTAAAGAAACTATTCACTAGGCATTAGCCAATTACAAATAAAACACTTAGTGAAAATAATTGAATACAGAAAGGACAATTTACAGGTATTCTTTTCTGAAGTTTAACTGAATTTAATTAATATAGAAACTAAAAAACACTTACTGAAAAAAATTAATTTAAATGTCTTAACAATAAATATTTACCTCCTTTGTTAATCTTCTTGTTAAAAAGGGCACTAAATACTTGGCGTCTATTTTCATAAAGCCTTTCAGATGTGGTTTCACATAATTCACTTCATCTTCCATATCTGTTAGCTCTGATAAATGATCTGTGTCTATTGTGTCACCCTGAAATAGAACAAAATAAGATAGGATGGGATAGAAAAACATTAAGCATTAAAACACAACATTACATAACTTAAAAAAAAAAAACAAAAAAACGTGTAGCAACTTAAAGAGCAAAGGTCATGAATCATTACAACCATTAATCTTAACTTTTAAAATCTAATATAATGTGGACATAAACACAGATGATATAACATAAAAGTAAGATTCAAGGACAAGTCCAAAATGTTTGAATTTGGGTTTAGTTGAAGAAAATAAAATATCTAAAAAACCTACCATTTCTTTTGTTTTGCTAAGGTTCAGCTCTCGGCCTGGCTTCGTCTTCTTCCTTTTTTCTGCCTTAAGTAACTGAAAATAAATGATTTACATTTACATAAATGTGACAAACTATGACATGCTAATTAAATTTGAATCAAAAGCCTACAGTCACAATTATAACAATATATGATTCACATATGTTAAATTGAGAGCGTGTCACACCTTGAAAAGGGACTAAATTGCTTTGGGTATCTTTCTTTGAGATGGGGACAAAATAAAATAAATATTTACTTGTTATGGGTTTCTTACCTTGAGAAGGGGCAATGTGGCTCCCCCTAGCACCATCAATGTAAACAGAACAATAATGAGAGTTGTCGTCAGGAGAACATGGCGCACTTCTGATGTGAACTCTAGATGAAGGCTCAGGGCAAATGCAATGGCTCCTCGTAAACCTGATTGTTATAATAATAATAATAATAATAATAATAATAATAATAATAACCTTTTTTTCAACTGAGGAAGTAATTGCTCTTTTATAATGATGAAGCCATCAAAATCCAACCTTTCATATGATGGTAACAGAAGTGATAAGTCAACTTCATATGCTATTCATGTATCAGGTATCTAGTATATAATTTAGTGAAATATGATGTGTGTGTGTGTGTGTATACATATGTATGCCCTGTATACGTAGCTATTATCATGTAAACAACACCTGGTATTACAAAGTAGTAGCAGAGAGAGAGTGAGGGGGGTGTGCCCTATCTACATACCACTGAACCACATAATAAACTGGTTTTTCCGTGTAATTTTATGCTCTCTGAAGTAGTTCATGACAAATGACAAGGGAAATATGTTACATGCTCGTCCCACTAAACATAACACCTGAAATAATAAAATACCTAATTAACAGTATATCCATTAGACACTTTCTGCTCCACACACTTCATCTTAAATGTACTTCAAATTAAACTAACAATTTTATGCCACAACCAAACTTCATATCAGTTTCTCTTATTAATACCTACATAGCAATGAATTATGAAATAAAATACTTTTATATCTGGTAATTATAAATAGTCTAAAAAGCTTTTTAATGCCTCAGTTAGAATGCCGTAATAAATCTGAAGATCTGATAAAATATCTCATTGTACATGGGAAAATTTCAAAATCGGAGTTCCTTACAATGCTCCAAATAACAAAGGATGGTTTGACAATATGTGAATAACTGGAAATAGCCAGCCCCAGGTAGGCAAACACACAGGTTTCTGAAATGTAAAAAATAAATTTAAAAAAAATTCCTACTAATAATGAACATTAGTTAGTATAATTTACAATTCAGATAATACAAGACCTAATCTTAATTTTATATGGTACATTTATGTTTTATAAGTGTAAGTATAAATCTTAAAAGCTGCATATTGTACACAATGCTTTTACAAAAGTTATATGTGATTTTCATTATTATTATGACAACTAAGGAATATGTTCTGTGTGTGCCCACCTGCCATGAAAGCCACAGTTCTGAAGGTCTGCTGTGTGGTGATCTGGGTGACAGGAGACAGGTTAAGATGGGTGTAGTGAGACATCACAATACCAGCAAATAAGATAGCCATGATGCCTGGAACACAACAAAAACAATAATGATAATAATAATTTCAAAAATTTAATCCTCTTATGTTTTAGAAATGACAATTTGGTCAATTTCTGGTTTTTCAGATAGTTTTGAAGTGAATTGAGCCATATACAGAAAAAATTTTTTTTAGCTTTTAACTAACAAATTTCAATTCCTTAACCCAATAGAGCGATTCACCATCAATAAAATTAGTATTGTTTTTCTTTTTCTCCCTGGTATCATCAATCTCTCTCTTACATGAAAAAAGTTCTGTACCATTAAGTTTAAAAAGAGTTTTGTAGACCTTTTTTTTTTTTTCATTTTCTACCTGATAATTTCAGTCCCTCTGCCAGTCCGTAAGGTAAATAAGAAAACACCAGCATCAAACCAAACTCCAGGGATGGAGTCTTTCTCAGGTCAACAAATTTTAATAAGTAACAGTGTTAAGGAAATGAGATTTTTACTTCATTTATAGAAAAGTTAATGAATACATTAAACAAGGCAGCAAAGCTGTCAAATGTACAGACAAAAAGCAGGAAATAACAATGTAAAAAATAGGCTACTGTCAATTCTGATGTAAAAATACATTATGCTTAACTACAAATTCAACATCAAATTTTAATTATGCTCAACAGGTAATACCAATGTAAGTAAAATGTGTAACAAGCATAAGGCTTCAGGCCCATGGGAGTTCAAGTTCACACTTTGAAAATGCCAGAATGAGAAAAATGAAAATTTCACACAAAATTGCATAAATTCAATAATAAATGATAACCAAATTGAGCTGCCTTTCTAATTTGAACTGCATGCCAATCTTTAAAATCATACTTGTAAGTTAAAAATAATAAGTAACACAGTTTTCTTTTCATAATGTTTGTACTAGCAGTGCAAAAAGATTTCTGTCCATTTTGATGTAACATTACGTAATACATTACAGAATAATTATCACCAATTTTTGATTATTGACTAAAAAATAGCATGGACATGTAGAAAATTTGATTACCATTCAGCTTCATGTCCATGGGAGCTCTGAGTCCCACAATGAATATGCCACACGATAAAAATGAATATTTCACTAAAATGTATAACTTCCAGAAAAAGAAGTCAATTAGACTGCTTTTTCAACTCAAGCTGCATTTTAGTCCTGTGTTTCTTTTTTGAAAGTTTGACAATCATAAGTAACATGGTTTTCCCATAATGGTCATCATGGCAGCAGCACCCAAAATTGTGTTTTCTTCTATTTTAATGCAATATTACATAATGCTTCACAGCATAATGACCATCAACTTTTAATAATAAAATATGTGTATAATGGATTTTCAGAAAATATGACTAGCATGGGCCTTCAAGCCCGTGGAGGTTCTAAGTCACACCTTGAAAATGCCAATATGTGAAAAGTTAAATTTTCACAAAAAAAACTGTTTAATTGCCAGAAAAATTTACCAAAAAGACTGCATTGCTTACTGAAGCTGTATTTTAGTCCTGTGTTTCTTTCCTGTAAGTTTGAGAACAGTAAGTGACATGGTTTTCCTTAAATGGTCATCATGGAAGCAGTGCCCCAAAAAGGGGTTTCTTCAAATTTTGATGCAATATTACATAATGTTTAACAGCATAATGACCATCAATTTTTAATAATAAAATATTAGTATCATGGATATTCAGAAAATGTGACTAGCAAAGGTCTTCAGGCCCATGGAATTTCAAAGTCACACCTTGAAAATGCCAAAATGTAAACAAGACAGCACTGTTCTGAAATGGGTGTTTTCCCATTTTTAACAATTTTTAACATAAAACAAAATTAACAGTTTATTGCCATTGTTATATAATCAACTAAGAAAATTGATGAGATGGGAAAAATATCAATAGAATAGTGTTAAATGTCCAATTTCCTCCATTCTGAGATTCTGAACATAGTGAAAGATTGAATCTGACAAACTGCAATGATATAAGTTTATTTCCATTTTTGAAACTTTATTACACAATGCACGATAACAAGTTTACCATCATTTTTACAAAATCAACTAACAATGTTGTAAAGATGCAGGATATGTCAAACAAACACTTTTACGTATCTTATTAGTTAAAATAATGAGACTGTTAACATGCCTAAGAATTGAATCTGAGGAAATGTGAAAAAATAGCATAACTTCTAAAATAATGGCTCGATTATGCTGATTTTCAAACTCAACATGCGTTTTAGTGAGATTGACCACTCCTGTGAGTTTAATGACAATTGGCCTATCTGTTTTTCTTATATTGTGTTTACAGTGTTGCATATATGCTGAAAAATGAAAAAACAGCATAAGTACTAAAATAGTGGCCCGATCATGCGGATTTTCGAACTTGACCTGCATTTTAGTAAGATTGAGTACTCCTGTAAGTTTCATGACAACAGGCCTATCGGTTTTCCTTTAAATGTGTTTACAGTGTTGCATATATGCTGAAAAGTGAAAAAACAGCATAAGTTCTACAATAATGGCCCGATCATGCTGATTTTCGAACTTGACCTGCGTTTTATGAATATTCATCAGCTCTGTAAATATAAAGCCAAAAAGTAAAACTGCCCTCCACTTATCGTGTTTACAAGGAAAGTGCACGGCGCCGACGGCGACGGCGACGACGGCGACGACAGACGCAGGTGATGGCAATATGTACAGACACATCTGTGTCTGTACATAATAAAATTAACATAAAAATACATATATAAAAATAATATAAGGCAATGTTTCATTAATCTACAGAATCATATTTACTTGAAAACATTAAAAGGTGTGCGCGTATATCTGTGGGTACATGCATGCGTGCTCGTGTGCATTAGCATCCACATATGCTCCTGTATACATATTTTCTATTCTATTTGGAATATTGCCCTCCATTTTAAGCTAGCCAAAGCAAAATAAGTTGAAGAGAAGAGTAAAGTCATTATGGGCATTTTAATAAAAATGCTGCTAAATACAGACTAAAATAAATATATTTTCCGCAACCTATTTTCAAAGAGCAATGGTTGCTAAAACGATAAAATGTCTACCAACTTTTGCTCTTAATAATGGCATTGGAATATCTGATAAATGGTTTTTGACCCTAAATAAGATGAACATTCCAAAAACACTTTGAGTACAACATATTTATAGAAGTAAACCTGTGCACATATTGTGCTAAATTATTCAGAGTTGCAATAAAACAAAAACTGAAAGGATTACATATAAAAACATGCTAAAAGCCCACATATGCAAACAGAGAGGTTATCATTTATGTATGCTTTGTACAGAAAGTCAGTGAATGGAAACCGTATGAACAAGAAGAGAGAAATTTCTCAACTGCCATCGCGCTGTGCAAATTCAGTTTTAACGCAACTGCAGGAAGGAATGATAAGTTGCTCATCATCGAAAAATATTTAAAAAATAAATGAAAAATCATTGTTTCAACTCAAATATGTACCAATTTATCAAAAATGTTTAGATTTTAAAAATCTTTACCAAATCACTAAACCTCTTCAAAATCCTACTTGTCTGTTCATCTCTTCTCTAAGTGGCTCTGTCGTCTTCTTCTTCTTTTTCTGTGTGTGTGTGTGTGTGTGTGTGTGTTTGGGGAGATCCACTGCCAGACCAACAAGGCAGCAAAGCTGTCAAATGTACAGACAAAAAGAAGGAAAAAACAAAATAGGGTACAGTCAATTCTGATGCAAAAGTACATTATGTTAAACTGCAAATTCAACATCAAATTTTAATTATGCTCAACAGGTAATTCCAATGTAAGTAAAATGTGTAACAAGCATAAGGCTTCAGCCCCATAGGAGTTCAAGTTCACACTCTGAAAATGTATAACTTCCAGAAAAAGAAGTCAATTAGACTGCTTTTCCAACTCAGGCTGCATTTTAGTCCTGTATTTCTTTTTTGAAAGTTTGGCAATCATAAGTAACATGGTTTTCCCATAATGGTTTTCATGGCAGCAGCACCCAAAATTGTGTGTTCTTCTATTCTGATACAATATTACATAATGGTTAACAGCATAATGACAATCAATTTTTAATAATAAAATAAAGGTATCATGGATTTTCAGAAAATGTGACTAGCATGGGTCTTCAAGCCTGTGGAACTTCAAAGTCACACCTTGAAAATGCCAATATGTGAAAAATTAAACTTTCACAAAAAAACTGTTTAACCGGCAGAAAGAATTACCAAACAGATTGCATTGCCTACTGAAGCTGTATTTAAGTCCCATGTTTCTTTCTGTAATTTTGAGAACAGTAAATGACATGGTTTTCCTTAAATGGTCATCATGGGAACAGTGCCCAAAATAGGTTTATTTTCAAATTTTGATGCAATATTACATAATGTTTAACAGCATAATGATCATGAATTTTTAGTAATATCATGTATATTCAGAAAATGTGACTAGCAAAGGTCTTCATGCCCATGGAACTTCAAAGTGACACCTTGAATATGCCAAAATGTAAACTAGACAGCACTGTGCTGAAATGGGTTTATTTCCATTTTTAACACTTTTTTAATATAAGATGAAATAAACAGTTTACTGCCATTTTTATATGATCAACTAAGAAAATTGATGAGATGGGACAAATATCAATAGAACTGTGTCAAATGTCCAATTTCCTCCATTCTGACATTCTGAACATAGTAAATGATTGAATCTGACTGATATGAGTTTATTTCCATTTTTGACACTTTATTACACAATACACGATAACAAGTTTACCATAATTTCTACATAATCAACTAACAACGTTGTAAAGATGCAGGAAATGTCAAACAAACACTTTTATGTGTCTTATTAATTAAATAATAAGACTGTTAACATGCCTAAGAATTGAATTTGAGGAAATGTGAAAAAACAGCATGACTTCTAAAACAATGGCCCGATTATACTAATTTTCAAACTCAACCTGCATTTTAGTAAGATTGACCACTCCTGTGAGTTTAATGACAATTGGCCTATCTGTTTTTCTTATATTGTGTTTACAGTGTTGCATATATGCTAAAAAGTGAAAAAACAGCATAACTACTAAAATAGTGGCCCGATCATGCCCATTTTCGAACTTGACCTGCGTTTTAGTAAGATTGATTACTCCTATGAGTTTCATGACAACAGGCCTATCGGTTTTCCTTAAAATGTGTTAACAGGGTTGCATATATGCTGAAAAGTGAAAAAACAGCAAAAATTCTACAATAATGGCCCGATCATGCTGATTTTCGAACTTGACCTGCGTTTTATGAATATTCATCAGCTCTGTAAATATAAAGCCAAAAAGTAAAACTGCCCTCCACTTATCGTGTTAACAAGAAAAGTGCACGGCGCCAGCATCGGCATCGGCGACGACGGCGACGACAGACGCAGGTGATGGCAATATGTACAGACACATCTGTGTCTGTACATAAAAATAAACATGCAACCTTTTACCTTTGTTAAAATGTTTTTAATTCTGTAAACTATATTCAGGAAGACTGCCCTTTAGTGAAAAAGCAGGAAAATGTGACGTGGTGTCCAAGGGGGGAAGTCTAAGTCTGTGATATTTTTGATTCCCCAAAAATTGGAAACCTGCCCATAGTCAGAAAAATCTCATCCCTGTATAATTTTTTCAATAAAGGATATCATTGCACTAACGAGCCCAAAAGCTGTGCCAATGACGGCAGATGCTACGAACATGGAACAGAACCTCCACACAGTGGAGAAGAAAGCCTCGGCACCAGACATGGCGGAAGCGCTGGGGCTAGCCAGTTCTAAGACAGTTCTGAAATCAGGAAAGGAAAATCTTGTACATAACTGTACATGCTGCTTACAATTATTATACTACTTTTATTGTTCTTTCAGGCTGTTTCTGCTGCCAGGAAAAAATGACAATTATACTTATAGTATCATCTAATAGTAAAAATCATTATAACAATTATATTAAAAGTAATCTAATCAGATATATTAAAATTATAACTTTTATAGCTATTGTCTTTATTAATATTATTAATAGTATAATTTTCTGCTATCATCGTGATAACAACAAACAAGGCTTCATTCAACACTCTCTCCTATGTGAACATTAATGATAAGCAAATGTATTACAGAGACAGTGTCTGATAAATCATGAGTTTTAACGTGCTTTAAAATACTTACGTAGTGAGCACAATGGACACTGCGTCGTTCAACACGCTCTCTCCAAACACCAACATGTACAACACGGGGTCCACATCCAGCGCGTGGAATATTGCCAGCGTGGCAACGGGATCCACAGCACTAATCAAGGAACCAAATGCAAAACTTTCCACCAGACTTAACTTGTAAGCTACCTGTGCCTGGAGGAGAGGAGTAAATTGATTTTACAGGACGTGTTGTGCACTGACATGATTTTGTAGAGAAAATAGTAGGAAGGTATGACTTGGTGGTCTTACAACTTGACATAGACCCCATTCCCACAGATTTTAGATCGATCTATCCCTGTGGGGAATCTCAATAGATTACTGTCAGCTTAGCCGGCTTAAGCGTCTGTCCTGCCTACTTAAAGCTGTAAGGGGGTAATTAACTGTCGTGAGCGCTCGGCTGACTGCAATTTAGCGTGAACCCCCAGGGAGTTAGGTCGATCCAGATGGATCGATCTAAATCTCTGGGAATGCACTCATACAGTGTGTCCAGAAAACTAATTTCTCTTAGCTTTACAACTTGAGAAACCAATTTTTGAAAATAAAATTGTGCAATACATATCTTTTACACATAAACATGAAAATATTAAATTCCTCAAAAACTGATGTCATCAAGTATCCTTGCAAAGATAAATCTTAAACAAAAAGTGAAATGTTTTTTGCTCTCACCAGTCCCAGTAAGTAGACCCCACCTCCAATGATCATGGCAGAGATAAATGTCCCTATCACAGCAAATACCAAAATGGAGCCAAAGTTTTGGAAAAAATTACCCTGAAAAATAACATACACTTCAGGAATATATAAAGGAAATACTGATATAAATAAATATATAAATTTTGTGGGTAAAATTCAGGAACAAAAACATAAAATCTACAAGTCCATATATAAAGGAAATAACAATATCAACTTATTATGAATCTAATAAATTTTACAACCGTATCTAAAAAGTTCAAAGAAATGAAATTGAACATAATTTTGGCATACCCTGAAGACATTATATTATATTATATTAATTTTGTCATTTTCATGCACTATTTTTCACAACATATATAAGAATGTCTTCATAAAATTATGAGAGTTGTTTTATATTTCACCCCCCCCACCCCCTCACCAAAAAAAAAAAAAAAAAAAAAAAAAAAAAAAAAAAAAAAAAAAAAATTGAATTCACATCAAAAATTCAGAATTAAAGGCCGACACATCCAACACATTTACTTACTGACACAAGGACAAATACTAGAATGCATATGCACATAATAAACACGTTTATGCACATACACCAAACAAGCACGCATGCTGGCATGTGCATGAACAAACATACCACGCAGAAACTTCGCATCTTGAATGTGCTAATATACTAAGACTGTGTGTAAACCCACATCCATATATGTATCTATGGCAAACATACATGAATTCCCACATGCAAACACACACGCACACATGCACGCGCACGCATGCGCAATAACCCATAAGTGACCTACCTTGTGCAAGTTATAACCAGACTCAAATATAATAGGAGGCAGAAGAATCAAGAAGAACATAGTAGGATCAAAAGCCTCTTCGCTCTGTAAAAGGAACATATATAGCCATGAAAATTTTACAGTCACCATGAGATTCTCCTCTTTAACAATCTACTTGACAGGAAAAATTCCCTGAAAATTTTAATATTTTTACACAAGGTCCAATGTTCAGGAAATTGTGCCTTAGATGGCTGACACATAATGGGACTTCTTTAGAACACCACAGAGCAAGTCCATTGTTCCTGACAGTAAACCCCTCGTTTTTTTTAATTAATTGATAATGCAATTTATGTAAGTTCATTTTACAGTCGTAAGTGACCCTTCTGTTGACAAGCAAAATCTGTTTGAACTTATATCTGGGAAAGGTAAAGGCACTTACTATGACATTATTACAATTATTATTATTATTATTATTATTATTTTACCCACCTGCCAATTCCCAATACCATAACTAGAAAATAACTTCAGGATTCCACCAAGAATTGTTCCTGAAATATATTTGATTCAGTGTTAAATTGTATAGAACTAAGACAAGATACATGGACTGAAAAAGTACAAAACAGAAATATCTAGAGATTAATATTCATATTAAAACAACTCTTCGTTAGTCAATTTTTTAACTTTTCAAAACAAGTTTTATTAATTATTAGGAGTTTATTTTCTGAATTACTAAGTGTGAATCTTCTAAATACAAACCGAATTTTAAAATCCTTTAAAATATTTAAAAATAAAAATATTCAATTCCTGTGTTTTTTTTTAACATAAATAATTGCCTTCTTCTACAATTCTACATTTGCCAAGCAAAGTGAGGCAAAGCATTTTTATCCCAGTGCCTTCCTTCCCTCTACCTGCAGTATGCCTTTTATAGTATTTAATGAATATTTCATGATTATTGCTATCTAATGGTAACAAAGTATTTAAATATTACAACACCATGGCAACCCAATCAAGAGACAGATTTCCATTAATATTTTATAGGTCACCAACACATTTCACGAAAGAAATGCCGATAATGGGTTCAAGGTATTATATAGCAATTTAGACCTTGAAACAGCGAAAAAAGAAAAAGTCAAAATTTTTTCTCAATGCCAAAAACAGTAACCATTAGAAAAATCTATAGCCTTGTTTTCGAGGTATAAAATTTTAACATTACTGTCACAAGTGAGCTTTACCAGCCTTGATCTCCATGATAAAAATGACTAAAGAAAAAAAGAAATATGTCACATATAAGCATGTCTGCATGATATTAACCAAGATACCAACTATGTACTCACCAACTATGACTATGGCTATACTCTCGGGTAGATATGTGAAATTAAACTTGAGCAAAACATGGATGATCAAAACACAGAGTGCTGGAAAGTATAAAATTATCTTCATAAAAAAACTGATAAAACAATATCCTTTGTCATAATTCAGACATTTTTAAAAAGTTCAGTGAAAAAATGATGGCTAGAAAATATGACAGCTACAATAAAACTGCATCCATTCAATCTAGAAGCTGTATATTATGTACGGAACAATTTTGTGTGGATGATTCAGAGATATTTATACTTTAGAAGCTGCTTGTAAAACCAATCCACCACTATGGTGGCGATAAAATACAATTATGGTTACCTGCACTTTATACTGTGCATAACATTCAAGTAAGGATTTAGATTTTATATGTATTTAACAGCTGTGCCACATGGGGGCTTCTCTAAAGGGAGCATTCCCATAAACTCATTGTACTAGCTGGATCGATCTAAATCTGTGGGGATAATCACTAAATTAAGTGTACCACTTGATACATAAAGAGCCTTATGGAAGTATTAGAAGTAGGGCGTATTACCAGACATTTAGATCGATCTATCCCCATGGGGGGTCTCACTAGATTACTTTCAGATAATCCGGCTTAAATGTCTGTCCCGCCTACTACATGCTGTAAGGGGGTAATTAACTTTCGTGCCCGCTCGGCTGACAGCTATTTAGCGTGAACCCCCAGGGAGTTAGGTCGATCTAGTTTGGATCGATCTAATCTCTGGGAATGGGGTCGTAGTGGAAGTGTTCTTACCAATCACAGAAAGTACAAAGAAAATGGTCATGCTACTGTGGTGCTCCTCCTCGGCTGCCCCTTTGGCGGGCAGTGGCGCCACCATGGCCTTAGTGGTGCTGGTGGTGGCCAGAGTGGTGCTGGTCACAGTGGTGTTCACCTGGGTGGTGTTACTGAGGCTGGAAACAGATGGATTTATTATGAAAACTGTGGCACTTTATAGGATATGCACTAAATAAATAAATAAATAAATAGGTAAGCAAACAAACAAAGAAATAATAAAAACAAACTGTATACAAACAAACTTTTAATATACATTATCATTATTATTATTATTATTAATCAGTAGTGAGTGGTAGAAAATTGTTGATGCTACAGATGTTGTTTTGACCTCATTTATAATAATAAAAATTATAATTATGATAATAAATTATGTAAAATTGATGCTTATAATTACATACATGAAAAACATTCCACTGGTATATGCAAGAAAATATAGACCAGTCTCTCTTTTTAACATCTTTTATCTGCCAGTTTTACCTCTTCTCTGGCCCAATGATCAGATAGTGCTCTATTTCAAACTTTATTAAGTTTCCCTGATATAAAGGATGATAAATTTAAAGAGTGAATTGCAACAGGAAGACTTCTTACTAATTATTATGATGTCATCTCCAGTAATTTCCTTATCAGAGGAAGGGTGTTCTGCTCAAGCCAGACATTTATCAAGTATGTGTTTTAAAAGGTTATTTAATGAAGTTTTATAGACCATTTTAAGAGTACAGTGATATAGGGTTTTTTATTACTTTTTGTGTAAGGATGATAAAGAAGTAAGTTTTTAAAGAGACATAAAAAGGGTCAAACATCATGCCTAAAACATGTTTTCTAGTAGTCTTTTAAGGAACAATTATTATTCTCTTCTTTTCATTTTAGTAGAAATTTAAATTTTCTATCAGATGATAAATTTATCACCTTGTATTGCAAACCACTAGGTGAAATTTATCTTAGCCTAAACCCTGGATAATTTCTGCCAACTAAAACCCAAAAATATGTGTATAAACTTTGCAAAGTTTTTAGGACTTAGCTAAAAACAGAAATATCTTATATTCATCATTTTTAAGCACTAGACAAAAATTTTTAATACTTCAACTGAAATCAGCTTTTATACGTATCCCTTCACCTCCTGTCCCCAACCCAAAAAAGAGTTCATTAAATGGTGGTGTATTACGGAATTCTGTGCCATTTTTCGGCCCAGCCTCGCCACTCTATATATCATTTTGCATGTCCATGTAAAATTACTTTCTATATGAATGATATATATCTATAAATGTATATTTGTATGGTGTGTTTGCTGACTGTAATTGCATGGGTTGATGAAAACAAGATATAGTATCTTACATGATTATGATGGTAAAATTACTGCCATCTATAAACAATCAACACCTGTTGTCACTGCTGGTTTATTATAGATGTCCGATTATCTTAATAATCAATTTTCCTAGCATATCTTGACTGCAAACGAGGTGGATGAAAATGCGTTTGTGACACGAAACCAGGTGTTAAATATAGATCTTATCGCATTCTTTCCTCTGCTCTGGTCGGTGGAGATATATAACGTTTTAATCATGAAAACAAATTTTACTGACTGATATTCTCACATGTACGTCGACTCACCTAGCATTTCCAATGGTTTCATTTCCATTACTAGCCACTGGAGTTGTCGTCGGTGACGGGGAAGGTGATGTTGTTGTGGTCTTCGGCGCCTCAGTTGGCTTCGCCGTAACCTTTTTGATTGGCGGTGGAGTAGCATTATCGGCGAAAATCCCAACCACCAAAGTCAAATACAGAACGAGACAAACCCGTAGCATTGAAACCATTTTGCTCTCTTTTCACTGACACACGATTAAAGCGGCATAAAATTATCCTTTATCAGCCATTAATAGATAAATTCGATGCATTTTTGTTACCTTCAACGCGAAAGGTCTCGAGACCGTGAAACTTGGAACCGGAAGTTGACGTGGACTCGTTTTCGACACGGTGACTCGTTTTCAACATAATCGTATCCAGTGGCGCTGGTTCAATCACATCTATCTACATCACCTGTAATTATCTTTATCTAAAGCTTCTGTTGGCGTTAACGTGAAAGGTCAGTTAATCGAAGCTAGTGGCTGCGCTGTCGGATTATGAAACCCAGCTGTGTTCCTGCCACAGATAGACTCAAGCAAACGCACAAATACAGGTAACCTGGGTCAGGTAACCTCTTTCAAATTGAAACAGGAATGTGGGAAATTTGAGTAAAATTTATAAAATTGATTCTCATTGTTCACCTATTTTAACATGTAGGCTGAACTCACAAACAGACTCCTCACTTGACTGTGTTGCTTTACTGAAAACTTCTGTAAGATATTTCTAAATAAGTGAGATCGCTGCTGTGCTGGTTAAATTATTAACTTGAAGTACCCCGTGTCAATGGATCACGTTGGAGGAGGTGATGTTATACCTAGTATGTAAGCACTGTATGAATCAATTACTTTTACCACATAACCCTCTCTGAAAAATGTTTTGTTGCCAGTGAATAACATCCAAACATAAAGGAGTTTGTTTACTGGGAGTACATATACAGTGTATTCCATGAGTTTATAAAGTATACAATACAATACAATAAATTATATTTCATGTCGAGTATAAATTGAAAGGAAACATTAGCTTTGCAGCTATAAGTTTACTCCATATCTATAACATTGTACGAGTTATTTTATCTTTTAATTTGTTATATTTTTAATTTTCAGAAGCAACAGGCATCATTCATGTGATGAGATATGGATAAGAGATACCAGGAAGTGTGACACACCATACCAGTATTACATGTATTTTCCATAAATTCAGAGAGACTTTTAATGAGCAGAGTAAGGAATTTCATCTCTGGGTTATGGAGGAGATATCCAGTATTAAAAAGCATGCTGAGTTATGGCACAATCTACGCTGCTGCTGACATCAACGATCAACTGATCATCGATCACAAGAAGAGGGAATACCATGGCACTGTTACACTGAGACGAAGCTTAGCTGGATTTCTTTTCATCGGTCCCTTGGTTTTCACCTGGTTACGAATTGCTGATAGGATATTCTTACCAAATAGATCTTCTCTGTATATCTTAAGGAGAGTTTTTGTGGAACAGTTGGTGTTTGCACCAGTGGCCATTTCTGCTTTTTATTCTTGTAAGTGAGGAGGCCTGGGTCACAAATTACTTTTTTCAAATCCAAAAGGCTACTTAATCTATTTGAAGTCCAAAGGGAACCCTAGGACAAATTATGACTGTCTCAGCAACCATTTAAAATCTTCTTGCAAGAAAATTTCAAACTAAGATGATTACTCATTTCTGTTTTTGTTGTGTTCTTATTATTAGCAGAAAGGTTTACAGTTTATTTAATATTTATTTTGCACAAACACCAAGCATTTTGTTCTAGAAAAAATTAAAAAAAGAATGATGAAGAAGAACCAACATGGAAACTTTTCAAGTATTATTTTAAAAAACCTATTTTACCCATATTTTGTCTCTGTGTGACAAAGAAAAGAATTTTGTAAAGTCCAAGAAAACTTAATTATTTTTATTTGCATTTTAGCTAACTATTTACTAGAAGGGAGAAGTTTTGAAGAAAGTTGGAAAGAGCTCAGGGATAAGTTCTGGACGTCCTTCAAGGTAAAAAAGCTAAGTGCAGTTTGCTATATTATCCACTTGTCAAAGGCAGATAGATAGTAGATTTACAGTTAGGATAGTTAAAAGATATGAAGTCGTCTTATCTGATACTCATGAATACCAGTAGAGGCCAAACTTTCTCCATAGCAATGCAACTACATATGGACCACTAAGATATATCGCTCAATGTGAAATGACCCAATGAAATCCTTCATTGCCCTCGTATGACCTTTTCTTATTTCAGGCAGGATGTGTTTATTTCCCCATGGTTCAGTTCATAAACTATAAGTATATATCAGCCAGCAGAAGGATACTGTTTCTCAGCAGCGCCACCTTTTTGTGGAGTACGTTTATGTGCTATATGAAAAATCTTCCCGTCCAGGAGTGACAGTAAGAAATATGTAGATCATAATTTAAAGATGTCGGTTTTCACGCAAGCAGTTCACTGCGTTTATCTATAGTGATATTGCAAATCGTCATGACCATTGTACATCTGGAGAGTAAGTAGTAGGGCAGCCTTGAATTACTTTTTAGAGAGATTTTATCAATGAATACTGATTTTTAATTTTATGAATAATAGAAATCCTTTGTGATGCTGTTTTATGACCCATTTTCATACATCAGTTTTACCCCATCAGGTGGTGCAATCTTCTCATTTTTGGAGATTTCTGGTCTTTTACTGTGCATGCAACTTCTGGTCGGATCTCCTTTTATGGAGAAAGGATTTTTTTCGATAAATTTGTGATTTTGATTCTTTTAACTTTTGATGAATGCTATTGACTTTAGACTTATTTAAAACAAATTTAAAGAACTGTTAGAGAAAAGGTTTGTATATTTGCAAAAAATGGTTTATATATTTGCATTTTTAAGAAAAAAAAAACCATCTTTTTCCAAATTATATCATTGCAATTTCTGGCACCCTTATGTTAACTATTTAATTGAGGCCAAACTTGCATATTAATTATTTGTTAAATTCATGTACGCACAGATCACCATATTTACTCATTTATATTTCTTGACCTTTAAATTACTGCTACATTTCTATGAATAAGACTTATTACATAGATCATGGTTCTATATATTTAAACTTCTGATTGTTTAACTAAGTGAAACAAAGTAAAACTATATTTACTTATCCATTAATATATTTGTTATGCAGTTAACTTTATTACAATTTATTGCAATTAATGTTATTAATGTTATTGAATATGCACAATTTACAATATTTACTAAGATATGATTATATCTTAACCTTAAAGTACTGTTACCTTTCTGTTAATAAAAAAACTTGTTACATATGTTATAGCTTCATATTATTTGATGCATTGGTATGGGATTATTAAAACTGTTAAAGAAATAATGATATTTTTGTTGAAAGTATAAAACAAATAAAGTCTTACACTGGTGTATGATGCTAGGGCACAGTCACCTCCTGAAAATAATTTAGATTGTCTCAAAAATGAAAATTTTTTTGCACCTTACAGCTAAGAAATAAAGCAGTGTATAGCGGCTAGCACATTAATGACTGCACTGAGTGGTAAATTATCTTCAGAACTCGATCCAGACTTATACAGTTACGAAAAGCAGTTAGAGAGCATTGATCCCCACTATAACCACCATAATTTTATCGATTTTAAGTAATTATATTTCCGAAATTTTTAATCAGTATTCATCTAGAACTTTTTTGAGTTAACTAACAAACCAACTGGAAAAATCGGTACCTCCTGAACAGAAGAAATAATAAAACCGTCAGCTTCAGTCAGTTAAAAGCGAATAAAGTTACAACAAAGTTGAATGCGACCGGAGTAAATTTAACTATAACAATAATTTGATGAAAAATGAGCAGAATATTCGAGTTACAGGGCCTACTCAATCTTTCTCTTTAAATAAAAAAATGGATGCTGAATTTCCGCTCGTTTCGCTACTGTTACACATCAATCGTTCTCAGGTCGGGTCGGAGATTGGGAGGGAACGTCTGACCCCCCACCCCCTTCTCTCTCTGGGCAATACGGCCGTTTTTCAAACTTTGCTCACAATTTTTGTTCGTTCTAAGTGACCAAATTAGATAAATCTCACGAAGAAATTCGCGGGATCTGCACGTAATTGGGACAATTCATTCTTTGAAGTTTTTTGGGATAACCATAACAGGCCTAGAGACACTAGTACTTAACCGTTGTTGATTTTAATCATTAAAATAATACATTAAAATGTATAAATACACAACGCAAGCTGATTTAAAATATATGATGGCGTCCTTGTAAGACACCTTTGTACATGTACGTTGTCCCTTCGAATGTTTTACGAAAAAAGCATTCGCTCGGCGACGTATTTTCGGACAAACTGCAGGTGTTATCACAATGTATAGGCTCACTAGGGTAGTTATACACTAATATTGATAAGAATTAATCTCAGTTTGTAGTCAATGAGACAAGGAGACTGAGAAATGATACGGGAAGATAAGTTGAGAATCGGATTAAAACTTCAAAGAATGGATTGTCCCAGGTGTAGAACACGCGGACTTCCTTGTCGATATTTGGTCGCTTAGACGAAGAAAATCTATGAGCAAACTTTGGAAAAAAGCCGTATTGCCCACAGACAGAGAGAGAGAGAGAGAGAGAGAGAGGGGAGGGGGGGTGGAATTGACCCGACGATCCCACCTCTTCTATTTATAATTTTCCCACGCTTCACCAGTCTACCCCACCCTTTGTACGTTTGCTTGAGCTCTCGAAATGTATAACAAACGTAATCTGAACAGTGTCTCGTTTCACCATACAATATGTACTGTCCCTGCGAAGAAATTATTTAAAAATAAGGTAGGGCCAACAGTTAGTAGGTTTTTCGCCGTAACGGCCTATTTATAGAACTTGGCTGGAAAACGAAACAGGTAATGGTTTATATCGGCACTATGTTATATAGTCAGTATAGGCCTACAAAGGACAGGGCAAGTAAAGCTACCGCACACTGCTGTGGCTGCTGTATGGGACAAAGTGATAAAGGCTGATAAAGACGATCATTACACATTTCAATCATGAATCAGTCCAATGTTCCGATGTTCCGGAAAGTATAAGAACCTGGGAAACTACGGGACTTCTGGAAAGACATGAGGAAACTGTATAGAATATGGAAGTCGTACCCCGTACTAAAAAGCATGTTAAGTTATGGGGCCATTTACACGGGTGCGGATATAGTTGACCAGATAGTTATTGACCGCCATAAGAGACCGTATGACAGCTTAGAGACGCTGAGGCGCAGCTTAGCGGGCTGTATCTTCATCGGGCCACTGAACTTCACTTGGGTTCGGATTGCCGAGAGGATATTCTCTCCCAGTAGAACTTTTGTCGCCGTGGCTCGAAGAGTTTTGGTGGAACAGGTGGTGTTTGGCCCCATTGCTATCACCACGTTTTATTGTGGTGAGTGGATTGTCTTGGATTAGTATGATGATTTTTAATGTTTGATCTACTGCCTTATCGGCCTTATCGCCCTCTGGTGGTGGCGCTGTTGATGTAATGAGGTAGATCCTTTGAAACTCACTTTACTTTCAAGTAGAGAGTCAGAGAGAGAAAATATATCGTCCATTTGTAAAATATCTTAATTCCTTTTTTTTCTTTATTTTCCATTTCATAGGCCTATGCTTATCTTTCCTTTTGTGTTCCTTTTAAGCTAATAATTTATTCGAGAGAAGAAGTTTAAAAGAAAGTTGGGAAGAGCTGCAGGAAAAATTCTTTAAAACTTATGAGGTAAATATGTTCACTGTAATATAATGTAATATAGTCTTCTTTATAGTCTTCTTTTAGTAAAAAAAAAAATAAAATAAAATAAAAAATAAAAAAATAAAATAAAAATAAATCAATTAGACCCTTTATTTATGAAGATATAATACTAACATTAAATCTAATCAACCGACTTTTCATACGTACAAGGTACACGTATACCCAGACCTGTTTTAAGATAAAAACAGATGTTCAGTGCGTTTAGGCATTTTAATTGCAACAAAGGCGGGGAAAATTACCGTATCTGATGTTTTTTTTCATATTATTTATCTTCTTTCGAAACTCTCGATTTTGTTTCAATTTCTCTAGGTCAGATGCATGTACTTCCCGTTCGTCCAGTTCATCAACTACAAGTATGTGCCACCAGACAGGAGGCTCCTCTTTCTCAGTAGCGCCACCTTTATGTGGAGCACGTTTATGTGCTATATGAAAAGTTTGCCAATTCACGAAAGACCCGGATGATATCAGTTTATATCACAGCCACATATGATTATTTTGAAATTCATATAAATATTGATAAAATGTTTAATTTCGTGGTTGCTCTTGCTTTAATTCCCTTTTTATTAAATGTTTTGTGGAAGAAAATTTAGCATGTTTTATGTCAAATGATTTTGGAGTGGTCAATTGCAACCCACAGTCATTGTTAGCCGTATTTTTTTTATTTGTTATTAAATATAGGAAGCGAATTTCTGATCAAATGAAACGCCAGATGTGCGGAAAGTAGATGAGAAAAACCCGTGCAATGTGCTGTACATGTTTGTGTTGTCTTTAAAAGTTTATTGGACATATCTTTCTACAAATGCCATCTAAAAATCTGTTTTTGAAAACTAAGCTCCTATGACGTCTTGGTACTGCTGAGTCAGTGACGGAATTAAAGAAACTAAGAAATATTTTCTCTAAATAGGCCTATATAATTATTGCAAAGTCATTTCAACATTGTTTGCGGATGTCTCTTTTTTTCTTTTGATAAGGAACGAATACAGAAGCAGTTAATACAGAGATTAATGGACAACAAGAAAGAAATCAGTGTGATATTTAAAGCTCGTATATCTCGACCCCGGTGTATCTGTTTACATGGAAAGTAATCCTTTTCGCTTGAAGTAAACGGAACTAAGTTTAGAGTCTTCAGGCCTGAAACAGAAGAGACGTTGGAAATAGTACGGTTTGTTATTAGGAAAAGATTAACTTTTGTCTTTGTCAATTAAAATACGCGGTTGTTAATGTTTGTCATCTTGTCTAGACTTTCAATGTCAGTCAATGGTGGTGGTGGGGGGGGGGGGGGGGTGCAAAAGAACCACTTTTTTTGATCGGAAAAGGTTATAAAATTGGGGGTTTATTCCGTTTCTTTAGCTGGGTCATCTTGGTGGGTAAATGACCCACTTTTTCTGAACAAGACCCTCCCTGTGAAATACGAATCAGGTATTGACATTGCAAGTCCTTTTAAAATAAAAAAAAAATATGCACACTATCCCATCTGGATGCCTAGTAATCTTCATGAACGCTTAAATAAAATGTTAGCATAGAAATCTATCGTTTTTTGCCCCTTTTAAGTAAAAATACTAAACGTTTTTTGTTTGTTGTTTTTTTTTTTCAATAATAAATGAAATTTTAATTTGGCATTTAATAACTTGGTAGAACAGAACTCGATAGTTAATCGTCTGCTTACCTTACATGGGTGACAGAACACGCCAATAGTGCTCCCCTGGCAGTAGCACGTCTTGCGGCATTTCAGTACCTTGTCCACCACCTCAAACTTCTCTCCATACTCACGGAAAGTGCCTTCAAACTCGCAAGGATCGTAGCCTAGAGATATAGAGTTTAGAGTTAGAAAGGGCACGCTGAGAATCTCAGTTAGTAGTAACTGACTCCCACTAGTAGTTCTATGTGATAGAGCTGGGTCCCCAATAACTCCTGAAACCCGGGGTGTGGAAGGATCACACATATACACGTGTTGAAAGAGCTCTACAAGTTGGGTTTCCCCTACCCTCTTCCAGGGTGGCAGATTATATAGGGAAAATGGAAAAAGCCAGACAGCCAAATGACTGACTATTTATCTAGAGACATATGTGAAAACTCAATCTGTCGCCCTGGTAGAGGGTAGGTTTTCTCTCGGTTTTTTGTACCTTGTTTTTATACTTTAAGAATATAAAAATTTTGAAGAGGTCGGGATATATCAGATAACATAAATATGCAATACTCCCCGACTTAAAATTTGTGCTTTACTATGCCGTTAAGAAATATTAGTTGAACCTATAGTCACACACACACACACACACACATACGCACGCACGCACACACACATTCTTTACTTTAAAGCACACAATGGATGTCATAATTCATTAACAGTTTAAGATAAAAATATTATCTCTTGACTTCAAATGGACTATCTCCGCCGATTCAAATCGATCTCTCTAGATTTGATGCCCGAATCATAAGCAGAGTTCCAAGAGAATTTCCAAATATTCATTCTCTCTCTCTCTCTCTCTCTCTCTCTCTCTCTCTAGATCTCTCTGAAACGACACAAATCGGTAAGATTTACCTTCCCCAGGTCGAAGCGGCCTATTTTCTGCCTGAGGATCTGCTCTCCTCACGGCGGAGTCCTTTGTAAGCTCATCTCGCACTGAAATCTCGTCGACTTCGAAAATAACGTAAAAATGGTGTCAAATGATTTTATAATGTCCAATTTATACTTCTTTAATTCGGTGATTCACTTTTAATGTTTTTTGATTGTCCTTTGGTACATTATGGGAATTTAATGATTACAGCTTTGAAGCTTTGTGCTACTGTTTCCTTAAGATTAATCCCAAAGATCTGTCCAAGTCATAATTCTAAATTCTGTAAATCCGTAACCGGTTGCCTCAAAAATGTAAAAGTGAAAACGTAAATATAAAGCGGGATTATATATATTAGGTTTATATATTGAAATCAATTTCTGTGTCAATATAATTGTACCTTCGGCTTCGTAAAGATTTTTCAGTTCCTTCATCAGGGATGGAGAAGGCGCGCAGACGATCAAATGCAGAGCGCAGACGATAAGTAGGGTTACTGTCAGCGAGGTGTGCATCTTGAGGTGTATGCTGCTTGTCTACCGTTTCAATTTAAATGAGAAATTGTAATTTGAATGAAAGACTACTAGAAAAAGCCATGAAATCAATCATACTTGTCGCTTAAGAGAACCCTGACCTTTTACGTTATATTAACTCGTGTTTATTTTCCTAGTTCTTAATTTAAAGACAATATTTAAAAATGTCGAATTATTTCCTACCTAAATTTTGTTTTTTTTCGGCAACGCTCCTTCCGCTGCTAACACGATCTGCTGTTTTATAAAAGTGAAACACCCCTATTCTCCGATAACTTTTGGTAGCTGGGATTAATTTGCCCTCTTGCGCGGACTCCGTTTAAAGCGTTTTAGCTCGATATTTAAACATTGGTATATGCATGATGAAAATATTTGTAGCAAGATTTAATTTATATAGCGAAACATACCTAAAAGGGTGTGGAATTGTTTTTTCTTCTAGCAAGCAATATATAGAATTATTTTGGATTAGGCTAACCGAAATTCATCGCTTATGTAGCAACGACCTAGATTTTAAGTGTCTGTGCTTTATTGTAAATTTTAATGAGTCGAACTAACATAATCATTACACATAAGCTAACGAACCTACAAAAACATTTTGCATTACTATTAAGAACTACTGCATTTTAAAGAAAATTAGTTAAAAACTTTATATTAAATAAATAGTGAAAATTTTCAGGTCATTAACTGCCTGAGCTGTGAAAGAGGGTTAAAATCTTTCAATCACGAAGTTGTGTATCCATAGTGGAAGACATGCACGCGTGTGGACGTTGTTTATTCACGGTTTCTAAATTCTCCGATAAACCGTAGGCTGGGTCGCTACAAACGCGGTAGATAACACCAAACTACCGCTTTAAAGATGTCATAACGCGAATGACAACAAGTACTACACGAATCAAAATTAGAAAGTAATTCGTTACATGAAGGGGACATTTTTGATACAAGGTGCCTTCACTGGGATCTGGTCACGGCATTTTTGCGATTGATTGAGTGGAATCTGTTATTTCTACAGCAGGCTATGTGGTGTTGAACACTCATTTACGATAGAAATTAAAATCACTATTGTTTTAAGAACTTACTAAAACCTTGAAATACATGCATTTTAATGACTTCTGATGTATTTCCTTATAGGCCTAAATTTTTTTTTTTTTTTGTTAAATCAAGAGAATATTTTTCTGACAGGGTTAAATCACACTGGTTTGTGACCTCTGGCTGACTTCGGCTTCCGACTCGTGCGTAATATCACTTTTAAATAGATTTGAAGAGGGTTGTTATTGCTTTGGATTACCACAAGTTTTGATACAAACTCCTACAACAGAAATCATTCCAGGGAGTCATTTTCTTGCCAACGTATCCAAATTAACAAACCAAACAAAGTACTTATTTTTTATTTTTTTTATTTTTTTTTTTTTGGGGGGGGGGGTGCAAGGATTTCTTTATGGAGAAAAAGAATGATTTCTTCAAATTTTAATCAACACATACCTTGCACCATATTTCTCTCACATAGCCTTATCTCAGTAACTATTGTTGACATGATAAAAAGTCGCGAGGCACGTAAATACATCAAATTGGTTTATTTGATCAATTACAATTAACAACAAAACAAATATGTTATCATATTATGTAAAACAAAAGGCAGCGCACGTATCAAAGCAACAGGTACTTGTCATTGCTTTTAATTACAATGAGCGTGAAGGGCGTATGCTCAAAATACACCCAACACTAAAACAAGATGACTATTCGGGAGATCTCTGTTGAGCGCATACCTAGAACAGTGGATACGGGACTTATCGAGGTTGACCGATTGGCTGAATAAATTTAGAAAATACAATAAGAAAACAGAGGTAGTGAATTTAATTGTGGGGTCTCCAAAATCCTCAATTTACAGTCAATTGTTTTTCTCAATAAATGCATTTATTCTGCAGCTTCTTGAAATCAACTCTTTAAGCTTGATATCGACGCACTTTGAATTCTTTTATGCACTGTCATCCAGCATACTTTAATAAACTCAATCTCAAACAATTAATATGGCACTTTGACCAGACCTAGACGCTTGACCATTCTAGCCTGGTCAGTATCCCCGTTGGGGTCTGAGGCGTCGGCTGGCGTGGACTCGAAGTACGTGTCCCAGTGAAACTTCTGGGCGTTAGTCGAACATTGGAGCATGCGCTGATGGGCAGGGGTGTCGCTGCTGACGCCATAGTGCAGGTACACGTTGCACATCTCACCGCCGTGCTCGGAGCTGCAGGGAAAATCAATCAATCAATAAACCAATTAATAAATCAGTCAACCGAAAAATAAAGAAAGAAAGCAAGAGCTATGATAGAATAAATACTGGTTTTTCACATTGTAAAATTAAAATAAATTAAAATTTTCAGTAACGGGTCCATTTTTAAATGAAATAAAACAAGGGTTGCAGTTCTCTTCACCTTTTCCAAAATGGCAGAACACGCAATCCTGTATGCTTCTAGAAACTAATTTTTCCTAAATTGCACCGATATTTTAATTTTTGGATGAGGAACAGCAGTTTTAAAAAAATATTTTTTACCCATCCCCGTCTTGATATTTTTGAGTACACTTTTTTACGCTGTCAGGCATATGGGTTAAAACGTAATCTTTACAATACTTACCCAAACTTCACATCATGATCTTGGTCATTGTCGAAGGTGCATCTTGCAGCCTAATTGAAAAAGAAAAAAGAAAATAATGAATTCCTTGCACCAGAAAACAGATTACTGATAACTGTTCAGACAAAAGTACAGTAGACAAATTCGCTTCTTTATCCCGATATAAAAAGAAAAAACGTTATCGTTTTAGTGATTTGTTTAACCTGCAAATATATTTATTCTACGGAAATAAAACTTAAACAAATTAAAATAACTATTACTTCAAAATACATCTATTACTCTTTGCTAAGCGGACGCTATCTTACCAGAATATCTCCTGGTCGAATGGTCAGTCCTCTGTCAGCAATGTCCATCACCATCTGTAGTGGACAGAAAGAAAATGGGTTAAACCATTGCTATTTCTAAAGATTAAGGTACGTAGAATGTATCTAGACCAATCACTACAGTTATCAGGTCTTGAATCTAACTTCTGTCTCAAATACCCCCCTCCCAGCTGGCCCCTGCAAGAAGAATTTAAACGCATTTTCGACGTCTCACATTCTTGTCTATGATAAAATTTTCGTTTTTAAAAATTTTCGCTTCATTAAAGAGCTTTAGCCCAAAAACATTAGCCAAGTCTACCATGCTATTGTAAAAAAAAAACTGGCGCAGCGATTTAATAAATTGGACTACTACTGATTTATCGATAAATTAATTTTTTTAAACAAAAATTCTAAAATTCTGATCTATGAAGTAAAACAATTTTCGGACTTGTGTTATTTTTTGACAATGGCCACAGATCTATAGCTGAGAACACTCTATACATTAACACTATAATCACCTCTGGATATCCAGGGTCACCTCGACCAATCTCAATCCATTCACCATTGCGAATTATGTAGGCGGACACAGCGCGACCTGGTGGCAAAAGAATGGAGAACTGATTATGACCTTAGATGGCGCTTTAGGCCGTTCGGAGGGAAAAAATGTCATATACTGGCAGCGTTTTCGTTGTATTTCGGCTAAATAATGCTTCTCTTTGTCTAAAACTCTCGGAAAAGAATGCACAACTTACATTCATAAGCATCAGCTGTAATATTTTGAAATCAATCTCCATTTTGATTTAAATTAAATTGCAGAAAGCATCCATTTTTACCTAGATTGTGTGTGTGGAGGGAGTAGGCGGCCAGAGGCACCGTCATGGGCAGCGGCCACTTGCAGGCAGAGTCCGTGGTGGCGGCTGAAATAATAGAATATTTTGTGTTAAACATTTGTGCATATATGAACATTGTAATTTTTTTAAATTAAATAAATTGTTTATTTATTTATTTAAGGACGTTTGTAGGTCTACTTCATGAGCAACTTATCTGAAACTAATATAAACACAATTGAGTATTCATTTACACACACACACACACGCACACACACACACACACACACACAGAGAGAGAGGGGGGGGGAGGGCTTACCTCCAGTTTTAGCCGGCACGTATCCCACGTTCCCTAGCACCCCCATGGCGATCTCATACTGAGGCTGAGTCGTTCTCAGGGACACTCTTAGACCGCTGAAGTCCAGAGGCCCGGTGGCAGAAGCTAAAAAAAATGAAAATAAAAAATTAAAATCAAGCAAAGTATTTCATCAGCTATAGCCTACTGTGTAATCAAAGATACAATCATAATTTCCCCAATATTTCAATGTTAAGCTCCATTCCCTGATGAAAGTCAACACTTAAGGCGTTATTTGAAGTAAAAACATATGTAAAATTAAGACAATTTAAATCAACTCTGTGTTATTTGCGGAAGAGAAGTCTAAAAGAACGGACGCATATTTTTTTCTCTATTTAACCCACAATACTCTTCATTACAATGCTTTTTCTATTTTTTCTATTTGATTTATAATTTCTTAAAGCTTTTTATTCCATATAACTAAAACTTTTGAACTGATGCCCCTTAAAAAGCACAGAAAAGGAGGGGCAGGCTAATTACCTTTTATGTCTTCCTTCATATGTATTTGAAGAACAACGTGAAGATGGTCGCGATCTACAGGAATTCCGTAACCTGGAAAAAATAAATTAAATAATGAATGAAAATGAAAAATAAATAAATAAAGAGAATAACAAAATAAAGACAAACAGTGTACCTAGAGATTGATAACGTTAATTACTAATTAAGAATTCAAGAACATGTTTATTAAATGTAAATGCCCCGCGTACGAAAACGCATGAGTTTCTTCAAATCCAATGTGATGTTTTGAGAATTCAAAACCATGTGATCAAGACACATTACCATTCTGTGCATCTTATCCCACACCTTGTTACGTATTACGGTGACATAGGCATTTCATAAGGAAATTGAATGCTTTTATCCAAAATGTGTCTTTTTATGAACTTTTATAGGTGTGTTATTGGAATTATTTCAATGAACACGGTAAATTTATGCTAACTTGTATAAAAAGCGGCAAAGGCCTGTATTATATAAGGAAATTGAATGCTATTATCCAAAATGCGTTTTTTAACGGCGATATTTGAACGTACGCGGTAACTGAGTGGTACGGGCGGGCCTCAGTTGATGATTATGGCATTGGGAAATGATAATTGGGAAAGACCCTGAAAACGGCCAGCGATATAATTCTTGAAGATCTTCACCCTGTTCAATTTATGCACTTGGAGAGGTTAGAAATTAAAATAAAGCGAGAAAAATTATAGGCAACATTGAACACCCAGCTCATACCCTTTTTCTAAACTTTTGCCTAATAAATGGCCAAGAACAACGCAAACCGCGAATCCTCCTCGCCAAAGCATGACCAGATGCTGTTCAAAGTTGAAGGATCGTATCACTGGACACAAACCAATGATTGTTGCAACTAAAATACCGTGTCACACGGAAAAGGACAATCAGGAAGAGTAGGCACGTTATTTTTGGTAACACCTACATAACTGACCGCGTTGCCGCACTCGCCATAACAGGGCAGCTGGCAGCAGGGGCAAATAAATCGCTTTCATCGCCCATGCAATAGCGGAACCGGTACAAGGATGCAAATTGTTTATTGCAACAAAAATCCTATCAATTATAGATCCGACAATTACCGACAAAAAAGTTCAATAAACAGTATTACAAACAGAATGTCACACGTAACTCCCGGTGACAACTACCAGTGCGCTTTCGCTCACCTTCGGGTATTTTCCAGCCGGGCGCATCTCGTCCCCACTCAAACAATGGCAATCTCCCACTCGGTCCGCATACCCGGTTTTTATCTACACAGGCCCTGAAATACGAAAACCGGGCCGTATAATAGGCTGAATTAGGCATGCGGAATTTTTTCCTCTTAGGCAAATAAACAAAACAACAACAACAGCAACAACAGCAATAATAATAATTATAATATGATAATAATATTATAAGAATATATCAAGCTTATTCAGCAATTTTCATTTAGGACAGTCATGAGATATCTTTTTAATGTGTGATCTTTCCTGTCATTCATCTCAAAACCAGTAGAATCTTCTCAGCTATACGACTTTATTTATGAGTGTTGTTCTATCTTTGAACAATACTATGAATAATGCGTCGACTGTCATCTTTCGTGTTAAAAAATTAACTTTTTGAAGCCCTCAACTCACCAGTACGGGTCGGTGGAGAAGGGTTTTTCACACACGTGGATGCTCATATGGTGGACTATCCCAGGGTTGGCAACTGGCTGAAAGTTTGCTGAAAAAATAATATTAATATGATAGTCGTTTTGAAAGTAAGCCTGCATTAACATAAGAAACTTGATATGGGTTTTGACAAGATGAAAAAAAAAAAAAAAAAAAAAACACGCAGACATCTACACGCATACACACAAAGAGAGAGAGGTAGAGTTCCTTGTTCTTTATAGTTATATGTACAGGTGTACGATTGCATGTTGTTTTACCATTCTGGAATAATATGATGCATAATGGGTTTATTTTAAAACAATTTTGTTAATTCTTCGCTCTCTTCCCTTAATAACTTGAGGTGGGTTTTCTTCTTTGCATGGCATTACAAAACTTAAACTTATCATCTACATGTACTTACTGACAAACTGTTTTACGTCTTTGAGAGTCGTTGTCGTGCAGGCCATCCATATTTCCTATAAGTGAAATGACAGAATATAGAAATAAAGAAAAAATAAGAAAAAATTCAATCTGAGTAGTAACTATGTGAAACATCAAGTGGACTTTCATGTGATTTCAAATCTGATTTCATTCATTTGAATATTTAGGTTGGTAGAACATGTGCCCCCCCCCTCCTCGACGATATGCCTTCATTGGTGTTGCTTAATGAGAGTTTTACTAGTAAAGGTCGAAATAATATGTTTGCTTGAAGGCTGACTCTATATTCATGTCCAGAACATTCAAAGGGGGGGGGGGGGATTCTCATAAAAGAGGCCAAAGACTACATAAATGGACTCAATAATTATACATTTACTTCCGACAGTGAAGTCAGATAAAGTCAGAAGAGAAACAGCCAAAATCAGTCACCAAACAAATTAGTTAAAATTTATTCTAAACTACGGATCTGTGCAAATGAAAGTTTCATTCATCATCTGTGGTTTCTGTGGTTTAGTGCTACTGTTATAAACAGCAGCCAGAGAAGAAGCGTAGCAATTTCAAATATTTCTTGAATTTAAATGAATTAAATAATTCTAGGAATAGTTGGGAGATCTGACAAATAAGATTCAGTCTGTTAAATAGAAGGCAATACTTGGGGGAGGGGGTACTCCCGTCTTAACATTTTCATAATACGAAATGCTATTTCAAAAATATTGTTCACTAGAAAATCAGTTCATTTACTAGGTTTAGATTCTTCAAAATCCTTAAATAAAATTCAAGCAATAGACGCTTACCCCATCAAAAGCTTTGTTTGGTATCTTCAGAGTAACATCGTAACGGTCCGTCTCCGCCGAGGAGAGAGCGAAAAGCGTAAAAACAAAAATTAAAATGTTGAACATGTTAAGAATGATGGAAAGCCCCAGCCAGCCGACAGCTTACTACTAAATGCGCGCCTTGTAAATTGACCGCCTTTAAACCAGAGATCGTTCAATCCTGTGGGCGGAGCTTCTCAGGGTGAAAACAATATCCATACCAGAGCCTCGTTCAGAGTACGAAAACAACCAGCGCGCTTTGAAGGCCTGTTATATTCTAAATGAGGCTGTGCAGGAACTCCTTCCAGAAGGCGGACTTCAGCAAGACGAGCCCGTTGAAAAAGAGCTTGGTTGTGCAAGAATGTTGTTTTGAAGTCGAGTTCGTGGAAATATTTTGCTGCAAAATTCATGGTCAAGGAACTACACAATACATTGGTTCACGGATCTTGTGTCAAAATAAATTACGATTGAAGAATTTGGAGTGCTTTTAAGGGCGAATCCTTCACCTTTCCACAGATGTTGTCTAAAGGCGTGTGTACTTTTAAAACAAACAAACAAACAAGAGAGAGAGAGAGAGAGAGAGGCTTTATAATTCAGACAAATGTTAAGAATTCACATACGTTGATAACATATAAAGAACTTCATAAGGCTATGGGATTAGGATAAAGATTAAACTGTAAATAATAAAGCCATTATGTTCACAACATTTATGGTTTCTTTACACACCTGTACTTGAAACAAAGCGTCATGAAAATTCTTTACAAAGAGTATTAGTAAAATTCATATCCTGGACATCTAAAAAAGGCTTCTGCCTCCCCCCCCCCCCCACCACCCCCGCTGCATTTTATATTAAGCTTATTGCATTTTCTGTAGCTTTCTGTGTGTTTTGTTTGTCGGGAAATGGAAGAGTCTTTTAAATGAGCTGTTTTTTTGTATTAAATAAATAAATAAATAAATAAATAAATAAAGGGACCACGACATTAACCGACTTTGACAAATGTACATGTATGAACCTGTCTCGAAGTGATATATACTCATTATCATCTTAATAATTTTCAGACACAGGACGCTGCTTGTTTTCTTCTTCTTATTATTATTCTTTTTGACAATTCATTTAATTTCTTTCCACGAAATTTACTCGCTGTCAGAAATAAAACTGACAAGGAAACTGAGATTGGATGTTTAATTTTTTACAGTCTAATGAGTTCATCATCATCATCAATTCCTTTTATCCCAGCTGATGTATAGGGCACCAACAACGGTCTTCCATTGCTCTCTGTCACGAGCTACGTGTTGACATGGCTCCCTAGCTTTCTCTCAGTTGTCTCAGCTCCTGCGTGATGCGTATTTAATCGTGTTTTACCACAAAGCTACTGTATGAAGTCTGTGATCGCGTGACTCTAGTGATCGGTTCTGGCCAGTGCTACACCCCGTGGTCGAGCCCATGTCCACTGAGATCCGAGAGAGATAACGAATGGCTCAGCCTTTACCGTCCAAAAACTGTTTTAATGGCGCAATAGACCACTCGTATTGACAAAGCAATGGGGAGAGAGAGAGAGAGAGAGAGAGAGAGAGAGAGAGAGAGAGAGAGTTTGGGATTTTAATCGGCAACCTTTAAAGGTTAATAAAACTGTCTTAAAACAAGTGCAACAGTGTTCAAAACTAGAAACAGGACACAAAGCTTGTTTTGCTGCAAACGCGGAAGAAACAAACATTGCAGAAACAGGACACAAAGCTTGTTTTGCTGCAAACGCGGAAGAAACAAACATTGCAGAAACAGGACACAAAATAAGCAGGATTCAGAGTAAACAACCTGCACCTCGGAGAATTTCAAGTCCACATACGTAAATACCGAAGGTCGGTATATGGGACACTGGGTCAGCGTCGTAGCTGTTGTGTGTGATTTGGTAATTGATGCATTCTTGACTCGAAAACATAAAATTGATAATGATAAAGGAAAGAAATAAAAAAAAAACAAGGTTGACGAGTTGCATATAATTATTTATGCGAGTTACAACCCCCGCCCACCCCCCCCCCCCACACGCACACACATTCAGTCTCTCTCTCTCTCTCTCTCTCTCTCTCTCTCTCTCTCTCTCTCTCTCTCTCTCTCTCTATCTATCTATCTAGCAGGATCGACCCATCTCCGGGGGTTCTCGCTAAGTTACATTCAGCTTAAGGGGCTCTGATATCTTGCACGCCTACTGAAGCTATGAGGGGGTAATTAACTATCATTTAGCAGCTTCAATAGACATGCCTGACATCTAAGCCGCCATAACTGAATGCAATTTAGCGAGAATCCCATCGGAGATAGGTCGATCCTGTTAGATCGATCTAGGTATGGGAATGGGGTCATGGAAATAGCTATGCTACCTACTATTTACAACTTACCTTTAAGTGTTAATTCCTAAGCTGAGAAATAACCATGATAACGCTGAACTAAGAAAAAATATACACAAGGAATTACAAGACGAACAGACTACGAACATCAAGGGGATTAAGTAAAGTCACAGATAACCGACAACACGTTCTTTGGATCTTTAGTAAAATTGACACACTATTTGAAATTACCTACACCCCCCCCCCCCCCCTTATAGACAAACTCACACTGGAAAATGCGCCAATACATTTTCTTTGTAAATTACTGGTGCTCACGCCACTCAACGAATCAACAATAGACCAGTTTTAATCGAATGAACAGGAGAGGTGAAGCTGTATTTCAACCTTACATAACTCACTCGCAACATAAGTTACATTGCATTCTAGCGTGCTAGAAGTTGTTGACCTGCTTTTGATTTTACTAAACGGTGATTGCTTCTTAATCTGACTTCTGAAAACAATATTGCCCTTTCTTGTCTCATAAAAATATCCAGGATACATCCCCTCCTCTGAAAAGTTTGTCTCTTACATCCGCAAAATCGGTAATCGAAAATATTGGAAAATGGTGAATTTTCAGGTGAATTTTCAGCTGCGGAGAGCAACCCAGCCGTCTGCATCTGGAACAAGCCGTGTTCAGATGTTAAAACAAACATAAAATATTTCTTGCTACAAGAAGCTAGGCTAATGACACTATTACGATCTTTTGCTATAGTTTTTTCACTAGCGCTTCTTTCTATTTTGCTGCATCGACCTGAGTTCTTTTTTATTTTGAGCGGTGAAATGAACTCAAATTAAAATAGATAATGTTTCTCAAGAGGATTGATGGTTATGGGTATGTAAATATAATTAACGTAGCCAAGGAAGTAAGATAAGCGTCCACGAATCAGAGCAAAGGACCGTGCGCAACTCTCATTAGTTTGTTCAAATAGATTTGTCGCAGGACTTTTCTACGAAAAGCGGATATAAAAGATCTTAACCACTGGGTCATCCAGGGCCTGTCAGTCAAACTTTGAGTGACAGCTGGGGCTGGCTGGCGTTGTACATAAGGCACGGCTCACGCACACTGCTGTAATACTGATCTTCATCGGCGGAGACAGAAAGAGTGACAGAGAGAGAGAGAGGGAGAAAAAAAGAGAGAGAACTGATCTTGTGGACAACCAGAAAACCCGAGTAGCTGTTTAAGAAAACGTAAGTGGTGGAACTTTTTACACGTATTAATCCTAATTGTTAGCGTTAGAATTCAAATAGAAACGTTGCAGAAATTAATTTTGTTGTTTACCGAAAAAAACTGAAATATTCGAGAACAGCGCGACCGTTAGTAAGTGAACTATTAAGAATGCTGTGGGAAAGGTGTTGATTGTATGACTTATATTTTCAAACTTTTCATGCTTCATTTCCAGAATTTTGAAGCTGATATCGATAATAAGCATTATGTGGATGAAAACCGTGCTTATCGCGTCCTGCATTCTCCTGGTCTGCCAGTCCAATGGTGAGTTGTATTAAAAAACACTTGATTATTATTATTATTATTATTATTATTATGTGAATCTCTCCAGTTCTTAGATGTTCCTCTGGGTCATTTTTCTGTGTGTCAGCTGCCTCCCGCGGCCTAGACACAGCACTTTTCGCAATATGTGAGCTGTTCCAAATATCACCAACAATTGTGCACTTCCAATTGTGCGTTTGATATAATTATTATTTTTTGTAGAGTATATGCGCTTGCATTCGTAGGTTCTCTTTTAAGAGAACTTTAAACTATTGTATAAGCAGTTTATGAACATTTTGTACTATACATGTATATACAAATCTAAGGCGGATCTAATGGTGGAGCAATTCGGACAAATATCCCTTCAGCTTCGGAGGCAAAAAAAAAAAAAAAAAAAAAGACAAGTTTGATATGGAATATTAAGAGTTTAGAAATAAAAGAAAATGACGATATCTTGGTTGTACGCACTTTTGATAAACAAAAATAAAATAGAAACTTGTTGACCAATTTTATGTCCCTTCAACCGAACTTTGACGGCCAAATGCCTATTAAGAAAAATCGTTTTTGATGATGATAGTGATAATTTTTAGTTACTTGCGACAACTTTTAAAACGCTTTCAAACATTATTATCTTATTTATTTTATTCATTCATATAATTTATATAATATCAATTAATTCATTTTTATCACTTACGATTTTTTATTTTGTTCTATAAATGAGAAATCTTTTTCTTTTTAGCCAAACCGGTAAAAAGAAGCCTGAGCGGGACTCACCTTCCGCTCTCATTTGTTCGGAAAAGGCATGCGTTCGTCGATGAAGATCTTCCATCCATGGTTGCCCTGAAAAAGAGATCTGCCGACGAAGATCTTCCATCCATGGTTGCCCTGAAAAAGAGATCCGCCGACGAAGACCTCCCATCCATGGTTGCCCTGAAAAAGAGATCCGCCGACGAAGATCTTCCATCCATGGTTGCCCTGAAAAAGAGATCCGCCGACGAAGACCTCCCGTCAATGGTTGCACTGAAAAAGAGATCCGCCGACGAAGATCTTCCATCCATGGTTGCCCTGAAAAAGAGATCCGCCGACGAAGACCTCCCATCCATGGTTGCCCTGAAAAAGAGATCCGCCGACGAAGACCTCCCGTCAATGGTTGCACTGAAAAAGAGATCCGCCGACGAAGATCTTCCATCCATGGTTGCCCTGAAAAAGAGATCTGCCAATGAAGATCTTCCATCCATGGTCGCCCTGAAAAAGAGATCCGCCGACGAAGATCTTCCATCCATGGTCGCCCTGAAAAAGAGATCTGCCGATGAAGATCTTCCATCCATGGTCGCCCTGAAAAAGAGATCCGCCGACGAAGATCTTCCATCCATGGTCGCACTGAAAAAGAGATCCGCCGACGAAGATCTTCCATCCATGGTTGCCCTGAAAAAGAGATCTGCCGATGAAGATCTTCCATCCATGGTCGCCCTGAAAAAGAGATCCGCCGACGAAGATCTTCCATCCATGGTCGCACTGAAAAAGAGATCTGCCGACGAAGATCTTCCATCCATGGTTGCCCTGAAAAAGAGATCCGCCGACGAAGACCTCCCATCCATGGTTGCCCTGAAAAAGAGATCTGCCGATGAAGATCTTCCATCCATGGTCGCCCTGAAAAAGAGATCCGCCGACGAAGATCTTCCATCCATGGTCGCACTGAAAAAGAGATCTGCCGACGAAGACCTCCCGTCAATGGTTGCACTGAAAAAGAGATCCGCCGACGAAGATCTTCCATCCATGGTTGCCCTGAAAAAGAGATCCGCCGACGAAGATCTTCCATCCATGGTTGCCCTGAAAAAGAGATCTGCCGATGAAGATCTTCCATCCATGGTCGCCCTGAAAAAGAGATCCGCCGACGAAGATCTTCCATCCATGGTCGCACTGAAAAAGAGATCTGCCGACGAAGATCTTCCATCCATGGTTGCCCTGAAAAAGAGATCTGCCGACGAAGATCTTCCATCCATGGTTGCCCTGAAAAAGAGATCTGCCGATGAAGATCTTCCATCCATGGTCGCCCTGAAAAAGAGATCCGCCGACGAAGATCTTCCATCCATGGTCGCCCTGAAAAAGAGATCCGCCGACGAAGACCTCCCATCCATGGTCGCACTGAAAAAGAGATCTGCCGACGAAGACCTCCCATCCATGGTTGCCCTGAAAAAGAGATCCGCCGACGAAGACCTCCCATCAATGGTTGCACTGAAAAAGAGATCCGCAGACGAAGATCTTCCATCCATGGTTGCCCTGAAAAAGAGATCCGCCGACGAAGACCTCCCATCCATGGTCGCACTGAAAAAGAGATCCGCCGATGAAGATCTTCCATCCATGGTTGCCCTGAAAAAGAGATCTGTCGATGAAGATCTTCCATCCATGGTCGCCCTGAAAAAGAGATCCGCCGACGAAGATCTTCCATCCATGGTTGCCCTGAAAAAGAGATCCGCCGACGAAGATCTTCCATCCATGGTTGCCCTAAAAAAGAGATCCGCCGACGAAGACCTCCCATCCATGGTCGCACTGAAAAAGAGATCCGCCGATGAAGACCTCCCATCCATGGTTGCCCTGAAAAAGAGATCCGCCGACGAAGATCTCCCATCCATGGTTGCCCTGAAAAAGAGATCCGCCGATGAAGACCTCCCATCCATGGTTGCCCTGAAAAAGAGATCCGCCGATGAAGATCTCCCATCCATGGTCGCATTGAAAAAGAGATCCGCCGACGAAGATCTCCCATCCATGGTTGCCCTGAAAAAGAGATCCGCCGACGAAGACCTCCCATCCATGGTCGCACTGAAAAAGAGATCTGCCGACGAAGATCTTCCTTCCATGGTTGCCCTGAAAAAGAGATCCGCCGACGAAGACCTCCCATCCATGGTCGCACTGAAAAAGAGATCCGCCGACGAAGATCTCCCATCCATGGTTGCCCTGAAAAAGAGATCCGCCGACGAAGATCTTCCATCCATGGTTGCCCTGAAAAAGAGATCCGCCGAAGAAGACCTCCCATCCATGGTTGCCCTGAAAAAGAGATCCGCCGACGAAGACCTCCCATCCATGGTTGCCCTGAAAAAGAGATCCGCCGATGAAGACCTCCCTTCCATGGTCGCATTGAAAAAGAGATCCGCCGACAAAGATCTTCCATCCATGGTTGCCCTGAAAAAGAGATCCGCCGATGAAGACCTCCCATCCATGGTCGCACTGAAAAAGAGATCTGCCGACGAAGACCTCCCATCCATGGTCGCCCTGAAAAAGAGATCCGCCGACGAAGACCTCCCATCCATGGTCGCCCTGAAAAAGAGATCCGCCGACGAAGACCTCCCATCCATGGTCGCCCTGAAAAAGAGATCCGCCGACGAAGACCTCCCATCCATGGTTGCCCTGAAAAAGAGATCCGCCGACGAAGACCTCCCATCCATGGTTGCCCTGAAAAAGAGATCTGCAGATCGTGTATATACTGAATATGTCCCAGAATGGTTGTTCTAGAGACTTTTTTTATCATGAGGGATATTTTCGTAGAAACATTCCAGAACCAAAATGGAAACTCATAAACACAAATATTAGACGGTAAAAAGAAGCACCTTTGAACTCGCCGTTAGGAATTATTTGATGACCTCCTAATGAGCAAACTTTATTTTTTCTATTCAGATATCATTCCTAGGGCAAATGTTTGGACAAGCGAGAATTCAAATATCGGGAAAAAAAGACATTATAACTTTGCATTTACATTTTGAATTTACATAAGTTGTCCTCTTAAGCAATGTGGCCTTGTAGGTGTATGTTTACTTTTTAATATTCACAGTGGGAGGAGAGGGTTTCGTAGCCAAAATTCAGACAGACATCAGTACATTTATATCGAAGGTGATGCTTTAAACAGCGAGTTATTGTTATGCCAATGAATGTAATTGCGTTGGAATTAAAGTTGTTTGTTTCCTAAATGTTGCGAAATGTCGTTGATATTCATTATGTACTTTATAAATTGTTTCATGGAGATAAATATTTTATTAAAAAATATTTAGAAGACAAATTGGATTTGTATACAAATTTCTAAATAACAAATATATCACTCCTTTTTTTACATACGGAAAGAAAACCCTAGGCCAACGGCGGTCATGTGTGTGTGTGTGTGTGTGTGTGTGTGTGTGTGTGTGTGTGTGAACGTCAATGTGCATGCACGCACACGTTCGGTTGTATTTATGTGTGTGTGTGTGTGTGTCTATTTGTGTGAGTGAGCCTGCCTGCTTTCGTGTGTGTGTGTGTGTGTGTGTGTGTGTGTGTGTGTGTGTGTGTGCCGCTCTATACGATGCAGTTCATCTTTTCAAAGTATTAACATTTCCCCCTCTCTCATTGCTTCAGTAGTCTTACTTTCCTTCAATCCACCGGCAGAAAAAAATTGCTCGCAAGTGTTGTAGGCCGTCCAACCCTTCCCAAAGCATATTTCTCAGTTTACGAACCAGTATAAAACAACAATGTCCATTTCGAAATTTTCCTAATTGCGGTAGCTGAGACATTCAGGTTCTTCGCCTACCTCCAATCGTTCCTGTCATAGACAAGTGCTTTACGGCTTATATACTAGAGACAAAAAGGCATCCCTCAAAATCAACCTAACTTTAAGTAGAGGAATTTTCAAAATTCAGAAGTAACCTGCAAGTAAGTAACCAGAACCCATACTCTATAGGACAACGCCCCCTGCAACCCTGTAAATCAAATAGCAGTGCATCCTGAATGACAAATGAGAAATAATGGAGAAATAATCCACTATTCACCGCCATTATTTTAGGGTGCCGACAATAACTGACACAGCTCTGCACCTGCATTGAATACTTTTCGAGCGACGAGTTCATTTCACAAAATAGGTATACGATTTGTAAACCGTTACATTCCATTTCAAAGTCAATTATTGATACTTCTATTATTTTCTTAATCGATGGAGTCTACAAAACAATCCCATTCTTGTCTGTAAACATGCAAACGTTATTTTCAAAACTTAATAGAAAGACAAAAATGTCAATGTTTTTATTGCATTTCATTTTTTACAAAATTCGTTAACTACTTTTCCCTTTACTGGAGCACTTTTTGAAAAATACAAGCAAATGCGACATTTTACCGTAAGTCCTTTGTTCCCTCTTCATAAAAAAATGTATCGTCTGCTGGACATCGCTGGCAGTTGTCCACGTCCCTAAGAGAATTTTTAAAAATATGTTTTAGGATCTCAGTAAAATGTTAGTCTTTCATTTCTGCCAGTCCATTAGGCCCTTGCGTTTTCTTCAGTCAGCATCTTAATAAGTGGCACGTACCCGGTACTAACTACGAACAATCAGCTTGAAAATTGTTGTAGAGTGGCGGATTTAGAGGGGGGTCAAGGGGTCCTTTAGACCCCTTTTCGGTTTCTGAAAAAATAACATTAATATTCCTCTTTTACTGGCTCTCTCTGTGAGGGAGTAAAAATGTTTAATCTGATCCCCGTCCGAACAGCTGAGTTACCGTGGGTCGGTGGTAACATCGCCATCTTCGATATAAATGGACAAATGTGCACGGTTCAAGTCCTAGGGTTGTCCATGTAATGTTTGTTTTTTGGGTCGAAAGAATTTCTAAAAATTTCGTTTGATTACTATAAGATGAAACTCGTCAGTAAGGAGGGCGGGCGGTTCTTACACGGCGCAGTCGGTAACGTGTTTGGATGCAAAATTTCTAAGCCATCAGCACACCATGGTTACGTCAATTCACGAGCTCAAATCCCAGATGGCGCATGTCAGCTCGCCACGTCAACGAGCTGGCCATGCAATCGAAAATGACGGCAGGCTCTCGTGTGTCCGAGCAAATTACCTTTTGCAAAAAATCCGGTATAGCTTAGAATTAGTGATCGATTTTGACAAAACTTATTGCTCGTCATTATCATAAAGTCTGCGTCGTCAATTATATTTCTTTTAGTCTTTTAAATTATACTTGGGCAGGGATGGTCATGATCTCTGTCTTTTACAACAGATCAGAATTGAACTAAGTCAATACCTTACACGGTATGTCATGCATGTCACGTTACCCTTTCATAAAAAAAGCTGAATCACAGTTCGAAACCGTACCAAGTGCCACCGTTCGCCCTCTAAAATACCAATTTTCCGGTCCCTTCAGCGGGCCCTCGACCCTGTGCCAAGGGGGGGGGGGAGGGTCGACTTCGCATCCGCGCGGACCCACCTTCAAAAAATTCTGAATCCGCCACTGTTGTATATTGTAGGCCTTCCCCCCCCCCTCTAAGGTTACGGGCTTGTTGTGTGTGTGTGTGTGTGTGTGTGAGAGAGAGAGAGAGAGAGAGAGAGACAGAGAGAGAGAGAGACAGAGAGAAAATGGCGGATTAAGGGGGGTCAACACCAATGGTCAATTCTTGAAATTACAATTTTGACTAGCTGAATCATAGTTCTAAAACGTACCAAATGGCACCGGTCGCCCTTCGACGGGCCTCGAACCCCACGCCAAGTGGGTCGACTTGTCATCCGCACCGTGTCATTCCTAAAACCCGGACCCCTCTTCAAATAATCTTGGATCCGACCCTGTGAGAGAGCGAGAAAGAGAAAGAGAGAGGACAATTTTTCGTTATACTCGTCGCAATCACAACCAGAGAGGCGTGCGCAACTGTCGCAATGAAGACTCGTTTTTTTTTTGCTCCTTGCTGAAACACAATCATGTAATCAGCGTTATCGTCAGTGCTAGTGATTGTGATATTGCTTGTGTTTCATGTGTGTTGTATAAGTACACTGGTTTTATGAACATTTAGCGTTCCTTTGAGGATATTCTTCATACACAAGCTGCGTTTAAAATGCTTTGCCAATTATTGTGTAAACATCATTCAAATGACAGATGGGCCTACAGTACATGCATTAATGTCCCAAACTTAATTCCCCTAGCGGCTCTATGTTTTTATTCCTTATAAAATTGTCAGTTTTATTTAATTAATTTCAATGAGGCACTACATTCACCGAAGAATTTATCTAGAAGATTGTGAAGTATTTCAACAAATTACAGTTATTTTTTCGACTTTAGGAAATAAGATTATAGAAAGAGGCGTGACGTCATAAAAGATTGGTCTAATTTTAATACAGATTTATTTTGAAAAATAGATTAAAATTTTGATATGAGGGGATTTTCACTTTGCCTTTAAATGCTTTTGATTAAATGGGGAAATATGTTTTGAGCAATTTTCCATTTCATTTCATACCGATACGTGTTTATTGAATAAAACAAGGGTTTCTCAACAAAAATTGAAAGGTCATATGATTTTAATGAAAAGCACAAAAGCCAACTTCTCTGAGAGGCTATACAATACACATGAATATTCCAAGGCGCAGCATGGTACTAATGTATTGGGCAATGACGTTAGTGTCTTTACGATTACACCTAGCAAAATTACGTATTTAAGATCAGTAAAAAGTTAATGTAACATTCCTTGGAGGCTCAGTGCAGGCTGCTTTAAGGAAAAATATGACTTTTTATGATAATAAATACAAGTAACAAGATGTTTATTATGAGATTTTTTAAAGCCTTCTCATTACTAATTTTGTTATCTAAATATCGGTTTCAAACACAAACACGTGCACGCAAAATGCATATATGCACATACATACACACGAGAGGTGTACTGAGCACAATATACTATAGCGATATATAAACTGTTTGCTTCCAAACACAGGTTCCGATTCAGCTAAAATACTCTCGGGATAATATATTTTGGTATGAAAACGCCCTAAAAAACAACAGAATAGGGCTGAACATGATAACATAAATGTCTTTTTACGTCCTGCCAGCTCTCGTACTATTTTATTCAATTCATTGTAACCCAGGCATTCATATTAACATTATTATTCAAAGGTCTATTGATTTTGAGCTATTATGACAGAACCAGACATCAAAGCCTTTAAAAAAATTACAAATCCGTAAAGCCGAGCCTATTGTAATTACCACTGCATGATGAAGCGTATATTTGCCAGGTTACGGGATTTCGCATCTCATCTGTTTCTGGACCTAAAAATCCAATACGACTGAGAGTTGCCATTGTTCTGTTATAATTAATGTGAGAAGTATGGATCTCACGTCGTTTATATGGGCTGAACCCTGAAAGGGGAAAGTCGCTACCTCGAGGCGTTCTCCGGCGCGGTAAAGCGGCGTTATTTCATCGTTTGTTCTCTGGGATGAGTTTTTACCTTTGCGACGTAATTAATAGACCGTTTTCATCGGGATCTTGCATAAAGACGCAGGGTTTGCCGTCTATCGATGAGCGGGTGTCTTTTTAAAAACTCAGACAAAAAATAAAATACCTAGACAATCACGGCATTGTTAGTGCTGCCATAGTGTCAAGACATTGTTTTGATAAAATAGACCTTTTCCAAGATGTGTATTGAATTTTCTACTATTTATAGCGAGACAAGTCGGTTCTTAATTCATAAGCTCTTCCAATGTGCGTTTCCTCCCATTTGCCATTGACACCTTTTCAATTATCTTTTTTTTTTAATAATAATTTTCGGTTCTTTTTTTTTTTCGTAACTTTTACTTTTCTTATCTACATGACTTATGTATGTCTAAATACATATCCTTCTAATGCCCTCTGAAAGTATTTACCAAAACTATATATTTTGTCTGCCCAAGGCTTCTTTACACAAATTAGTATTCAAATAGTAATACCAATACAACAACTTATCAAACAAAACTGCACATTTCGATATATCGACTCCTCAATTATGATTTTCGATTATAGGAACCGCGCGGATAGGGATACGGTTGTTAAGTAGGCCCCACTGTCGCGACTTAGGAGACGCCACGTTGTTACTCCGTTAAAAATTAATGTTCCCAACTCTCCTGCGGGCGATCCCCCCTTGCCTTCCCTGGTTATATCATTCTTCATTCTTTCCTTATGTGAAAACAGCGTGTTCCTCGCACACAATTACTGCTCACAGCGCGCGATTCTTCGCGCACTCGCCGGGGTCCAGCGATTACGTAAACTACATGTTCGGCAAATGCACCGAATTTCCCTTCGTCCCATGTGAGGTCTGCAGAGTACTGCAGCAAGCAGTGGGAAAAATCTTAGAAAAATGTATATATTTTCCTTTGTCAAATATATTTCCGTCTTTCAGCATTGGGATGGATTTTGATCGTAAGTGACGGATCTTTTGTTGGTTTATTGTATTTGCTCCCAATGCTGATTAGAAAGATCACTCATTGACTCATTTGAAGACATTTAGATAAAGATATTCATTAACGTATATGTCAAAGTCGCAGTTCGTCATTATCTCTGATTTGAACTTTTTTAACCGTTCGAATAGTTTCGATTTGTATAATTATAATTTGGTAAATAATTAATTTCTTGTCACCGTGACCTTTGGCAAAACTAAAGCAGTCCAATGTTTACACACCACTAGTTTTATGGTGCTATCTCAGAACCCCCTTAGAGAGATATGGGAAAAGAAATAAAAGAAATTATCATAAATGTTTCGCAATGACACAACTGCAGTATGTATGTATGCATGTTTACTGTTAAAGAGTAATAAAAATAAACAAATATGGTATAAATGTCGTAAGTCTGACGTCGATTACATTAGGGAAAGAAAACAAAGACGCTCAGATTGACATTTAAACCTCCGCTAGACGTCGCTGTAACGATGATGAGGATTGTTTTTAATTTTTCATTGCTGTCCGTAAGTAGAACATGTGTGTCCATCTGCCCTGAGACCATTGACCTATGTCCAATATTGCGGTGACCATAACCTATTATACCTATCCCGATTCCAGAAAGAAGAAAAGCTTTTTCATTTTTTTGAAAATGATTATTAGCAAAACAACTATAAAATTTTGAAAACAGAACTTACGATTGGATAGACAAAAATTAAAATGGAATGAAAAATATGGGGAAATAATTCGGATACGCCTATGCACGGTTAGAAAATCGTCCAGCAGGAAAAATGTCAAAGAAAAGCAAAAGCAAAACTCTTTATAAAGGGAAAGACTTGCATGAATATGGTTATGGGGCATTATGTGAATCAATTTTTTTTTCAGCTCAAGAAAATCGACCCTATAAAATAGCCGTAAGATATCCATAGAGTAATTATTCCAGGGTATTCACGTATTTTTTTCATGCGCCCTGAACCGAATTGATTGCTTGAGAGAACCGCAGTGCGTCTTTCGGGGAACAAAATGCCGTCTAAAATTTAGTTCGGGCGGTTTTCGTTGCGCTGAAAGCTGCGAAAATTGACACCCTTGTCATTTTTGCCAACTAAATGCACATTAATATTACCACAAATATTTAAGCCTCTCTTTTAATTACTGCCTTTCTCCACCCCCAGTTGGCAAAATTTGAGCCCCCTGCACCTGTGCGCGCGCTTGGTTTCACGCGCACAATATCTCCACTAACGCGCTCACAATACTGTTGCTCGTTCCTTTACTTGAATGGGTTATTTGGTATGATTCAACATCAAACTACATTATTCCCCATTATACGACAATTAAAACTATCTCGCTATTTGCTTTTTGTAATACGCGTGCACAATGGTAGCTAAGAAAAGTCTTAGCCATTCTCCTGCATGTTTGTATTTTCGCCTCGGTTTCCGCCATTCTTTTTACAGACGATTCGAAAAGGTGAGAGAACTGGATTACAATAACGCCGTATAGACTGCGGTGGGTCGAAGTAAATGAACACCACTTTTCTCTCTTCCGTTCCTGCCAAAATAGTTCAGTTCTTTTATTGAATTAAATAAGACTGCAAAATTAAAAAAGGCACCTCGGGGACATTGAGGCATTGTGCAGACAAAACCGTCAAGTTTTTCAAACACTCGATAACTTTTAACGCTGACACTGAGCAAAGATGGTCGAACCTGGCCATTGTGAGAGAAGAAACACACCATCGTGGAGACGTGACTTTTATGAAGTACAGAGAAAACAAACACAGCATATTTCCCATTGCTTTGCTGAATACCAACTAAATGCAACCTTTTATTTCCTTTTAGAAGCTCCTTTCCCGTCTATTACAGTTTTTAATTGTGCAACATTTACACAAATTTTAACTGATGTCCCGACGCTTTTCTCCACACTAAATACAGGTTGCGTATTACCGCAGATGTCTGTATGGGCAAGGTTAAGCGTTGGGGAATACGGGTAAACAAACCGTAATGATGGTTTAGAAAACATTTCGATCACGAATTAAATATTATTGATTAAGACTATTAAGCTTAAGGACACAAAGATATCACAGGTTCGATCCGAAAGACTTGCGGCTGGGGGTTGCGGGTATTGTTTGGGCCCAGAAGGCGCACCTGCCAGATTTTTTGATTATTGGCATATTAACAATGGTTACAGGTGTTTGATGGGTGAAATGCACGAGGACAGGGAAATCCACCTTGTTGATTTCATGAAATTGACGTGCCCGGTCGATTACACCTCCCATAAATTCTAACCAGGATCGATAGAAAAGAGCTTAAAAACGATCAGGGATCAGCGCCTGATCTTTGCCAATACACGCCTTTTAGGGTAAATCATTATTTTCATTTTATGCAACTGACCCACGAGCACTTAGTATCAATTCGTGCCACTTATATTATCGACTGGGATTAGAGAAATGGAAGTGCAAGGTCTAATGAGCAGTCACGGGCTGTTGGCAAATCCTGGCGGATCTTTGAAAAAATAATTAATTTAGAAAATGCAGAGCCAAATCAACAATGCATATCGAGAGCGCTTTGCAGTATGAATTATTTACACGCATCTCTCACTTTCGGATATTACTACCTCTAACTCATTATTCAGAATTTTAAAACTTTATTTGAAAAAAATTATAATTATGAAATAAAATCCTATGTTTATGCATGCAAATAATGTTCAACAATACAAAGAAATTAAACAATATAAAACATGATAAAAAACATACACATGGTATACATCATTTAAAATTTTTGCATTAATACTGTAAAAAGCATGGTTTATCTAATAAAAGCAATTTTTAATTTACTCAATTCCTGCTCCATTTCTTTCCAGTGATGTTCTCAAACCAAAATACAGCTGTAAAAAAAAAACGTGTTGATTTTGGACGATATTCCACGTGTGTCTTGTGTTCACATTGCCGATATCGGCTATCAGAGATACCAACAACTGTCAGGCGTTCCTCACCTTCGCCCTGTTGCCAAATCACATTATCTTCATTGCCCCCATGCCGTGCCAACCCAATAGTTTAGACCACCCTATGTCATTAACTTAATGAAGGAAGGTGGGTCAATGCAAACCGAACGCCTAAAGATTCAAAATTAATTATTTATTCAACAAACACAAGAAAAGGTGTCAATGATTTCGCGTGTTGTTCGAGAGCCTTCCCCCAGCACACGTGAGTTTTCGCAGGTGAGAGCGCCCCGCACGCGAGGCGAGGTAAAATTTTCTTGGTGTTTTTCAACCGGCGTTGTCTCTAAGTGTGGGTATTGCAGAGTTCAGCGAGAGATAGCTGAGTTATGTAAATAGAGGAAACGTAAAATAACAAGAAACAATCAAGAACCGAGTCGGTTATTCCAGTGGGCATTGCCTTTCAGACATGGAAATAATTTAATAAAACGGCTCGGGTTATTTTAGAGTTTTTTCTCTGCTTTCTCTCTCGCCGCCAGGTGTTAGTTAGTGGTTTATTACACTGACAGCTAAATAGAACCAAGATAAGTCAACAGTTCAAAATATGAATAAAACGCCCTGATGATAAAAACAATCTGCTTGAATACGCTTGTCATAGTGAGGTAGAGATAAAATAGACTCACTGGTTGACAAATTATAGTTTTTTTTGCTTAGAAGGGATTTTCTGGATAAAAAATTGTAAAAATCAGTTATTTTTGATTTCTCAGAATATATTGAATATCAAAACAACACGTGCACGCATGAATAAGACAAATAACGCGAAATGCGAAAGTACACAATATTATTTGTTTTTAATGACTCAATTTCAGTTTCCCTATTGGCAAGTGCTCCAATATAAAAATATATTTTTCTCAATATAGCAAAAAAAAAATATATATGTAAAATATTCATACATTCTTAATACTAGTATCTCTAAGCCAGTTATGTATATGTAACAAAAGTCAGACAAAAAAGAATCCAACCTTTTTTTCGTTTTTTAAAATTATATTCAATCAAATTGAATAAATAGATTAATAAATAAAACATTTGTCTCTTTAAGCAATGATTCTACTAATACTTTTTTATTTTGATTAAATAGATTTTTATATAAATTAAGAAAAAATGGGAAAACAGTCCATATAAATCGCTGTTGCTTGACCGTGTTCGTTTCTTTTTACTCTGTTGAAATAAGACCTGGAACACGTAACATTTTTCTCATTCACTTTAATTAACGTCCGATGACTCATGGTTAGCTCGCTGTCTGGCAGGCACCTGTCAAAATTCCTCTGGGCAGCACGTGGTCATCGACGTCATCATCCTGACGTAACAACACCTGGCTGACGTCACGAATCCCTCCAAGTGAACTGAAAAGACAAACGTTTGATAATTATTAGTCGAATTTTACTACAAAAAAGGGAAACTTGGTAATACGCTAAAAATTGAATTTCCCTTTCAAATTGTATTGTTCATGCTTTTACAAGAATGTGATGAAGAATCATAAACAGTAATCTCAACCAAGTACATAACTCCACTAATACTTGAAAATGTTAATTTTTCTAAACATTTATTCTTGAGATTTTCAGATTATCAAATAATGAGCAAAGCATGATTTCCACAGATTTGTCCCATGAAAACTTTGGTACATAGATCAAGCGTTGGTGCTTTATCTCTACCTTTTATTATTTTCAAAATTAAATTTCATCAATTTATTATTATTATTATTATTATTATTATTATTATTATTATTATTATTATTTGTATCAGTATGTGCTCTTGCCTTGTCTCGGTTGAAAACCTGTTGAATACCAAACACCTTCACCGTCGGGAAGATTGCATTAATTGCAACTTATATGATTATGAAATAATAGGCATTTAATTCTGACAAAAGACGATTGTGAAAATGAAAGATCATTTTCGAAGCCAAATCCGGGGTTTCTCCCCATTTCACGGACACTTTCCCGCGTTTCCAAATGAGACCCTGGATTAAGTCTGCGATTGCATAACCAACTCAAACAGCAATTAATGGTGTCTATGGCGTTCATTGCCTAATCGATGCCACTGTTATGCTTGTCGAAACTTTGGTTACATTCTGGTCTCCACAGCTTACGCAACAAGGTTCCATCTTTATTGTTCAAAAGTCACGTATCGATTTTCGTGACGTAAATAGCACACATGGTTGAAGAGGCGTGGATATCGGACCGTTAATTAAATGTACTGAAACGCTGAAGAATTAATACGTCAGTGTTTATCTGACCGTATCAGTGCATTGAATATCCCAAAGAGAGTGAAAAAAATAGAAGTAAAAATTCTAAAAAATAAGGCGCGCGTTTAATCTCCCTGTATAATTTCTTAGCGTTCATTTTCAGTAACTGCCATTCAAGGTGAACCTTTTTGCAGATGGACAGACGCTCAAGTGTCAGTTTTGGATTTTACATTACAAGTTTGACTAGATCTTATTTTATCATAATCTTCCTCTGGCCTGCAGATATGATAACTGATTGCTCTAAATATCATCTCCTACTGCAATAATTACCAATTATGAATTTTTATCAATGTGACAGAAGAACATCAAATTGCTTTATCAGATTCGAACTAGACTCGAAAGGTAATAAATTGATATTAGTTGATATATGAAGCAATTTATTATCATTGAAAGTTTTGTGTAACTGTCTTTGAGATGATTGTCTATGACAACTGTAATGAAATGTTATCTTACATCATTGCATAAGTAATTTTGTTAAATGCGTCTTAATTTTGTTAATTTTTTGGGATACCTCTTGTTGATGTAATTGAATGAAGATAGACTATCTGTGCATTTGTACTGCAAAGCATATACTATATTCTGTTACTGATTTTATTTTTGCAACCCTCTCTCTCTCTCTCTCACACACACACACACACACACGGCTTCTTTTTTTCTCTCTCTCTCTCTCATCCGCCGTTCTTGTCCCTTTAGTTCCCATTCATTGCCCGGTCTATTACGTAAATATTGTTGATAGTATGGGTAAATCAGTGCATCGTGAAATTTATCAAGTTAATGATGATGTCATTTTAATTGCCGCGTTAGTGCCATGTCAACGATCACGTTACAGTAAGGTCAGTGAGGAAGAAAACCAGAAAGATGGATAGATGGTCTAGTGAGGTTTTCTGGCTTAACCCACAGGGATGCTTAGAGCTGTGGGATAGCACTCATCATGAAAAAAGGGGGGGGGGATGAAAAACTCGCTTCTTATTTTAATATAAACTGTAGCAAATGGCTATTTCTCTAAAATTAGACCAATTATTTTAAGGGTTTAGATTACCATGCTTGACTGGTATGAACAAATTGTCTCTCGTTTGTGCGAAATATTTGTTCATTCGTGACCAAACTTTTCAGTATTTGAGACTTTCTACAAAGTCTGTTCAAAGATGGAATCTTATAATTCTGTTTAGTACATTAATTACTTAATTAATGACATTTGCTAGTTGTGTTTTTTGGGTAGCTGGGGCTGAGATTTAAAGGTTCCTCCAAAAAATCAAGGTTTTCTTTAAGTAAAACCATTTGGTTTGGAATTTAATCATTCAGAGAGCTCTTTTTAATCGGTTGTATTAAGTCAGTGCGTCCCTAGCTGCCAGCCCTCTTCAATCAATCGGTGTCAAGGTTTTTCCATCGCACTGGCGGTGAACCCAAACGCACGTCCAAATCTGATGATGATATGTGACTTCTACCCAAACGCGACGTCTGCAAGGAACGCTCCTCGCGAGAGAAAACTTGACAATCTGAACGGGCAATTTCGAAACGCTAAATAGCCCTGGTAAATTGACCATCAGTATCAATCTAGCCGGTACATCTCGGTACATCTTTGTTAAACTGTAATTACGGAAAAGTGCCGCACTGGGGATAGGTCCTGGTAGACCTTTGCCAGAAAAATATATTAAGAAGTTCGTGAAGTTTGCAAAGAAGATTCACATTTTGGAAACCCTGTTTTAAACCTTCAGTGCAACTGTATTGTAATGCATCATCTATTTAAAAATAGTTACTTCCTTACTTACTTCCCAGAATATAAGCTATTTATTAAAAAGTCAAAGGGCATGAAAAATTAATGATGAGAGACTGTCTTAACCTTTGCATTATTTTTTGACAAAGAGAGAGAGGGAGGGAGAGAGAGAGGGAGAGAGAGGGAGGGAAAGAGAAGGAGGGAGGGAGGGAGGAAGTCGCTCAGTAATGACCACGTCAGCCCTGCAAGCGATGATTGCTAGTGAAAGCCTGTGGGAGGCGAAACGCTCACGTGGCGACAGAGTGAAAAACAAGGCTCTCTGTCACAACCTACGGTCCTCCCAGCTGTCTGCGCTTGTCACCGGTGACAGCCGGACAGAAAATGGCGTTTGACTACTGGAAACTAGAGCTATTGATAATTAAGAAGTCACTGAGGACGAAAACGATTTGTGCTAGGATTTCTATGAACCCCTGTCCATCTTCGTTACTTTTTTTATTATAATTTATATCTTTTTGGATTTTTGTGTGTTTTTCAAATTTTTTCACCTTTCAGTTTTAGGGAAATAACTTAGTGTCAAGTAAAAGTGTTCCTTTCTTCATATCTTTTTTGTCGCCTCTTTTTTCATCAAAAGATAAGCTAACATTTTTATACGATCCAAAATTACATTCATTCTACACAACTTTTCTTTGGTTGATTGACCGCTACTTTTAAATTCCACAGCGTTTTTTCTCTTACAATTTCCTGATAACACACCAAGCTCCATAAATTCTATTCTGACACCGGTACACTCTGAAAGAATTCTCATTTTACTAATTAACCAGAAAATGGCCGCGGGCACATTTCCGGGATAACGACCAAATTCCTCAGAAATCAAACTCCTCTTTAAAACTTATATAGGCACCTGATGCGCGTTCCGTCTTGTGGATTATCATGTTGAAAGCTGGTGAAAAGTTTAATTTTTCTACGCAACATATGTTTTGAACATTGCGGCTTTGAGATTATCGGGCAGAATGATTGATGGCCCGTCATTGGCTAATTAATGGCCACTTAAACCTGTCGCGAGAGCCAAGGAGGACCGAAAAGGCGAAAAGGTGCCCGGTAAATAATTCTCAGAAAATTATAACGCTGGTTGATTGCCTCTCTAGCATATAAGTCAGCTGGTGCTGATATAAATCAAGCTAAATGTTCACAAAACCCACTTATGATTTTTGTATTTCGCTTGAAAAAAAAATTCGAGTTTAGAGCTAACAGTTTTGTCTGGACTGTTTTTCTCCTGTAATTGCTTTCAATAAAGCTTTGTATACAGAAGACTTGTTATTCTGTTTCCCGAACTGCTCTGACTTCTAGAATATTCATCACACCGTTGTCTGTACCTAATTAGTTTTAATATTAAGTCATATACTGCTCGAATACGTCTTCCTCTTGTAAATACAATTGACACTCCCTTGTTAGCTAAACTTACCTATGAAAATAACTTAGCCTATTCCTTAAAACAAAATAAAATGGTATATAAAAGGTTTTATCAAGTAACTGTAATTTCTGAATCTCATTTTACAACATGTTATACAACTTAAAAAATTCAATCCCTTTCCGATATTGAAACATTCAGAAATGACAAGCAATATAAACTAAAAATCAGTTATGTTTGCACAGACGACGGAATTTTCTAAATGTTTTTTATTTTCAGTTTTTGATGGCCTTATCGCCAAAATCAGCGGACAACTGAGCTAATATATAAAGAGTTGCTTCTTCATATAACGTTTTATCATTTTAATGATATTAAAGTATTTAATCGTGCTCACTAAAATTTCTACAAGATACAACAGTCTCCACATGGACGAGGTACCAATGCTTCGTTACTTACGATTTTAATTGATCCGGAATTAGGAGGGTTTACTACAAAGCAGCAAGTCATTTGTTCCTCGATCTCCTTATCGGATGTCTTAAAAGAGATAATCCTAAGGTGGTTCTAGAATTCGTCAGTGACTTACCTTTATACAAATACAACTGTTGTAGTATGTTCCAGAACCGTCTTGTTATTACGATGCGGGTATTTATTACTTGATTATGCGTGATTGTGAAACACCGATGTATCAGTCAATACCTTTCCCACCGTGATATTTTGGGTCATATCGTAATCTATGTATTTATTCGCAAATCCCTTGGTTTATCCTGTCATCTTTTAAGCCAGTTATTTGAATGTTTGCACGAAGGTTGCTTACCCAGTGATATATCCGTACCCTTACCCAATCAAGCAACTTGCTTATCTGTTGATTTATCTGTTTGCTTATTTGTGGACAAAACTTAACCTCATTTTTTTCTTCTCTCTGTTTATACATTTCCGAGCATATTTTGCTATGAGTATCGTCATAATAGTTTGTGTGCCCCAACTTTGTTTTCTTGTTAGTTTTGCAAGTGTTTGTCTAGGCGTTTTAACGTTTGGACCTACTACTTGTACCTCAGTAAAATAACCACAATTTTCACTGCTGAAAAAAAAGAAAACCCCGAGACAGTGGTCGCAGCTGAGGTTTATTGTGGGTTCTTTTCCAAGATTTTTTCCTTTGGTTTTGACTTAATTGGCATCTAATGGCAAATATGCGTCTATGTGGAAATGACTTTGATCAGAAATAGTCTGACACGCTTAGATTTTCGGATTCCAAGAAAAAAGTTATTATCCTACTCATTAACAAGTACAACAGCCATTGTTTTAAACACAAGAGAAAGAACAGTTATTATCGTGCGCTATAGACTTATGGAAAAAATTACGATAGATGATATTTTCAATATATAAAATTCAGTTCTAGAAGGATAACTAATAATTTCATTTGTCTGTTTTATCCACAAAAATTACAACTATAAAACATAAACAAAAACAAAGGATTGTTACTTGAAATACAGAGCAAAAACTTATTAACTTACTAGTTAATTGTTATTGGCGGGTTTGTATTTAGCAATGAAATTTCAATATTCTGTTGGTTAAGTACTCTATAATAACAGCCACTCAATATTTAACGGCAGAAAGTGTGTTGTAATACATTTAAAAATTACTCGAAAAACCATTCACACAAAATTGTACATTTAAATGAGATATTAAAAAAAATTAATTGATATTTGTAAGAAGACGTATTAGTGGAGACTTTGACGATACATGAGTGATCTTAAAGCCGGCGTAGGGTCATATATCGATGATAGCCCTCGGTATGACCATCAATCCGCGATAGCCTCCATCGCCGCTGGTGGTCAAAATCCAAGAACAATCAAGAAAACCCTGATGGTATCGACAACAGGAAACCAGTGTTTCAGAACTTCTGGCAGGCAGGATAGCACCTGGCAAATACCGCCCTATTATCACCCCCCTAGCTGTAGGTAAAGAGAACGGCAGGAATTTCAGAATGATGTCATATTAGTAGAATTTCATTGCTTTTCCGTCCACCTGATCAAACCAAAGTTTGTGTGTATTTTTCTACATGTGTGAGGAGGGTTTTAGGTGCAACCTGTCCACCGACAGTTGGGCTTGGAGAGCCTGCCAGACAGCTTGGGGAGAAGATGGCAGGGAGCGAGCAAGCACCGAGGAACGGACCTGAGAGAGATTTTTCTCGTTGGCCCACACAAAAAGGAGCAGGGAAGGAGTTGGTTTAATTGGTGCTTCCGCAGCTCGTTGGGGTATAATTGGGGAAACCTGTGAAAATAGTCCCGCGATTTCCAACATCTGATGTTGGTGCGGGAGTACAGGCGTGCTGCGGTAATATGTACAGATTACTCATTAGTCTTTTGCCCCGCCCCCTGGAGTTGGGGTATCAATAGAGCCCGATACCCCGTTCCCTGCCCCGCTACGCTTTGGGAAAGAATGACGCGAACGCGAGGGAAACAAACTGCCGAACAAGAGCCCTTTGAGGACCAAGAATCTGGTCTCTTCAGCCAGCGTTTACTTAAGTGACTGAAGGTCACCAAAAGTGTCAAAGGGTCAACCGTGGATTCCATTATAAATACCTGCTTTCTCTTTCAGACCAATTTCTTTGCATAGTACCCAACAAGTCAAAATCGATCTTACAGCTATTGAACAATAAGTTTATGATGGGCTCTTTCAAAGTTGTTAGCTCAGAAAACAAATAATCGATTAATTCAGTGCATTGAAATGCGGTTGGCAAAAGTCTAGTTGCCCTATAGGTGGGTTTAGTCGATCTTTTGACGTATTTCAATAGATAAAGGATGGAATTAAGCGGAAAACGCAAATTTTAATCTCTTGAATGGGTCGGGTGAGGAGAAAAGAATAACGGACCCGGTGATATTATTTGTATAACGCTCTCCTCAAAACACACAGCTATGAAAAGTTTTGTCATGTAATTTTATTACGGTTCCATAAGAGAGCCTGAACAATCGGAGCGCTATGCCTCCCTTATTATATCTCCATTCCACTAGGCGTGGGAATTTTAGAGGAGGTGTAAGCTAATTAACGGCTCATTATTCGACGCTTAATCTTTTTTGACGGTTTGTTTATTCCCCCAGCAAACGCACTCACTTCACGCGAGGGTCAAACTTCACTATGATACACGTCCCATCTCAAAATAAATTCTCCTTGAACTCGATGAAAAGAAATTGACATTACAATACTAACTTACATGGTAACTGAGGATTTTTGATAATATAATTCCATTTTCATCAATAAATAGTAAAATATAGCGCAATTCTAAAAACGATACCAAAAAAGACCTTTAACGTCTATTATCCGTAATATTTTTTCGTTTTCAAATGTGAAATAAAGACGAAAATTGAGGGTTTAAAATTAAATAATTATAGAATAAATCTCCAAATACTTCCAATGGAAATAGCTCATTTTTATATCAAAATGTCAATTTGTGATATTAAAATTATTATAACATATCACTTTTATCAATCTCTTAAAAAGACAAATGCTACACATCAACAAAGTCAATGTCGTGCGTGGGGGCATTCTATGAATGAAATGTTTCGTCATATCTCTGAGTTGAAAAGGAAGTGAACTTGACAAGTTTTTACCCGGTCGAAGAGCGTTGCTGAAAGACGTGCAGCTATCATCACGTCAGATGACTCGATGATGGTTCTTCTGACAGTTGGTGGAATTTGACGCCTCAACATCTTCATCATATCATTCAAATCATATTGTTTAAGTTGACATGAAGGTTTGTACAGAGATGCAGTTTTCTTATGAAATATGATGACAAGGAAATCCAGTTGATAACATTGCGATGCTGATACAGCTCTCGAGAATTCAAGAGTGGTTGGAGGAAAAACGAAATATATACTTTTGTGTGTGTGTGTGTGTGTGTGTGTATGTGTGTGTGTGTGGAGGAGAGAGAGAGAGAGAGATAGAGATAGAGGGGGGAGGGGGTCATGAAATCACTGATACAAAAACGACCATTCAATAAAAGTAAGCAGATAAACAAGATTAAAGGTACTTCAACTACAAGCCCCATAGTCCACCCAAACATTGCCATACACTGCAAATAACAATCCGATCACATCTAAGTCAATATTATTGTCCAGTTGGTGACCAAGTGGCCACTTATGAAAGCTTATCCTCCCCGCCAATTAGCGCGCGCGAAATATTGTCGTCTGCTAACCTTTCTCTCTTCTAATATTTTTCTAACGTGCCCCCGACTCTTAATCACGTGACCCAGTAAAAACAATGGCGAGTGAATCTTTGCAGTTTTAGGGTCTCTCAAAGCTATTTAATGGCGTATAGGGCACATATGGGATATGGGCTTTGTTTTATTAGTAATATATCCCGCTACGTCCAATTGGTAATGAACAGATAGGGCGCTGTTAAATTCATAAGACGTATTTGGCTGGAATAATTGGGGAAGTTTTAGAGGTTGGATGAATGTTTTTGTTTGGTATGGTGTAAAGTTAATATTGTCATTGTACTTCCAGTCCAACACGTGGGATTGTTTGAACGACGACAATTGTACATATTTCATTTTAAGAGTTAAACTGATACAATAATATCATTGTTTTAATAACCATGCTGCGATCAGTGTCATTTATCACGACTTTGCTTTTCGACTTTCTCCTTTTTCCCTCCTTGCTATTTTCATATTTGTATTTTGGTTGCTTTTTACGTGTTCCTCTTCCTCGGCAGCAAAATACGTCTGGTAAAAATTTCACTTTTGATATTTAGAAAATGACATAAAATCAAATAAAAGTATTTAATACACCTCGTATAATCGGACAATTAGGACGAAAGAAAGAATGTGTGAATGAACAAATACAATTAAATGCAAAAAAAGAGAAAAGGAGAAAAAATGCTGTAATCCATCACTTTATTTTCGTATTTGAGCCGCGATACCGACCGCTGATGAAAAATCTGTCAACCAAGCGCCACTTAAAAAGCGCCTAATCTCTCTTGCCAGCTGCTGATCGAAGGTTAAAAGCATCATTTTGCTCAAGTTTTGAAATTTTAGTCTAATCCTGAAATTGACTGGGGGTAGGTATTTACAGCCGCCGCTTGCTGTTATGTGCTAAAAGGTTCACGCTATGCGAACTATTTTCAGACAGAAACTTGGGAGTGATCTTCGCTATAATTGTGAATAATGACACTCACAGCGCGGCCGGTGAAGTGCCGCTTAAATTGATATGTTCACTGAGTTTATGATTTCTGACTGAAGAAAAAAACTGAAGAAAACAAAAATAGAGGAAAAGCGTGACATGGATTTAAACGCTAATCGATTTTGTTCCACTGGATAAAGACGGTGCACCACACAACGCGAGCGACGTCACAACTTCACTATCGTCTGCGGTTTCGATTACTCCCTTCAAATTTTACTTGTTTTGGAAGTTTTGGCAAAAAGTAGGTTGTGGTTAAAATTTAACTTCAAAACAAGGAGTTATGGTGACATTTATGTTGAGCTACATGCGTTTAAAAAGTTTCATCCATTTTTGTCCCTGCCAGCGTCTTTCAAAAACCACCCATGGAAATGGCTCCCAAATGCTGGGGGATATTTATACACACAAATAATTCTGTTCCAATTTCCCTTCTCTTGGTGCTCTTTCTAATTGTGTTAAAAAACGAAGGATCGGTTCTTCTCTTAAATGAAAACAGATCTTATTCTCTTGCGCACCCAGAAACCACTCGGTTTAACAATAAGCCCGTCTCTTTCATGCAAGTGGGAACCAGGTAAAAGCCCTAAGAGCTCGTCTAAAATTGGGACCAGCTGTTCTCGTTCCATGCCGGGCACAATTAGTCAAATCCTACCCCCAAACAGGAAACTTATGAAACTTTAGAAATTGCTCTCTTCAAGCGGTTCAACCCGCAGCGCCGAGTGCTCGTGACCTCTGTGCTCCAATCTATCACGGCAGATAGATGGAAAGAATAAACAAGAAAAGGGATATTTTTGTTTTGCAATATACAGGCATATTAAAAAAAGTACAATGGAATAGGTTTCCAGAGATTGTAAAATCGATGCATAAAATGATGGACATAATAAAAACAGTTATAACGATATAGAAAGGCCTTAAAAGAAAAAAGTAATTAACAGAAATAAGGATAATCGGAAAAAAAAATGGTAAAAATAGCTGCAGTATTTTTTAGAAATCACCAACAGGGACTTTGCCCATGTTGAAAAACATGTTTTTGAAATCAAAGATGTCGACACTAATTCTTTCTTTTTGGACCCTAGCATTCTTGCGTGATTCTATATACATGAGATCGTGAATGGTACTCTGTTTGTGAAGAACATGGATTCCTCGGGCATTCCTGATTTAATTGCACTCGTAGTAACGCCTTGTTTGTGCTAGTACCAGTTAGGAGATACGTTTGGAACGTTGTTCCCTAATAACAATGTGGTCAAACGTTAATCCTTTAGTACAATCCTTTTTTTGCTTTTTTTCACCAGTCTGGACCTCAAATGAGACCCTGGTCAAATAGGTAGGGCAAGGAATTAATCAGGACTTAAGAAAAAAATCTGAAATTCTTTCATGCTGGCATAAAAAATACCCTCTTTTACTGGGGAAGGAAGAACAATCAAAATGTCTCGTGCCGAGGCAATTCAAGGACAATTATATCGTCTGATAAGTCCCATTAAGAATCCATTGAAAATTCAGGTTTCATTTTTCTTAAATCACCGGCATGCCAAAGCCCTAGATGATGCAAACTGCCGGGTCCTACGAAAATGATGCGATCGAATAATGTATATTAAACGAGCTCTTCGCGTCCATCCTGCTCTAATTAGTTGTCATAGCAACGGTTCTGTAGCGGGTATGTGGTAGGGCTGAAGTAGCGGGGGCGAGCGAGAATAGTACGCTGTTCTATCTGCTAATTTGAGCCGGGGAAAGAAACTCGACACTAACAGGAATCAATTGAGGCCGTATAAAATATCAGGTTCAAGTAAGGGAGGGGGAATACAGGTGCTAGCATTTGATACCGAAAAAAAAAAGTAAAATAAGATAAAGCGCCCCGTTAACTGACAGTTGGAATCATAACGTCAGAAAGAAGCAATGAACCAGTCTGCAACAACTTAATTCCGGCGCATTCTCTTGCCAGACAATTTGGATATCACTTCTGAAGCACAGCTGTTAAGAATGAGTAAGGAGCAGACGTCGTACCACTGGGAAAATCAGAGAATTAAGACAATGCTTTAACGACAGGCAAACGCGTAGTTAATCAGCACGGTTCTCGTGGAGTTGCCGTTGTGCAATACTTTTGACTGGCAAACACTTGCTGTACTCTCCCCCAATTTACTTCTGTTTAGTAAACGTCCAAATCCTGGGAAAATTTTCCTCTCGCTGCTGCGGTAAAGCTATAGGCTTTCGCGCCGCTTTTTGCTTGTAGGAGTTCGGACGAAATGCCGATGATGTCATCCCGTTCTCTATCCCCCGGCGGTGAGCGTTCGTGTCGGGTTCAACCTTGGCTCACCGCGGGTGCGCGCTGATAAGAGCAAAAAGACGTGGCACTGCGATGCACGAATTCACCCCTGCAACCTCTCTCACTCCACGCGCAACACCGCCATATTTCTTCAAGCTAATTGATGGACTAAATGCCTGTTTTCCTTACCTTCTTCTTTCAAAACAAATCTTGAGTTTGTTTTTAATATTACATATTACTATCCCGTTTAAATCTATCTTTGAAAAGGGATCATGGGTTTCACTTTGTCACGCGCTTAGCACATTAACTTTTATTTATTTATGGAAACTGATAATCTTAAAAAGTTAAGCCAGTAATTTGCTCTGAAATTAAATCAAAATCGGGCGTTTGAAGACAGTAAAAGAGAGAGAGAGAGAGAGAGAGAGAGAGAGAGAAAGAGAGAGAGTTTAAGATGTAAAAAGGCTAGTTCTTTCTGTAAAAGCGTAAATATCAATCCAGTGAGTGGATACAGTGAAACCATGATATCGTTATCAATATGAAGTAGCGGCCCCGCTTTTACTATGTAGTCAGTAGCTAGACAAACCATCACTAAGATAGCAAGTGCACGTGAAAACCCAACAGACTATGAACAATGCTAAACCATAAGAGTATATATCCTATTTTATATAAATAATGCTTTATCAAGACAATCATACTCACTTTTGAAATTTAATTGCAATAAACGTATTAAGAAGCCAAGATCATTTCAACTGCTATAAACACAACCTTTGTCTTAATGAAAGGAAAGCATTGTTGCTAAATTTGTGCTTGTAAATTAAAAGCAATATATAGTAACGCTTTCAAAACCTATCTCTACATTTGAGCTTACTTCCACGCTGCATCTGTAAACCTACCTGTACTTATTATCTAAATTATAGATCATCTGTAATGATATGAAAGTACCCATATTTTTTCTGTACCGTGAAAAATCAGGTATGTAGTCAATCACAGCTCCTGTAAATTTTGTGATGGCACCAGTGAAAATCTTTGCACTGTGACATAACAATGAATAAAAAAAGAAATTAGAGGATGGATACTGCGACAAAAGTTGTTTATCAAAATGAAAAAGAGGTATATAAAAAGGATATGGATTAAGAATGAGGGTTAGAAACAAATATCAGCACAGTACACCTTGTCAGCCACTAAAATAATTGAGGTAACTTACAAATCACGTTTCCAATTTAAAAAGAACATGTTAAGGGCAACCTTGTTTTTAATAATGGAAATAATAGGATCGGCGCTCGCGTGGCAAGTAGTAATTTTTTGGCCGGGTTGGCCTTTCTCTAACATCCGCGAGCGTTTATTATGAAGAAAATACATTTCTTATAAAGAGAATAATTTTTAAGTGCAAGCAAAAGGTTTTGGCATGTCTTCAAGGTGGGGAATTAGTTAGACCCTATGATGTTTACGCTAGTCTTCTATGATTTAAAGATGTTATGAGGTGAAGAAGCTTCAAAGATGTCGGGTGCGTGTTCCGCGATCTTACTATAAGCAGTGCTTTTAATTCTTGTCAACTATTTAGGAATTTTCATGAATGCAATAACAGAAAAAAGGCGTGATTGTTTGAACATATTCACTCATGAATCTTCTTTTCTTTAAATCTCAGCAAATACTTATAATATGGTATGAGTTGTATATTTTCCGCAATAATCAAATTTTAGACATTACCTAAGCAAAAATAACGATGATAATTGTAAATGATTTTTTTTAGGAATAAAGCAAAATATATTGCCAGTCGTCACCATTTTGATAACTAATTTGACTGACAACTGCCTAACCCGCCAATCAAAGCTATCAATCGATTCTCTCCGTATGCACACAAATATTCTCCCCGTGTCGATATGCCACGACTGTTGTTTTACTGGCTTCTTCTGTTTGGATTAAGTGGCTCAGACAACGATAAAATAAGATCAGGAATGAGTGACTGAGTTTCACGCCACTGGTTTGGCCATGTGGTGTTACTCATCCCTGTGCCAGTGGATAGAAGGGACGTGGTCGGAATTATGAATGAATCTAAATATCGTACAGTATTGTACGCCGTGGTGGTTGAATGACATATCATTAAATTTGGCGTGATTTTAAGTTTCTGAATTTTTGGTTACATATAGTTGATGCAAAGATTTATATATTTCCTTTTGTGGGTAAATTTAATGTGTATTATTGTGTGTCAGAGAGAGAGAGAGAGAGAGAGAGAGAGAGAGAGAGAGAGAGATACAGAGAGATGTACATGCACTGTAAAAAACTAAAACTACACAAAGTTCTTCACAAAATTTAAATCATCACACGAAAGAAGAGTTACACTTTAACACAATGAGCCCACACCTTTCATATCCTTCTCCTTTTCCTCCTAAATCTACTATCACAAAATCACTCTCGTGTTTCACCCACAATTTCGACTTGGATGTCTCTTTGTCCGCTGACAATAATAATTTTCAGTCGACGCACAAGTGGGGCAGCTCTGTCTTGTATTTTGTTCATTTTTTTATTATAGACATATTGAGTAATTGAAAGTGAAGCGCAATATTGGCTCATATCCTTAGGGTAGAAATAATTCGGATGTTATTATCATGGTTCGCATTTTACGGATAAATGATTCCTGGAATGCGCATTGCCTGAGAGTTGTGGGTGATTTTCATGTATTAACTTGGTTTAGATTTGATGAAGGATATTTTGTAAATTAAAACAGTACATAACAAGTGAAAACCGAGTTTGTAGATGATCCGTTGTGATAGTGTTAACGTTATTCTTTTATTTTTATGGTAATTTTTTTTATTTTATTCATTTCCATTTGTATTATACATAATCAATATTTCTGTGGTGCATTTGCTTGCAATTAACTTATCATAGAGTATAGCATGTTGAACCATTGAACGAGATCTCTATAATATTCTTTGGGAGACAAAATGTCACAAATATTAATATATTAAATTGGGGATTAAAATTTTACTCTTAGTGGAAAGGACGGCACGTGATAGCTTATATATACACGGCCATGTTATTATATATACGGCCATGTTATACAGCATAATCCATGGTACGCTGAATAAATTCAAGGACAATGCTATAACGCAAAATTGTAAAGGATGAAATGTATTATGCAAGCATCAGCAATGAAAAGTGACAAAAATGCCGAAATAAAAACATCCGAAATCTTTTAAATCTGCTTATTACGTCTCGCTACTTTACATGTTTGCTTTATAACAAGAAACAGCTTTTAAACAAATACACCCTATTCTTTAAACAGGAATACATTTCAACATTTTCATCAACATTTTCACGGCCAATGCAGCCATCTATCTTTTTCTACGAATAAGAAGACAATCCAGATATTTTGGAGACAAAAAGAAGGAAGACCGTATACCTTATCATGCTTTGACTATTGCAATATCAAATTAATATAGTTCAATTTTCAAATGAGGAATTAAACTATTCTAAGAAATTAAGTGCATTAGTAAGTGTCATCCAGGACTCTCCGCAGTTAGCCGGTAAACAGGTGAAACGCGAACATTGTATCAATAGACAAACACTATCTCCACTAATTTTCTAAATAAACAAAAATGTCCGTTTGTCTTATAATAATAATCTTCAAATTGACTGACACTTCAGTTAACGAAATATTTATGTTTTTATCTCTCTGTGCCTAGACAATTTCATTGTTTCCCCCCAACTAAATCAACCATTTAAGAGACCAAATATAACAAAATTAAATGAAGAAAACAGGACGGTGGATAAAACCGGCGTTCACTTGCGGCATAATAATAGTGCAAGCTTAACGAGCTGTACGCGCGTACTCTAGTTAATAGGTAGGTAAAGATGGTAGTAGATTATCGGCTTACGGACCCGGGGTTTGCACAATGGAGGTTGATCGGTATCTAGGGACCGATTAAATGGGTGGGAAGCTGGTCCTCCAGGGAGTGACCACGCCACGTGCAAGACAACCCTACTTAGTGTCAGAATTCCGAGGAGAAGAATTTCCAGGAAGATTTATTTTATCAGCAATTATTGTTAGTGACAGCGACCGGCAATTCGTATCGTTAATCGGCTAATTTGAAGACTAATTGTTTCTGCGAAAATAATTCATTTATTCATCACATAAATGTTGTAATTATCTTTAAGTCGAGGTTTAATTGTTTCTTAGAAGATTATACAACTTGGAATTGCCTGTCTATAAATCATTTTCCTTGAGTGCCAATGCAGTCACAAATGCTGAACTCAAAAGAACAGTTGCAATATCGTAGATACTTTTAGGTTTACAGACCAGAATAAAATTAATAAAAATTCATCATACAAAAATAAATCTCTGAAAGAATCCCTTTGTAAACTGATATGATAATTAAACAAAGTAATGAAAGAATATTTGTTTCGGAGCACATTATAAGTCAAGTGATATCTTAAAGATCTATTATTTTATGGCATTTGGCTTCTCGTTCAGCTAGGTCATTGTGCGGATCTTAAAGAGAGAATGAAAGAGAAAACGTAAAAAGGACAGCCTCATCGACAACACTTATTGAATTATTTCTAACGGAAACAATGCGACTGGCGTAATGAAAAGCATCTTTTCAGGAAATGATGCCATTTTTGTCTCCTAGGCGTTTTTGATTTCGGACAAGAATATAGAATCTTTCAAAATTGGCGAAGTTAAAAATTGTGTCTTTAATAAAGGGTCGCAGCAAGCAAACGAAGCCTGCTCAGCCTTTATCATACGCGAGTATTCAAATCAGAAAAAAATACAATGTGATAAAATCCTGCGTGTACTAAAATACCTTTCAAATATTTGGTTGGCTTTCCTATTGCTGGGGGAAAAGCGTCCATTTAAATATTTTAAAAGTATTTGTAAAAGAATTATTAATTCTTAATTTGTATACAATGTTCTTATTGACAATGCCATAATCAAACAACGAAGATAAAGAACAGCGTTTAAATATTCACTTGTTTTCCTGTATTTCCTTTTACTATTTCATGAATTCAACGTACACAATATCACTTCAGCTTTTTGTTTATGAAATAATGGTGATAGATTAAAATCATGATTTAAAGATAAAGAGAGCTTTTCGGTACCAAAAACAACAGTCAGGGGATAGTGTTCTAAGTGGAGGAATGATCAAACGCACGGGGTGTGACAAACTTCCCCCTGTATTACAAATTCAGATGAAAATAACTTCCTTGCTAATTGTGGAGTAATCTGCCGTCACATTCCTGTTTACTGTACACATCCTGTTGTGTGGAGAGAGCAGAGAGATAACAAAACAATAGGCAGGGGAAGAAGATCCCGTCTAAAAATACTGACACCACCAAGACCAACAAAGGGAGGACGCGTACCCATTAGGTGAACTGAATAGGAGGGCGGATATCAAAGCCGGCCAACAACACCTCTCTAAAGAACCAAGAATTAATAAATAGATTCGCACTTTGGTTGTGAGTACACCGACAATAGTCTTCCGCTGTCTTCCAAAATTTTCTGTTTTGACGCAGACGACGAAAACTGGAACAAAAATGGCCGCGCCGCGACTCCTTTTCAGCCGGAAAGGGATGCGAATGTTGGAATGATAATGTGCTCTCTTCCGTGATTATGAAGGGTTGCCGAGTAATTTGCACCGTCTGCCGAAAATCTTCAACACGTGGCTTGCACATTTTTGGTGAAAGGTAGGCTTCAAAACAAGCCAAGTTGTTCGAAACGTGAGCCGCTGAAACACTATTTTTCATCTTCAATAAAGAGCGAAGCCCGGGGGCACGATCTTCCGTACGAGATGTTTTATTCTCAGTATCCCCTTAGCGAACCACAATTTAATCGAATTTAATCAGATTTCTATTAGGCATAAACAGGGTAAAATTTGCCACTAAATTGAATTTTAATGAAGTGGGGATTTGTTGATAAAAATCAGCCCGGAATCGGGAGCGCGAGACGAGGCTATATTCTTTTCAAGGACGCAGACGACATGAAATGAACAATTAATTTCCACCTTTCCCGCGAAAGTCGGGGGGCTACGTTATAAAAACATGTAGCGTGGTGGTTCCATAAATCACGGAGAAAAACTCACGTATATCATTAAAGTACTCACACACATTCACACTTTCATTGAAAGGCCTGTCAATCATTCCTCAGCGTCTGTTAGCGAACGCTGTTCCTTTTTCACGCTTGTTGTTCTACCAACCAAGTATATCTCTGCATAATACTATTGATAAACTCAACACGGACCTTATTAAGACTAAAAAATAGAAAATATAATTGATTCAAACAAACCTTATTTTTTCTGTACAACGGCCACATTTCGTTCTATCGGGTTTACCTCGAAGCGCGTGTGTATGAAAACCCATCAGAGGCAAATCAGTTAAAGTAAGTTGACAGAGATAACAACTTCCAACCACCCGAACGATGTTATATTTACCAGCTAAATGGACCAAAAACTCTTGCAACACGTTAGCCTACAAGTTGTAAACTAAATAGTCTGCAGAAGTGGCAGAATACACAAACTAAGGCGCAAGTTCAGCCTCCTTAAATATTTAACACTATACACTTTCTATTATTAGAGAAAACAGATTTCATTTCTAACACAAATTTACAGGCTTTATTGTGATATTTAAGTTGAAGCATTGCTGTTTTCGCATCTAAGTAAGCATGAATGATTTAAAACAAATGCTAAGGACGTGGAGGGATATTCAATACTGAAAGATACGGGCAGACGACAGTTGGTCCAATGTTGTTCTCATTGACCCGCCAAAGTGCGGTTGAGTCGTCTGCTTCATTGCCACCAAATTTATGCCTCTCTTACTCGAAGGCACTTCATAACCTAATATGTTTATGAACAGCCTTAGATACTTCCTAGCCGCTACTTCTCACGCTTTTTGTGGGCACTGGGTAAATTTACATTCCATTGTTGATATTTTGTTCATTTCGACCTGTACGTGTTCGTTTGTGTGACTGTGTGTGTTACACGGGGGGAGGCACGGGGCTATTTTGGCTAGGATTTACCTGGGCGATTTAACACCAGTTACCTAGGCAGTTTTAATTGGCTTGTTTCTGCTTGTTAATACATTCAGGCAATTTGTGTTCGGCCTCCCCTTTCCAAACATTACACCCTTTTTGCCTCTACACGCCCACCGAAAAGGAGCAAACTTATTACGAGATGGACGGAATCCCGTTAGCAGAGCTTTGTTCAAATAATGTGCACAAACACAATGCGATCTACCCCTAGGTTCTTGGAGGAGCGGACAAAACCGCTTTTGCACGCTCGCTATTCACTTAACGGGGCCTATTCACACCCGACTACAGGGCTGGAAAATAGGCCTTACAATTCCTTAAAGCTAACGCAAATACATTGCATAGAAATCACACGAAATTGCTGCCAAAGGGTCGGACCAATTCTCCGTTTACGCCTCACTGGAGAATAATTTTGCAAAAATCAAATGAAACGGTAAATGGAAAGGCACGAATATTTTTCCCGCGTGGGTCTTGGTAGGTTTGTCCTGTCTACGTAAGGGAGGCTTAAGACCGTCAAAGGGGTCTCCTCTAGGGGTGGATGCAGTTATAAACGTATTATCGACAACACCTTGGTGTATCTAGTTGTGCGTTTACAGTAGCCGGCTTAAAGGCAGAGCAAATAGATCTAAGCACATTAATTGTTGACCGATCTCCTTGACATTGTTAGCACAGCGCTGTACCGAACACTTAAGCTAGTGAAACTTACACAATTCCTCTTAACTTTGATGTCCCCCGCGCTCCCTGCGTCGCACACCGGTGGGAAAACTGTCAGGTACTTTCTCACGGAAAGGGAGGAGGCTCGTCCGGGAGTGGCCGCTCGCTCCTCGGTCGCTGTTTCACCGTCGGCAGCAACGCCATCGTCCCCCGCTAGCACCTACACGAGTCCAGCTGCAGGACCCTCGGGCAAAGATGGCCAAAATTTGGGCAGTGGCCGCGGCACCCTGCCTGGACATCGGTAACCCGGGATTTCCTTTGCTGCCACCGGTAATCAGTAACAGCTGTGAGAGAAGCGATCTCATTTACGTTGTCTGGGAACAATAGCTTTCAGACCGGCCTGCCACTTTCTCTGACAGCTTCCAAGTCAGTTCTGAAATCCTCAACCTTGCTCTGCCTTTGGTTTATCAGGAATATGTTGTTTTTATCGCGTTCGGGTCCTGGTTTTGCTTACTTTAAAAATTGATCCTCCAAACACACTGCCTGAACATCTTTATTTTCTCTTATCATGCATCAATACTATACTCGAGTACAGCAATAATGTTTTGCTTTACAAGTGTTTGTAAGTGTCTCTCTTTATGCGGGTATTCATTTGATTATAATCGGTTTATGTTAGATCTTGTCGAGTGCTTATTTTCCAGCAAAATATCCACAAAGAAAACATTTTCTCCCTGTGTGCTAAAACTGGGGCAAAACAACAGGGCAAAAATGAACTGGGACGTCTTGACAGCCTTTGCAGTGTCAATTTCCCCAACCCAGCCCTCAGTTGCAAAGTTTTTCTAGCTTTGGCAGTCAAACTGACATCGAATCATTGAAAAGCTCATCTAAGCATAATTATGATATTCTGAAAAGCCCTCCATTGTGTGTGGCCGAGCACTGACTAATCGGAGATGTGATTGGTCCGATTACACGCATGGGTGGGGCTTAGTTTCCTTATACGGCAGCTTGGCATAACAACAAATCATGTGATAGCCCATGTTGACGTGAGAGGGGGCTTGCTGGAGTAATATTAAGGAGATCTACAAGTTGATCTTTCTGAGATAAACACACACACAATCAAATAGGTCTGTCAGTGTGAAGGTAGACCGAGTAACACAGTGAAAAGGAGGAAGGAAAGAAGTGGCAGCAAGCAAGACGCTAAAGCCAGATAATAGTAGGAAGAGAGGAAGAAGTCCACCGCGTAAGAACGTGTTCAGTTTAGATGTGCTCTGTCATGCAGCCAATGCAGGCGGGCGGGACTCTCCAGACGCGGTACCCGGCCCACTCCATGACTGCTATGCCTTCCAACCCCAGCGGCCTAGGGATGGTGCCGAGCATGCCTTCCTTCTACGACACACAGAACTACTACAGGCACCAGTCACCCTCGGGGTACCCCTCGACCGGTATGTCCATGGGGCCAACGGGAATGACCATGTATCCAGACCAGTACGCCATGCACAGGCCTTCTCCCTACGGCCACCAGCCGTACGGGCCCCAGACCACCCCCAAGGATATGGTGAAACCCCCTTACAGCTACATCGCTCTCATAGCCATGTCCATTATGAGCGCCCCGGAGAAGAAGGTCACGCTGAACGGGATCTATCAGTTTATTATGGACAGGTTTCCATATTATCGAGAAAATAAGCAAGGCTGGCAGAACTCCATACGCCACAATCTCAGCCTTAATGAGTGCTTCATCAAGGTTCCTCGCGATGACAAGAAGCCAGGGAAGGGCAGCTACTGGTCCCTGGACCCTGACAGCTATAATATGTTCGACAACGGCAGTTATCTGAGACGCAGGAGGAGGTTCAAGAAGAAAGACGCTCTGAAGGACCGCGAGGAGCGTGATAAATCATCTGCGTCGTTCACGGATGGACAGAAAAGCGGGATTGATGGAGGGATGAGTGATGGGGATTCTCAGGGACAGACAGGGGAAAGTGACCCCTCGGATTTGGAGTTAAAATCCCAGCAACAACAACAGCAACAGCAGCAACAACAACATCAACAGCAGCAGCAGCATCTCATGGTATCTTCCGAATCCAACACTCCGGGCTCAAGCAATTTAGTTCAAACCAAACTCGAACCCATTGACTCGATGAGTAATGGCGGCATGAAGCAATCCTCCTCGCAGAATTCTCTCCCTATTCCGCCAGACCCGCTAACATACGACTCTGTGGCGGTGAGTTCCGTGAACAACTTTTCCGTGGAAAATATTATGACCACACAAAGCTCGGATCTGACTATGTTAACGTCTGTCTCTCGACCGGGGGCGTCTTCCCAGTTGATCTCTCCCCAGCCCCTGTCAGCCTACGGCCGTCCCCTGCAGACCTCCAGCCCCATGGGTTACGCCGCTCTCAACAACGCAGCTGCTTCCGTGTTCCCAGGGGAGCGTCCCCTAAGCTCTGGCATGCCCTCCATGGCCGCCATGTCCGGGGCAACTGACGACCAGGGGTTGTCTATGAACATGACGCACCAAGCCCCTGCCTATTCCCGTACACCCAATTCCTGGTATCTTCCTGCTTCAAATGTGACGGATTTGAGTCATGGAGGCGCGGACATTAATAACTCTTACCTGTACAGTTCCACAGCGCAACAGACGGCGACATCGGACAGCTGTCAGCTTGCCGCCTACAGAGGCCCATATAAGACTTCGCCCTACGCCTATGACTGTACCAAATATTAGTGTGAACTCTTGTGACTCTGTGACTTCACGCCCTACTACTTCTACTTCACGGCATGTTGTTAATTTACTGCCTGTAAGTACCCAAATGATCACATTGCCGAGGCAAAATAATTCACAGAAATTTCATGGGATGAATTTTCCACTGAAAAACGTGCTGGAATTTTGCGGCGGGTGTTGGTGTTCTGTCAAGAAAGCTCGATATTTATTTACTGAGAACAAGTTGTAATTATTTAGTAATTCTGTCCAATTATATTTATTTCTTGACAGGCGTTAAATACTCGATCCTTGAAAAATACAGTTCGTGTTGTATGCCACAAAAATTGCCAAAAAATGTATATGAGATTTAATTTGGTGAAAATTTAACCCAGTTAATTCTGTGAATATTTTTGTGAGTGGAGAGTAAAAGTATAAGGCACGCAGGGTGTTGTTATGATTAATTTGAATCTCTGGTTGAAGCATTAAGTTTATATAGCTGTAAAGGACGTGATGAAATGGACTCCAAATTTACGTCCAAAAGTCCTGTGTCTAGCTCTGGTAACATATGTCTCAAGTTTTCGGACCAGCGAGTGTCATCAAAAGGACAGGAAGCGTCGTAAAATTACTTTATCTGTGACAGTTACCCCGTCATTCAGTTTGTTTATTTTGCTGTACAATTTGTTGAAAGAGGCGGGCAAGTGATCTATTCAAACAGACAGTATAGAGAGAGACAGTCAAGTCTATTGAGATCTTTTGTACCACAGAAATACTGTCACCATATTAGAAATTCGCCAGATAAACCCCGTGATAGCTAGCCTATAGGTAATGTGTGGAGAAAAATCATTAATTTTCTGACAATAATATACGGGCTCACCCGAAGATCTAGGTCGAAATAATATTTTTGAATTTGGATTAAATCCATCTTGAGCTCTGCATGTAGAGCAATTTTTTTTTTTTGTAAAAAATATGGCGGCGGGATCTGCAGTAGTTTTGTTTGTACTTAGATCCTGCATATACAAACTCTAAATTGTATCATAAATAACTTCGATTTGGTCCGTTGTTGGTTTATCACCTTAAGGAATTGATTGGTAGTATTATTATCAGTTGTTTTTAATTTTAGCACTAGATAATAGGTGCGTGTATTCTCAGTAAACAAGGTGAGCTGATAATAATCCAGATGTCAACAAATCTAGTGGGCTAAATCACACATTTTCTTGCTAAGGTTTATCGCCGTTTAAGCGCGTGTGTATGTAGTGTCATCTTAGGAAAATGAGCTAACGGTCGAAAAAAATGTGGTACACGGTTCTACAGTTATTGTTTTTATTTTTAATTTTTCATTTAATCTGTGCAAGGACACTTTTTTTCAAAATGTTAAGGAGTATTGATGGCACCGTTTATTTCGGTGTTCAGGAGTAATGGAGCAGGGTGCAAGAAGAGACAATTCCACTCTTTTTACTAACAATAATATTATAATTATAATAAAAGGCGATCGAGACAATCAAAAAAGATTTTACTCAGATATTTAAATATTTTTATAAGTTAAGGAACATCCTCTACGCAGTATACCAAAGTTTCTTTTTTGCTACACATGTTATAAATATTATTATTATATTATTCTTAGATAAATGTACAGAATTTGGTAGTAGCAAGTCGTCAGTATACTCACAATTCAATTTGTTCCTCCTAGAAAAAAAATGTACGTGTTTTGTAGCGTATTGGTATAGTTTTAGTCACATGCACTTAAGATGCAATAAACATTTTGTACTAAAATATTAATTTTATTGGTATTCATGCTTTTATACTTTTTAGAAAAAACTCGAGTGTGGAAATTAAATATTTTAACACACTGATTTTTATTCTAATATAATCAAATTTTAAATTAATTTTTAAAAAAATCAAAATTATAATGGTGACTATTAATATCAAATTTGATCAGAAGAAATATAAATAATTTTTCTTAATCATGTAAATTGGATGAATAAAATTGGAGGCGAAGAAAAAAAAATTTAAGTTAGAAATTCAGGTACAGCATGACAAAAAGGTTGGATATTTCGGGTGATTGTCACTGGGTAAAATGTAAAAGTAATTTTTTCTGCATCAAATAAAACTCAGCCCAGGCAAATTTAACATGATTATCGAATGAAAGAGTTCGTAATTTTAGAAAGAAATTATTCTTAAGCTCTTCTCAGATGCGGCTCTTTTGAAGAATTAGTGATTTTTGTGAAGCACCGCTTTTCCACCCGAGGCGAAGGTGGTCATTTGGCGATTATTTCACCTTATCTCAGGGATTTTCACTACAGAAAATCCTCTTACCTTTTTCTTTTATACGGATAGGTTACAATGCAAATAATACGAGCATTAAGCTCAAAAGTATCAACAGGAGAAAATTTTTCATGCAAGATGAGCGAGATGGTTTTAATGTGCTTAGAAAGCGAGATGAACATTTTGGGGTTTAAGCTTCCTAATTTCTGACAGAGGAGATCACGTTTTAGTACCGAGAGAAAACTTGGGTGCAATTTACGCTTTCCAAACTTATAAACCCATTGAAAGAGCATTAGTCTTTTCTGTCCTATTCATTGGTAGGTAGATAAAGAGTGAAAGTACCATGTCTTTATACCGTTATCCAAACAGACAAGCGTCCATTGTTACTTAATGCAATTAGCGGTACTTTGCAGCTATGAGGCTAATGTTTGCTTTCCTCGGGGTGAATTGAAGCGGAACTTTTAAAGTAAGCCCTTTTTGGCCACTGCACGCGTATTTCAATTCCCCTTTTACATCCCAGCAATCTGACGGAAAATTGGGTCTAAATTGCTCATTTCAGGACTGACCAAACTCTGCTTTGTTCCACGGTGATTGGATAAACCTCCCAAAGTCCGTCCTTTCTTTCCTTAGCAATGAGAGGGTGGGCAGGGGAGTTAAAATCGGACCATCTTTGAACCTACCTCGAAGCCATACTCTTAATTAATTGGTCAGCTGAGAATTTGCGCGGACATTTGCTGAAGACATGGGGTACAAATTTGCCTCAACAAGTCCCTAACTAGAATCATGTGTACCATATGAGATGTGCAATTAATCGTGTACCGGGTGCCCCCATTTAAAAACAGTAGGGAAGACGGGAAACCAACATGGCGGAATGATTCACGTTTCGTGACTCTTCTATCTCTTATTCATTTTCACCCACGAGGAAGTGAAAAAAAATGTGAAAAAAATAAATCAAAAAGCAGTCGTCTTTAAAACGAATTAGTGTATTTAGTTTTTTCACTGTGAAAATCACTTTTGATTAGAATTCCCTCGGACAGAAATTCATGTTATGATCGTGTTGCCCAAATCAAATTTCGGACGCGCCAGGTGGAGGAGTCCGGGGTGAGGGATCAAGTTTCTGCGCGAGCTGCTCTCTCCCTGTCCACTTACGTAACTCTGCGTTGGTTCCCGCTACTTGCCCCACCATGGGGTAATTATCTGCCTATCTCTACACAGTAATTGAATAATTTTACGCTCGCTTTCCAGTCCCCACCCCTAACTCGTCCCTAATCATATAACTATCACATGCCTCTTTACGTGCAGGCAAGCTGACATATTTTGAAGACTTTTGCAATTTGTAGATTTACATGAAAACTTACTGTATCGGTCAGATGCCTTCCACCGCCAGCAGTAGCATATTTGTGTGAGAGAAAAATCTACACATAAAAAATTAATTACAATTAGCGTATTTTAGAGGCATAGAAAAAAAACTAATTGGTTAAGATATGTGCATTGAAAGAAAAAAAAAAAACTGCAGTTCATGTAGGTCCAAGGAACCACATTTGATATCTATATTGAATGGTTATGCACACCACCTCTCTAAATCGGGAATTCTCTTTTTTTCCTACAGCGAGGGAAACCAGAGCGTCTTCTGCGGCTATTTATCCCTGCAAACATCTGGTTGAACCACCACTTGAAAATACGATATATTTCACTGTTTTACAGAAACTCGAGAAAAATGCCAGATTTTATCTGAATTCACACGAAGAATTCTACGATAATATTCGCCACCCTGAATCAAAGCAGCGGCGGGAAATGCGAAATTTGCAGCTATGCTTTTGACTTTTTTATGTGGATTTAATCGCTGAATAGGTGTCTATTTTCAGATCATTTTCTTTCTGGAGATATCACAAATTATAGTACCAAAAGTTAGCTATTAAAATGCAGAGTAAGAATATATTTTATAAGGAGACAAAATATTCAAGACGATTTTGCATTTGTTGGAAAGAAAATATGTTATCTTTAGATTATATTAAGGGAAAAAAATACAAATCTTTCGAAGGTCAAATTATGTTTCTATTTCAACTGAGTCATTATTCAAATAAAGTGTTATTCTGTAAAAAAAAATAATGCCACAATTCCCCAAATCAACCTTAACCTTATCCGCACTAATTGTGCTAAAATACATACAGTTCAAAATAAACTGCAAGATAATTACAAAATTCACTGAATTTTATAAAGATATATCCAAATTAGTTTTTAATGATATTTAACGTGCAGCATGGGCTGTTTCGTTGTGGGATTTGACTTCTATTATTACTCTTAGGACCACCGGGCTGTCGAATAAATGTTTCAATTTAGCTGAACAAATAGACACAGCCTTGTCGAGGTGGGTGAAATTGCAAGTTATATAGAACCAGTCAGTCCTTGTATTGTTGACATATTTGTACAGCTCGATCCCGGAGTAACGACACCCTCGCTATAGGTGATTATAGAAAATAAAGCCAGATAAAAAAATGGCCTTGTCACGAATTTCACTACGTTGAATCGCAAAAAGATCAAAAATGAATTTTTTTTTGGAAGGGGAGTGTTAGATATAATGCCCATGGTATTTTAATTAAGGAGGAAGGCAGTATTTTGGGCTTAGTTCATATGGGTCACCCAAAGTCGGTCAGAATCAGCAGCTTTTTAGTTTCGTATTTTAAACACATTAGTAGCAACAGCGAGGCGCCCCAGTGCGACCATCCGATTTTGGAAACCAAGTTCAACATGGGGTTGGAGCTATAAACAAAAGATATATACATTTGCTGCTTTGAACACGGCTTTTAAACGGCTCAGGAAATGCACTTAAGTGCGTGATCGATGCTTATCCCGTCCTCCTCTTTGGTAATTTCTGGCAAACAATTTGCTCTGTGAAGCAAGTGTGTGTTGATTTACATAGACTTTTTTGAACGTTTAATGTTTTTAATGTGCAACTTTTTGTTTAATAAATTCTGTGTGGACTATTTTTTGCTATCGTTATAAATTGACTATAGAAGCGATATCTAAAAATAAAACAAAAAACGCTGAAACTGGAGGTGGGACATAACTTTATGCTCTTAACAGAAAAACGCAGATGAATGTTTTCTAGTCTTACTACCAACGTATTTATCAAAGTAATCAGGTTACCCAGAAGCCGCTTAGTAGTTATTACAAATATTCGTGCGTAATCCAACAATTAACATTTTGTCCTTTATTAGTTCTACTAATTGAGAGTAAACCACTTAATTGAAAGTCATATAATTAAAATGTTATTTTTGGTTGTTTTTCAACAGCACGCTTGGAGAGAGGGTGCCCTATCGTTGTACACTTTGGACGATTTTCTTTCAGAAAAGTCGATAACTAGCAATTACAGCAACGTATTTTTCTAACCTTGTAGTCGTGGACAGCATCGATTCGTTGACACTGAAATTTAAGTTTCTCTCATCGCTTGAATTAGTTTGTCAATTTCTTATTTAGCCGAGTCCCACAATTGATTTGGGGTTGCATTGTTTGGACCATTTTGTTATGAGACCATGCGATGGATTGTACTAAACGTTCTTCGATAATTTCGACTCAGTCCTTTAGTTCCAGCGATTTCGAGCAGAAACCTCCACAGAGAACTCTCCACTGTTCTCTGCTCGGGCTGGGGTGAGGCTTCCAAGTTTAATTTCCAGAAATCCATAATTAACTGGAACCGTGGAAAAATTCACCGATGTCAACCATGGCATTGTGTGTTACCACTTGTGTTAAGTACAGAATGTCTGTGTGAAAGTTTCTATGCGGGCAGAGAAAAAGTTCATCAGAAAGCCGAAAACAATGGCCGTTTCAAGCTGCGCCTACAAATCTGAGAATGATCTGAATTTTGCCCACACCTCAATATTAGATTTCCCGACCAACTTTTACCTAGCAAATTGTTCTTAGACCCCGCAGCTGTCAAAGTCTCGAATAGTTCGAGAATTCCTTGTGTTAATAATAAAATCCGCGTGTTAATGATATAATCCTAACTCGACTCATGTACAATCTTAAAAGAAGCGCGGGGTAATATTGACAAAAAAGTAAGTACTTACAATATTTCTTAATATATAAAATATTTTATAAGCACTCGAAAATAACAAAATAATATATCATTATCAAGTAATGTTACCTGCAAATTATGGATGATATTTTTCTTTCCTTTTTTTCCTTTTTTTTGTGCTTGGAAATAATTTACAAAGCAAACTCTGAATGTCTGCTTTTCACAAATTTTGCAACGGCTGTTTTGCGGTTAATAATTGTCCAATATCTTTCCAAAGCTTAATTTGTCTTCTAATTGTTTTAGTGGATTGTCTTTGGATTTAGCCGCTGCTCTAGCCTTGACTTTAATTGTAATTTGAGTGACGCGACGCTTTCTGTGTTGTTGACTTAGTATAATGGCATATCTCGAGAGGAATAGTTATTCGATTTACCGGGGAAGTTTAATTTCATATATTTCACAATATTCATAGAATCCGAGCCGGTCAAATCAATGTGTTAACTTTTGAGGATTGTTTTTGATTGGCGTGTACTTTTACTCCCAAAGCTAGTCACTCGTAATGGGGAGGGAGTAGCCCGGAACGGTTCACCGCGGAAAAAATTACTTAATTTCAATTGCATGTATTCGTTAATGACTTTGATAACCGCTTTTGCCTCTCATAAGCTTGATATCAAGACATCAAGTGTGCACCAAAGAAAACAAACGGCCCAGTCAAGGCAAGGCAGAGGTTTGTTTATTTGGCTTTATTTATTCATTATCTATATTATGCTATCCACGCAGCTTGAGTGTATTTATTTATTCATTCATTTATACATTCATTAAACATTGATCATTGACAACAAATCTATATGTCTACTGACCTAGATGAGAAGTCATTGGTAATACTATTAATACTGGTTATAGTATTATTATTATTATTATCATTATTATTGTTAGATCAGTGACTACCTGCCTCGCCTATCTTTAAAATCTCCTACGATGACAGCTGAGCGTTCTTTTCCCTGTCGTCACCGACTTGACGACAAATTGAACCGTAGACACTTAAACAGACAATTGCTCCTAGCGAGACAGGGTGAAACGCGAGACAATATACGTCTCCTTTATCAGACTCGATGGAACGAACCAGCGTCCATTATTCTCGATTAAGTACTTTATTTCTCGGTGCGGGGAGAGGGTAACCCGAGACCTTCTAATACACTGCAATAAAGAAATTAATTTATTTAAGAGTGATTGGGCACATGTCAGGGATAGCATCCTCAGCTCGAGATGAGTACCATTTCACCAGCAGTCGTTGTCTCGCGTTTCTCGCGTTTGCTCTCCCGACACTCGCCTGGGATTGAAGAGAAAAAGGTGAACTTAATTGGACGATTAAGACTTAATGCGTTCAATACGGGGATAGCATTTATATATTAGATAGAGAAAAATAATGGCATTTCGCGACGGCACATAATGAAACGCAATCCGAGATAAATGTCAAATCGCGATATTTATACACAGTTCTGCAAGGCTCTTAATTCTGTAGCAAAAGTGACTCTCAAAGCGCAAGGAAAATAACCCATTTAATTCTAGTTTAAGATAACAACACTGATTTAATATGTGATGCTGTTTTTGGTTATTTTTCAGTCTTCCAACGGTTCATCAAAACATGCATCTGCAGCGCTACAGTCGGACGTTATTACCACTACTCAGCAAGAAGACCCCATACAATACCATTGTAACCGACTATATAGAGTGACATTATAATTTTATTCAGGTGACGGAGAGAGAGACTTGGAGCCTCTTGTGCTGGTTCAAATTCACTGTTATCGTTTCGTATTTCAGCTCGAGTCTATTGTGCAAATTGTTACTAATAAATATAATAAATATGAATCTGCTAGTAGAATCTTTTGGCATACATGATGTCAACACTGGAGGTAGACATATGTCATTTCTAGGCGCATTTCTCTCTTCTAACTACAGCAAAGAGAAATGTGTAACGGAATTATATAATCAGCAACCTCTGTGCTTCGAAAGTCATTCACGCCTCGCTGGACGGCCAACTCGCTCTTTGTAAATTATTCACAAAATTCACTGGTCTCTGATTGTAATTTTAGACACCTGAAAGCATCGCAGGCTAATAACGTAATAATCTTCTCTTGTGCGGAAGGGTCATGGCTTTATTCTCATTTTGAATCGCTCGTGCTTTTCTTCCAAGTGTCATTTAATTTGTTTGATTCTCCCATTGTTGGAATTAGCTCTCCTCTCACTACAACAAGGTGAGGACTTCAGCTCGCAGATATTTAGTGGGTAGGGTGGTTCTCATTAATTTCGATGGCTGTTTGCAGGTTGGAGCTCTTCTCTTCGCAAGAACTATCTTTTTAAGAGGGCAAAAGCGTCGTCTACTCTACCCCAGGGAGGACTATCGAATTAAACTTCCTTTGTGCTGCAATTTGTGTCCCCACGGTGAAGTGAACGCTTCCCGATACCTCTGTATACCTCGGGTTACACCTCCCCAGCGGGACACCCCATCATCAACGCAGCAGACGACACGACAAATCTATTTCAATAACTTCTCGTCACCTTTCAGGGCTTTTTGGGGGACCCCCAAACCCACTCCTGTGCCGTGATACAGCAAACCTGAAATTAGATTGTTATTTTCCACTGTGAGAGCGAACGATTTACAACGTGTTCCACCTCGCTCTCTTCGTCCTTGCCATGAAATTGTTTTCCAGACATGAAAAATGAAACCGTGTTTCTTTCACTGTTGTTTTCAGGGGCCATTGTTCACGAGGAAGTTAAAAGTTACATAAAAATGCCTGAAATCGACAAGGAATAAAGGGTGAAATGTACAAGGCGTTGTGTGAGCGATATTAAATGCGCACTAATGTTGTTTCCCCCGTTTTTGTGAAGTGTCGCTTTTGTATTTAGCTTAAAAAGCCTGGGTAAACGTCTTACCATGGGCACAATGAGGCCTTTCACACCGTAGTGCCCAGAAGGGCTAACGGAGAAAGCCGCAAGTTTGCCCTTTGTCCAGTGAAATTTTCACACTCTGCCTGGATTAATTAATTCCTAAAAGAGTAAGTCTCGGGATGTAATTTCAGAATGATTCTCCCGTGGCGTGAAGTTAACGGCGTAAACAGTTAGATTCCGCCAACACGAACAAATAAGGGTACAATCAGCTGGGGTTGTTCTCTAGCTAAACAGAACGAGAAAATGCTTTATATTATACATCTCCCTTTTGTATTGATAACGGAGCAATTTTGACAAAGATCTATGACCCGAGTAAAATAGATTCTAACGAAGTGAAATGCTAAATGTTTGACTTAGTTGAAATGAAGCATTTTCGCGTCAGATATTTTATGCAATAATTGTATATGCCAGATAAAAATGCTGGATTAATATGCCTGATATACACAACTGTCGTTTTCAATATTTGTAGTTTTTATAATTAATGTATTCTGTATAAGAATATGTATTGTCGAGAGCTGTGAAATTTAACAATGTATCATTTAGCGCTAAAAACCTTCATTAATATTATTATTACTATTATTATTATTATTATCAATATCTCCTCTTGAAGCGACAAAATAAGCATTGTTTCTAAATTTTACCATGGAGTCAAATAATCCTCTGTTGATTTTATTTAAAATATTTACAAGAATTGAATTTAACACGGGCGGAACAATATGGTTGAAAATTAATGGTGTGAAATGTGGGTGGGATATTTATATAAATTGTTCATCAGGAAATAAGGCGATACTCGTAATAATTGTTAAAATGTCAACTTCACAGCGGTGGGAGGAAAAGGATCGTTATTTATATTACACAGGATTCAAAGCTGATGATTTTTTTTCTAGTTTGCTATGCAAAATTTAGCTCGAAAAATATATCATTTAACGAAAAATTTTTGAATTAAAAAATTTAAATGACAAACTGAGTGTTGAAAACAAACATTGTCATAATTTTACAAACATCCTCATAATTATCATGTAAATATTTTTATATTGTATAATGAGGACGAGCAGAAAGCCAACCAGCACCTGTGAAACAGTCTGACAGATTTTACAAGTTCTCCGAAACCGCCATGTGGGCCGCATCACATTAGCTCTCGACGACCAGTTTTGGCTGTTCTCCACACGGTAGGGGTGGCAGAGGGGACGGCTCAGTGTGGGGAAAGCAGGAAAAGAGCAGAAAGGTGACAGAACAATTCCAAAGCTAGGTGCGCCGCCTCTACTGGCAACCGACAAAACCCTCAATGACGCACGCGTGAACTCGGGGGATATTACGACGAAGTGGCGATAAAAAAAATCAAGTATGATTTCAAGTTTTTGACGTCAGGTGCCTGAAGAAATCATTGCGAGCATGTTTCTGAACTGCCTTGTTTATGATGTTAATAATATACTCTAAGTTTCTTCAAAGGTTGAATGTTAATGAATAAATATGAATATGAATAAATTGATTTTTTAAATCATCTAATTTAACTAGGGGTGCACCGTACTTTTCCGTGAAGAGACAAGACACATCCTTGATAATTGGTTTTAATTCCAGCGTTAACCCTAAATTTTCATAGAAAATTCAAGCCTAGAAGCCTAGAATTCGGAAAGGCAATATTTCTGGTAACTTCTCCAACTTGCTCCAAAAAACCAGTCATAAATCTTAGAAGAGAAACTGCTGCCAGTGTCAGAGGTCGCGCACGTAAATCTCTTCTACACCGCTATTCTAAACATTAGCCAATATAATAGCCGGTAATAACACATGATCTTGAAAAGTAAGAGATTTCAAGACGTATCGGGTTAAACCATCAAGCGTCTCTACGCGTAAACTGACGGCCGACCCTTTTAAACACGGGCCCAATTTAAGGGGGAATGTTTAAAAACACAGACCAAAACATTTAGTATTGTTGCTCGTGAAGAGTTTGAACACTCCAAGTGCATTTTGCCCGATCAGGTGGCCGGACCGATGGAGAACTATCAACTATTTGCTGAAAAAATAAGTGATGTGGGTTTAACGTACACTTTCAACAGCTCGTCTGCTTGCTCTCGCATCTTTGTAATAACTAAAACAACAAACAGACAAATAAACAGCCTCTTAAAGCGACTAGCGAAACTTACAAGATACAACTTGTAGATTTCACGTCATGATACGAAGACGTCTCGCGAGGGCGAGCTTGTCACATGGAGATGATGCATTTTTACCACTATCAACACAACTTAATTACAGTGTATAAAATCTGGTGTTTCGATCTTGTTATCGTAATAAAAAACACGCCAGACTTAAAACGGGCACGGCACACGGAAGTGAACACACACTCACGGCATCACCCGGCAATTGAAAGGTATATTAAGCAAGCTTTTAAGCGAGTGAATATCTCTATTTTCGCTGCCGCAGCTCTTGGCACAGATGGAGGCATCATTGGATCCGTGCGGAATTTTGACTAGCGTTGAACACGGGTGTTGAATCGCTGAAGTAATGCGAAAACTGAGACGCGAAGAGAGCAAAAGGCCGCAGGTATATCGCGGCTACATCGTGTCTCGCGCCCAAAACTTGTCACTTTGTACATACCACAGCCGGCGAGTTAACTGCCGAGCACCGACGCCCCCCATCTCTCCCCTATCACGTTTTCACCCAATAATTGACGGTACTTGCTCGGTGTAAAAAAGAAGGAACTCTACATAGGCCTTAAATGCGATAAATGCTAGAAACTGTTAAGTAAATAAAGATGATGCGGCCTCATTCGCCCGAGCGAATGGCAGGGATGTGTAGAGAGAAATGGACCAAATCCGCACTGAAGAGTAGGGCATGTCATTAGAACGGTTATGAGGGAAGAATAATTGCTAGGATAAAGATTTTCAATTACGCGGCCCCTCCTCCAATCCCTCCTCCATTTCTTCTCTTCCCTCCCCTCTGTTAAAAAGACCTCGGGCGTCTGGTCATAGGCCTAGCAGTCTGACATTAACACGTTCAACACGAACGCAAACTGTTTTTCTTTTTTTGGTACCATACCAAGTTAGACGACTTTTCATCCGGTGAAAAAAAGGCAAAGAAAAAATATATCATTGTGTAAACTCAACAATTCTCCCCCTTCAACCGAACTACAAACTGTTATTTTTACCAATGATAGAAACATGTTGAATTCTCACTTAGTGGAAAAAGAAAATATATCATCGGTGGTTAGGGGAAGAGTTATTAGCGGGGAGGCAGCCGAACTCCTAGCTGGACCCGAAATGACTACTAGGGCTTGTTTAACGGTAAGAAAACGGGGGTTTCGATCGAAAGGAGAATTGCCCACACCCAGATGCTTCGATCTCGAATAGCTGGAGAGATTACACGGTCCTCTGAATAAGGGAGAATATTTCTCTGGTTCATTGGTCGAAGAAAAGGGAAGAAACCCCCGGTTCTTAGTGAGTAATGGCCTCATTTGTCTACTACAGGGAGAAAACTTGTCGGTTTTTCCTTGCTATACAACACCTTCGCAACCTCTAACCCACACTTGAATGGGTTTGAATTAAAAACTCTCAAAAGTCTCTTTGAGCCAAGGGCAATTGGAAAATTTGATAGCGCCTTTTGGAGGAGTGAACGACAATTTCTTTTTATTCTGCATGGCAGTGTGGGTTGTATATCAATTCATTAGAATGGTCGAGTCCCATAGACCGCGGCTAGTGTGGCGTTAAGAGCTTCTTTAACACCAGCAGCACTTTCAATTCCCCTCACCCTCCCCTCCACCTCTCGACTTTTACAAGGGTCAACCTTTTTCTCCTATTAGATATTTAATAGGTTTTCTTACTCTATTCAAAACGGTGGCGCATAATTTATTTTAAGAGTTGCAAACTTAATTGCTAGCACGGCGAAGCTGAAGCAAATAAACCAACTGCGTTCACCCTGCATAGCTCTGAGTGAAAAGCTTTACAATTTCCCCCATGCTGCAATTGATCAAAGTACTGAGGGAGCAATCATCCGAGTTGATTTTCTTGATAGGACGGATTCAAAACTCATTTTCAAAATTTCAATACTATTTATTATGGGGAGGAGACCAGGCCAAAAACACAATGGCGTGCCATGTGAGACCCAACAAGTTGGGAGTTCCAGATTCCGAATAATTGTCCCTTTTACCAGGCTTAATTTGACGGGCTGAATAGACCCCGTGAACCAAGAGGCTGGTAAAGCTGGCAAAGGTCTATTGAGTCAAACTAGTCTCAAATAAAATACCGAGATGGCAATTTTTTGTCCGCGAATTCTTTTTGACGCGCGGAATCATTTTAAGATATCGCAAAGAAATTTCACCCAAAATCGAGATCATGTTTTGGTGTTTTTCCTAAACTTTGCCCCACCTTCTCTTTAACCTCTGTCATCTGCTCTTAACGAATGTCAGGACAAGTAATGATTATTGTATATTTGCTGCACGAAAAACAAATCGAAGAGAGGGCGTAATAGAATAATTGGCAATTGAGCACCTAATGACACGGCTGAATGGCGCTGGAAGCTAAACGGGCCAGTGCGGTTTTCTCCACCAGAGGTCAGCACCTGTCAATGCCGTCACGACGTGACACGGAGAAACCGGACCGCAACCAAAGCAATCACTATCAGCAATGAAAGAAAATAAACTACCTATCGTTTTAGTGTTCGGAATAATTACCCGTGAAGGTCTAAATAAGATATTGAGATCGATTAGTTTTTCCAAACAAACAAATGCTGTTACATTATACCGCGGCTACCGAGTGTTGTAGAGAGGGCGTAAAGACTCACAATTTAGCCGGCTAAACGTTTGCAAAACCCAAATCTCTTGAATTAGATTGCTGAAAACAGCGGCGTGCTTTTTAGCAGACTAGCAGGGTTCCCGAAGGCTGAAAGCTACACGAGGGAAGACAAAAATTGAATAACACACTACTGATAATTGGTGCAAAATTCAGAGGCCGTTTTAATTGGAAACCGAGCCTTCTATCTTGGAGGGGTATAATTGGTGAGTTGCGGGAAGCGAGATGCCGGAGCGAATATGTGGATATTTTTCATAAAAACAACACAGAACAAGGCCTGGCGCTCATTATCGCGTCAGGCACACCAAAAGCCTCTGGTAGCGTTTGCTGGCATCCTCGCTGGCAGTTAAAAGTGAGGTTGAAATTCAAGAAACGACTTCCGCAGGCGGACGCGGTAGAAACGCTGCTCTCTCCCTCCAGGTGGCGAAGAGAAAACGTTTGGTACACACACACTCCCTTTTCCAAAATTTCCCCGATCTTTACAGTTATAATTAATTCCATGAGCCAGCAGATCGTGAACCGGTATCAATGGCAGGGATTCCCCTTGTTAGCGCTGTCAAATATATTTACTTTCAGCGGCCTCGGTCTCTGTCAATGAAGTTTAGATTTCAATGTTTCGCGGGGTGCTTACTTTTCAAACGCTCACTCAGCTGTTAGGGCTCGTTAAGCCCCCGCTACGAGCGGTAGAGAAGACGATAATTCGATTTGTGGCGTTCCTTGTTAAAGACAGACATGTACGTCAATTCCGACATCAAAGACGACTCTAAGGACAGAAATAAAGTGTTCCACATTGTAGGAAGACCCGGGCCACTAGAACACGTGAATTGACTTAAACGCATTGTCTATTGAGTGAAATTCTCTTAAAGCTTTCAACATCATCGCGTTTATTTGAAGGAGTGGGAATTTGAAGACCTTACCTCTCTCCTCCCTCTCCTCTCATTGAAGGTACCAGTGACGGAAATTGTTTTAAGTTGAAACCCGCAGGTGTTCAAATTATACCCAAGTAGATTTTCGTAACAGGTAACTTTGTGGGAAATGTAATCAAACCGACGCTGTATGCTCTATCTTTTCTAAAACGAAATCTTGTAAAAATTACCCAGAATGAAATCGAAGCGGGGAACACTGTCTGGAAATTAGAAGTCATCAAGAAGTCAGTAACAGAGGTTATTTGTAATGTAATATATATTGCTTAATAAAAGTTATTTCCTCTCACCCTCCCACATTCTCTCTCTCTCTCTCTCTCACACACACACACACACACACACGTATGAAATGCATGTCATGTTCAGCATTCAAATAAAATTTATGGACATAAGAGAAAAACCCATCCCAGTGTTTTATGCAAGTTTTTAGGCAGTTCAGATGAAAAGAGAGATCCAATTCATAACAAGAACACATGAAGAAGAAATAGCGAAAACAAACAAACAAACAAAAAAAAAAAAGATTTTTACTTGACGACGAATTCTTCCTTACTTTCAACGCACTATCAAAATAAACATTGACATTAACATCGATAAAGGAAGATAAAAAATTCTGTTTCAGAATTGTGGCAACTGAAAGTCACTGTCAACAACATTGGATAAAAACGGATGATGTCTTGTTTTGTCGACTCAGTCTATGTTTTGGTTTATTATCAACACTACACAGTGATCAGTAGTTGATGTCAATGAGAAAGAAACTGTATTGTGAAACGCTGAAGATTCTTGCAGTGTTTCTCATTACGTTCTCATGTACGCAGCCAGATAAGAAAAAAAAAGAAAATATAAATTGAATTTAAGACTTGCCAAATGTACGTGCACGTAAGCACATAAACATTTGAAAATAAACAGCACTGTAATAAATAAAAGAAAAACAAACAACAACAAAAATGAAATTAACAAACACTGTTTCAAACATGATATGATTTTCTCTGAAAATTTGCACTTGATGTTTTGTTTTGTAACACATTAAAGTAATCAACGCAAGGTATGCAAGATGTATCGCAGTTTCACAAACAGAAAAAAAAAACAAAGAAGAAAGGTATGTTATAGCGATTTTATTCTCGCCCGTGTATATGTGAATTTATACTCAAAATGTTGCGGTTTATATATGCTTTAATTTTAATTATCTAAAGCAATATTGCGCCAAATAAACGAAACTTTATTCCAAGCCAGCATGTAAAACAAAGAATGAGATAGCATGATTCAGACAGAACTTAAATTGTCACAACGATCATCGTGTTTGAAAGAAAATAGAAACCAAATGTACTAACGACTTCCTGCTAAATATCAACATTCGTAAGTGTAAGATGAGTAATTGAATGTTAGACAAAAGAAAGAATCCACATAAAAAAGCGATCATCCTCACATTCCTGTCGTAAGATAAAAGCGGTAATCCGACATCATCTTCACAAATACTTTTCACTCAAATTCTGCACGTGACAGGAAAGAACGGACCTCGATGAGAGCACAAACATCATTTGTGTGGAACCAGGGATAAGTCACACAGGAGAACTGCAGACCGAAATTTTGGTCTCTTCGAACTCGGGATAAATTCGCCTGTAAAAAAGATGAAAGTAAGTGCTGATCTGAAAAACTGGCCATTTACTTCTAGTTGAAAAACAGGAACGATAGTTCATTTAATTGGACCACAACTGTTTTCTCCCAGGTCAAAGTACACTCAAATTTTGGCCATCAGAACACAACCAACATTCGGTCCAATTTTTCTCTCGTGGGACCTGCCTGCCAGCGTTTCTGGCCTAGCACTTCCTCTTGTCACTTCAGTGTGAAATCGACAAGGTTGTCAATTACGCTGACAATACTGTCAATTTCACGCGTCACCTTAGAGCGGATGTGACCCAACACCTGAAGCACGTCGGTGCTCGGTAGCGGGGATGCCCGCCGCCTGAGTCATCGATTCAGCAGGGAGATAGGTTTGTTTGGAGAAGAATACCTCGGCAAGACTTGGCAACTCTGAATGGGGTTACGTTATAATGAACCTCGAGTGCCAACTTAATGGAAGATTGGGGGATGTTTGGTGGAGGGGGGTTGAGGAGGGGAGAAGGAAGAGAATATCATGGTATCAGACTACGGAATAGGGTGCGGGGGGGGGGGGGGGGGGGAAGGGAGGCGACAAATTTTGGGTTGAGTTAAGTCCTAATTAGTATCCTCTATGAACTCCAAGTGGTAAGCGTGTGTACGTGTGCGTGTGTGTGCGCGCGCGTTTTGTGTGCGTGTGTTTGTGTGTGTGCTGTGAAATATTGGAGGGGATGAATCCTCAGTGAATAGCTTCTGTTCAAATGAACCTTTATGAATATCATACTATGTCAAGGTGGGTCCATATCTGTGGTTGAAACTGAATCAGCGACACTACCTAAAGGGGACTTTGAACCGAGAAGTGATTTTTCTGGATTTATTAAATCTTTGAAGAACTTCCAAGTGTCAAAGATGGTGCCAGGTTTGGATCTTACTATTACGAAAATATCTGTGAACTAGAGCAATTGGAATCTTGTCTAAATTATAACGAGCATATTCCGTGAAAGAAAACCAAACAGTGAAAATAATTCACACTAGCTGATCCAGAATTTTTTTTTGGGGGGGGGGGGGGGGGGGGGGGGCAAGTATAAAAAAAGTACCAAACGGAGCTAATAGACATTAGACGAGGACTATTTTACTTTAATATGGCACTGGGACAGAAGAATTGTTTGGTTTTGTCTCCTTACATTCCTTTTACTGCTTTTCTTATTACACGAATTAGGGGGAGGGGTGTTAATCAGAAGGTAAAGTAGGGGGTACACGCGCCCAAAAGTATCCTCACCATTTCTGCAATTGTCCGTCTGTCAAATTCTGAAGAGGTACCAAAACGATTAAAATCATCCATTTCACACACACACATACACACACACACGCGCACACACACACACTATTAACGTTGCCTGTCTTATTACCAAGGTTACAAATCGCATTTCGGGCATGATTTTATCACCTTAAGGCAGTATCCCAAGAAGAAAGGCACCGTATACCGTGTTCTATCAGTCTGATCACCTTGATCTGATACACAACGTCAGACAGAACTCTGCTGAATAAAGCCCGGAATTAATTTCAGAGATAAAATATAACTCCACTTTAAGCTCATGAGGTGGAGGTCGACTGAAACTGAAGGGAAAGCTGTAAGGTCAAGATGAAACATGACTTCCACAGCCTCTAACACTCAATATGTCTTTAAATCGATAAAAACAGTGCTGAAATAAATCCACCAGAGAAATATGCTTTATTATAGATTTAATATGGTATGCCATTTTGTCATCATTCTGTCTGCACTCTCTACCTCTTTTCTTCTCTTTCATCGCATTTTTTTCAATAATAGCATCTCAAGAGATGACTCTGATGCAGTGGTAGAAAAGGAGGTAATTGAAAAGAGATGTTCTTTTTACATAAAAGGTGCAAGGATTTTAAGCCTTCTTTCACCCTTGATCCCCATCGGGCCATCTTCCTGTTCTTTCTCTTTAAGTCGTATCATTGGCACCCTCTTACGCTTTGGCAAAGTACTACAAACAATGACCAGATACTTATCATTGCAAGAGGAAATGATTGCAAAGAAATTAGATTAACTGATAATTTGATCACAAGTAAAACCCGCCCGAAAAGCAGGCAAATTCTCACCCTAATAAGTAACAGACCTTCAAGATTCTTCGCGGATGTTTCCTAATTATTGTCACTTTACCTTAATTTAAATGAAGACGGATATATCAGTTAAGAATTTAAGACTTACTAGTAAGTGATTAAATGAAAAGAAAAAAATAAAACGGTCCCACTGACAAAAAGTGTACATATAAAAAAGATAGAAAACAAAAATGCACTATTTTTTGTCGATGATGATATAATTATCATAACATTTTCTGCACAACTATCGCCCAGGAAAGAAAAAACAAAACAGGAAGATAAGTGTTTGTAGACTTGACATTACGCTGGCAAAATCGACATCTATCTCTTGACCTGCCCTCCCCCCCCCCCCCCCCCCCCCCCCCCCCGACTCAAAGCGAAAAACATTCCATTTTCAAGAGAATGGATGGCATCTGAGGCACCTTGCGTTGCTGAGAATATAACGCCGCCTCTTTCTTCCTGGGAGGGAGCGAGAGCAACCATGTTGTGAAATATAAAATCAAAAACAAAAATTTTAAATAAGTGCAACAAAATGTTGTACATATCGAATCATCACGTTTATTCAAACAGCAAAACTTAATCATTTTTCATAAAAAATCATCACAAACGCGTCACTCTCTTTCATAACTAAGCCTGCTTGCTATAAAGAACCTGTTTTTTCTTAACACAAACGCACCACGTTTTTGTGCATCACACAGCGCGTTTTTACCTACACGAGAAAATTAAAACCTTTGCGTGGCCGTGAAATTGAATCAAGAGAACATCATTTTAAAGAGCTTAAATACACATCAAAGCCACGAAGGTTGGTCAAATCCCTTGAATGTATATTTTGAAAACAAACGGTAAGCGGCACCTGCTCCTCCCCCAGCTCAACTACCACAATGAACACAATCCCAACCCCGGCCCCAGCAATTTAAAAGATAAACCGCCGTAATGTATGATATGTCTGTACCAGACGCCACCGTCACTTCACCCAACTTGACTGACACGCAGGGTCTTTCGGGTGAGGAACCATCCACCCTGTCGGCTCAGTTGCGTGCTGAAAAAAGCGCATTTTCCCATCCCACATCGGGTAGATATTGCCGAAGTTCAGAAGTTCGATCTTCTCTTTGGACCTTTTGATTTGGAACCAAAATGTCACCACTGGCAGTACCAGGCGCCGTGATATACCTTGTTAGGTATTTGCGTCGCTCTAATTCTTTAATGAGGTTTTTGGATAGTGTTTGTGTGTTGAAACAATGAGGGAAGTAAGTTGATTCCTTTTAAGGAAAAATATACAATCCTAGGTCTTGGCGTTGCGAACCCGACCCTTCCCCCCTCGTATTTAAGGACAACCTTTAGAAAATGTCAAATCTCACGTGTTGGAATGTTCGCCAGTTCGACACAAACAGTTTTACTCAGGCCGGCTTTATTAACGGCATATAGCATATATTTTTATACCATATTTTTCTGAATTGAATTTCATGGAAAAATAGAAAAATAAGTGAGTTTTTGTTTCATATTGAGGATAGCCAGACACATTTTCTTTTCTTTCTACTGAACCAAAAATAAAATAGTGCCAGTGCTTTAACTTAACACGTAGAATAAATTGAATGTCGTTTTTACTAAAGAGCAAACAGATAAGAATGTTAAAATTTACAAATTACCGGTTGCGATATTATCGAAAATATTTCTCTAGGAGGATAATATATAGTAATAGTTAACATTTCAAAATGGCAACTTTTGCTTTATGATGCTGTCACAATTTTATCCACTACCTTGGAGCAAGACGATAAAATATTTTTGCACCTAAAATTTTTCACTATACTAGAATAAAAGTTAACTAAAATGTTTTTTTATTGTTGTTTTTGTTTCTCTAAAAACGCATTATCTTTATATATTTTATTGTCACCTTAATGTCAACGCAAAATGAGAATTATTTGTATATCTGAATTCCATTCCTCCTACCAGAGCCTGATTGAAACAACACGATGAATATTCAAAGAGATACGACTGCATTTTCATTCATTATCGAACTTTTTTAGATCGATGTAACAAGAATGAAAAGAAAAGAAATTCAGGCTGAGAAAAAAGTTGCTCTGCTATTTCTTTATTGTAATTTTGTGCCTATTATGATACTTTTCAATAAAGGGCTTTTTCTTCTTTTCAGTTACTTCTTTTGAAAATATATATCATATGAAGAGATCTAGAATATTAAAAAAAGACAAATAGTCGTACAGAAGTCTCGCGCGGAGAAGGAACCTTTTAAACATTAGAATTATCTGGCCTTTTGCCGTTAAACTATTTTTACTCAGAGGACAAAAACAGTCTTAAATCAACGTTTGAAATTCCCCATCGGCATTCTAGTTAATGTCGTTTTAAAGTAGAAAGACAAAATTTTCCGTTATTTACACTAGATTTCGACATCAGTGTGACTTCAACTTTTTTCTTAGACTTAGAAATACACTACGACCAACTAAGCAGAGTCTGCGAAAATCTCTAGCATTAAACTACAGTCTTGTAAGAATAGGAATGAAGGAATGATCACGATAAGATGTTTTATAGTAGCAAATATATTATAAAACTGGAATAAACTATTTGTTCGTTTTGATAATTGTATGATCGATAAGGCGAGAGCGAAAGTTGCCTGTCACTACCTAGCGTAAACTGTTTCATCCGAGCAAGGCAAAGGACTGAAAAATCGCCGCTTTCGACACAAGAGCGATAAAATGTTTAATATAATTTAATCTTTATCAAAAAGATTTTTAAAGACCAGTAAAGAATAAAAATGTCATTGTAACAAACTTAATTTTAAAGATTTCTTACGAAGTGACGGCGGCCAAATTCTCAACGACGGAGAGAGGCCATATATGGCGAAATGGATTTCTGAAGCGAGTTGTTTTTCCCTATTGCCTTAGCGTGCTGCGCAGAATTCTACTGGAAAATACTGGGCGATATGAATTGGTAGGCAAAGGGAAACAAATAAAACATAAGTCGCAGGACTTTTCAGCTGTGTCAATATATATTTCCTGTCCACAATTATCATTTTACTCTCTGACTTTTAGATATCTCTTCACAAAGTTACGTGTTATCTACATCTTACGATAACAGACTTTGACAAATGCAAATGGCAGACAGAATTATAGAAATCGGTTTGATTTATTAAAGCTAGAAAAAAGTCAGTTTTTGTTATATGAGAGAGAGAGAGAGAGAGAGAGAGAGAGAGAGACGGGTTCAGTATCTTACAACTGAGGCCAAACCGCTCCAAAATACCCTTTTATTTACTGACCGCTTAATATAAAATACATCAGCACAATCTTATCATAGAGCAAGGAGAATTGCATTTATTTACTTTCCACTCCATATGCTGGATAAAAAGCCATACAGAATTTTTAAATTTCCAATTCCAAACAACGATTTAAAGAAATTAACATAACTTTATATTGCATGCCTCTTATACACTTACAGATTTTTGAACCAATAGTTGTATTGCAGTCATGTGTTGTTCAGTACAAAAATGGGAGTTAAAATACACAATGCCGGTATTAAAAACAACTATATTTCAATGTCTTGGAAGATGGATCTCTTGCATGATTGTCGCAACCTATTTCATTTTCAGTCAATGCAGAACAAAAACAGAACAAAAAGTTGTGTTGAATTCCAAATCAAACTCGGTACTGTTTGTGTATCAAAAGCTCAACTTGGACACCTTGGACGACAAAAGATAAGGTCGGTTTATAAAGACGGATAAGATGGATATTTTCAGAAGTTTGAGAACATGTTTACTTCATAGTTTACTCAACAGAAATCAGATATGTTATGTACTATAAAGAGAGAATAAGAGCAGGATACAAATGTACGGTATATAAACAGATAATGCCATATATTCAAACACGTTTCACGCGAGCCTTCTAAACTTTTCAGTCCGGCGTTACGTTTTTGGGATATGATGTTTTTTTAATTGAGCACGAGACATTTTGCAAAAGATATACAAATAAATAAATTTATAAGTGTCAGAGACAATGTCACTTGAGAAAAAAAAGTCAAAAAAGTAAAACGTCACAATTTTATGATGCATATTTTTGAGTTTATACACCTAAAGCTTGGTGAATTTTTTTTATCCATCTGATTTATGATACATTTTCCGCAGTTTTTTTTTTTTTTTTGGTGCGCCAATAATATATTGTATTTATATTTTTTTGTGATATTCATGAAAAGTCTAGATTCGTTTTAAGGCATCTTTATGAAAAGATACTATAAAAAAGGAAATACAAATATAGTCATCTCAAGTTATGTGAATTATAAGATTAGTCAACTCATACTATACATCAATGGTTTCCGACGGGCACTAGCTATTTTTTTCCTGTTTAAGTGAGTTTTTTCATTGATTTTGAGTTGACGAAATTATCACCAACCTGGCATTCCTTTTATGATGAGTTTGATTGACGTTTGAATTTAGACTGAGTTCAGCTTTTTACATCCTCTAAAAAGCAGTTCACAAAAAATGTTTGTAACTAGTTAATGAACTACTGACTGAAAGGTGGCGGGAAAATATCGTCTGCTACTTCACTCCATAATTTTGTAGCTAAGAACTCATTTTAAGATTTGCAGTTATCTTCGCAACAAGACAATGCACCATCGAAATTACGTCTTTAAATCCTACTTTTTTTGTAAGTTTGAATTTTCAAAGAGAGAGCCAGAGAGAAAACTGGAAACATTTATCGTCTGGCAGTATACCCATGGCGGAATCAGACAATTCTCGGTTTCTTTGATTGCGGCAGGTCTAAAAAAGCTGCGAGTTTGGAAAGATAACATGCCAGTAACTCGCAGCAGACGATGCCCTTTGGCGGAAGGGGTCACGGTCCGCAGATGAGAACGCAGAAAAAATGCCATCAGCGTCCGTAGTGAAAAAAATGGTAAAAAATTTTAAAGAAACCCTGATTTATCCTTGGTTTCATTTACGCTGTTGTTGTCTGACATCAAATTTTCTCTCTAGGAAGGGTTATTGTTGGTTTAAAAATTGATATCATCTGAGAGATCCGTTCCGCTGTTGTTCCTCGTCTCAAAGTCGATCCAAATGTCTTTTATTCGATTTGTAGAATCCAATATAACCTTAAACAACATATAAAGGGGAATTTCGACATCAAAAACTACCACCTGCGTTCACCCTTCACGCTCTCGGCTGCCTCAGTACCTCCAAGAGCGAGTCCCGCTAAGGTGCGTTTGCTTAGAATCGGCATCCAAAGAATCTTACATATAATTGCACTTATAATAGTTCAGTTCATATTTGGCCGCGGTGTCGTAAAATTTCTCCCAATGTTTATCATCAAATCCCGCCTCGGGTTGAGGAACGGAAAAAGACGTCATTTGTAATTAAAGTCGAAGATAAGAAACAAAACAACGCGTGGAAAAAAAAGAACGCAGCATTGGAGTGCTTTTTTTCGGTACTTCTCAGCTTTGATTGGTATCCCGCTTTCTTTTTTCCGAATGATTCCATTGTCTTGAAAACACATTGGCAGCCTTTGGAGAAGTAAATTCTGTTAACATAATCCCAGCCTTTTAGATGTGAAAATCCAAAGTCATCTTACGAAATTGAAATTGTTAAATCGCACAAACCAATGGCCGACTGAAGGAATCAGGAGTAAAAAGAAAAGATTCTGACGAATACTACTAAATTCGATGGAAATTTCCGTGTGCGCGTAGTTCATATTTGATTTTCCGTTCCAAAAGAAAATCCAAGATGGAAAATCCAAAGATTATCCAAGAAATCCCCGAAATTGCGTGGTGTTGCGTGTAAACCTGAGCACAGATTTTTTTCTTTTATTCTTTTTTTTTTACAACCAAGATAAATGAGATAAGAAATCCTTGAATTAATCCATGGTAACGAGTACGATTGTTATAGTGGCAGTCTGCTGAGCGACCTCATCACCTGTTATTGCAAAGTCTTGTAGATCTACAGGCGAGTACAAGCTTGATGCACGCTTAAAACACCAACTTCAAAGACGACCTACCGTAGCGTCCGCCAGCGCGCTCTAAACCGTTTTCAGTTGTCCTCACACTCGACGCGCCGACAAATAACGCAAAACCCAAACTGCCGGAGCTTTAAAAACACCGAAAAACATCGCAGTATGTTGTTTTAATCGGCAAAAATCGAAAACAGTAAATTTCGTCTTGCTTATACAGCGACGTAGGTTTTCAGCGTCAAAAAGGCGGTTTTGCGATCAGTCCAAACTATATAGAAAACATTGGCTAGATTACACCGTTTATTTTCTAAACATCGCTCTATTTCTTTACTATTTCAAGAAATTTTCGCTTTCAATCACCCGATCAAAATGCATGCAAGAAAACCGATGTTTGTACTACACATTGGCCGTCTAACTTGTAATGATAAGCTGTTTCTATTTGCTTTTACAAGAGACATATATTATGTCTTGCATAAGAACGGGGTATTTCAGGACAATCACATCGCTTTCAGTAGTTATGTCGACGAAATTTATCAACAACGAAAATACTAAACCCACCTGAGCAGCAAATCTCTCTTTAGACGTATATTTACTTCAAAATTCAATTTCCTTCCAGTTTTATTCACTTACAAGAATAAAATTCGATCCAATTGAAAATAATTTCCCCACAACTGCTAAAAGACGCCGTTCATGAAGTTAAATTGATTTCAATATAACACCAAAGGTTTTCAAATTGATCTGGAATGATCACTTTAAGCATGAATTCGTGACTTATTTTACAGACTTTAAAAAGATTTCAAAAAGTTGAAATAAAAAAAGAAGTGAGCTATATTTAAAATAAGATGAGAAGAAAAATGATGATTCATGCAGTTTTTTCTTTTTCATTTTTTTGGAGGGGAGGGAAGGGAGGGGGATTTTTAACATTTACAAATTATGCTGAAAATTTGGAAGAAATATTTCAGCATTGTTAACAAGGTCTTGGCGCTGCAAGGGGTAAGTTGTCGAAAGCATCCTTTAGCACGCATTGTTTTTCGAGAGATAAAGTGACAAGTGTGGAGGTTTTAAATGTTATTTCTACTTCGTTGAACATCTGTGCTCTTGACATTTAATGGAGATAGGGTGCCAGAAAAATATTTGTTCACGGGGCAATTAGCGGAGTGAAAAAACGGCAGTGCTTCGTAACATAACCCATATTTTTATTCCTTTGGGAAAAAAACATCAATTTGCAGATATTCCAAGTCCTTCGATGATGCGATTACTTGAAAAGTTAAAATCTAAATTTCTGGCATACATAACAGATATAAAATACGAAAGATTTAATGCGTTAAATCAGAGAAACAGTCATCAATTTCTAAAATATTTTTTCTATTCCAGTTCCCGAGAGTTTTACTTTTGTTAGACCAAAAAAACAGTTTATTTATTGAAATGCTTCTTTTTATTTCCATTATCTTTAATCTTTATTTTTCAATCCAATGTTTTAAATCAAATAAATTCGGAGCCAATGGACCGCGGAAAATATACAAAAACTTGCTATCGCAAATGACATTTCCTATATTAGTAATATACTTGTGAAAGATAACAACAAGAGCTTTTAATGAAAATGAAAAAAGTATCTTGAATTATCTCTTTCTCTAGGAAGGAAAAAAATCTTATTCAGTATTTAATTGCTGACGCCAAATTTTATTTTTTTCCTTTTATAATAGAGTATATTACACACAAGCAGATTTTATCCAGGTCTCCCCTTATCCAAAACTTCTTTGAAATATAAATAGCATTCTCAAGCTAAAGTTTTGTTAAAAACAAAGCAATTCAATAAAAAAATGAAATATGTACCGTTGATGATCTGCGTTCTGGTGTGACCACCATGATGTTGATGACGTCACGGGACCCTCTCCCGAGACCACAGACGAGATCAAAGTACTCCCCTGCTGTTTAAATCCAAAAACGAATCAAACTCACTTCCAGTTTTGCTATACCTCAGACCATAAAAACTCTCCAAATATCAACTCCAAATGAATCCACGTTCATATTTCTTTTCAAGAAAAACGTCATTAGAATTTCAAAATTCATGTCATTTTCCTTCGAAAAGCCGGCTCGCCGAAAAAGTTCAAAGGAAATTGTAAATATTGGAAAATAGCTCAATTCACTTTACCAACCTCGTTATATTTTCCTTCCGCGTGGTGTCCCAACGCTCTGGCGTGGGTAGCACCTGGGAAGACTTAAAGTAATGCTTATTTAATCGCCACGAACCAGATTTCTGCCATTATTTTTTCTCTGATCTCGACTACGAAATAACAACAGGTAATGCGCGGCAGATCGAGTTGTCGCTTCCGGGGGGAAAGCACCGGCTCCTAACTCGCCCCAAACAAATGTTCAATTTTTTCCAACCAATCTAAAGACGAGTTGACGAAAATAACCGAATGATCGGGCGATTTTTGCGAATTGGCCAAATTGACCACAACGACCATTGCCATGGTGTTGGAAAAATTGTACATGGACGCGCTGGTCTCCTGAAAATCTCCCGTGCCCCGAGTGGACCTTAGAGAGGTACCAGGATTGAAGTCGCCCTGTGTCTAATTAGGATACAAGGGTATCGTGTATTATCCAGAAAAGGACCACCTTTAATTTTTCTACGCTTGAGAACTCGTAACACGTTTCTTCTCACATGGCCTCAGCGGAGCATAAAACACATCCGTCTGGCGCTCTCTGACGAACATTATTGTGACTTTACGTCATTTGTGTTTTAGATCAAGAAAAATATCAAAATACTGATTGTTTTCAAAACTTGCCTATTTTGAACACGAGGTTAAGTTAGTATATATCGTTAACCCGTCAACAGGTGACTGTATTCATAAACAATAGATTAATATTAGAACAATTGTAAGTTTACAAGCTGGTCACGAATTTGTAATGGAAAATGTAGATTTCTGACCACAAATCGAAACCTGTGGAGAAACCAGAGAGTAATGACTTGCCTCAAAACTTAAAATACCATGTTTTCAATTTGTTAACTTTTTGTTGATATCTAAAATGATTAAATTTGAACAGCAATAATTCAAAGAACAATAAACGTGAAATTATAACACTCGTTCTTTCTTTCGATAAATCTTTCTTTTCTTTCAAATAGTGTTCCAATCCAAGCAAACTAAATTATATTTATTAAGGTTTGATGTTATAAAGTAAGAGTAAACTTAATAGCATGCTTTTTATCAAAAATCCTAGACGTAAGACGAACCCTTAGCTAGACATACAAGGTTAAGATTGTTTTTTTACTTATTTAGCTCAAAAAGTACCAAGTATCCAACTTCACGAGTCACTGCACTCCTTAACCAGCCAAACTGTGAATTACAGAGGTCACTGGAAGACGAAAGGAGTAATTACAATTCAACAAAAATTAAACATAAAATACATCATACGATAGGGGCATACATTTGGTCTTTATTTAACTTGTTATAGTAATCGATGGTTCAGAGCACATACTAAAGCTATAGTGGCGAGAGACGGAAAAGAATGATCTGAACGATACGTTTGGTGCTTGAATGAATTAACGAGAAAGGGGGTATTAGATATGAAGGCAAAATCACAATCAAATTGCGTAAAGAGAGGTGTTCTTCGGTAAAAACTTACACTATCTGCCCATTAAATATTCAGAAAAAAGCATCCACTCGTTTATGTTGGACGTCACTGGTAAAGAAAGCTTCTTCTCAAACGTCACATAACTGTTCTCCCGACATAAGGCAGAAAAAGACAGTGTGGTATATGTGACTCTGGCATTAGATTTATTTGGAGTAAGTGATGGAGGTTGTAAGCCAATTGCGCTAGGAGTGACACGTGCGTCAGAATGCGGTAGATGTGCCAGTGTGGGCTGTACTCGGCGCATTTCAGTTTCTGCAGCAGGCCTACGTTTCTGCAAGATGTTTCGTGAAATAAATTATGTCACATTTATTCTAGGTCACTTGTTAACCAAACGCTCTTACAACAGTATCGCAAAGTTGGCTTTCAATAATCGGGTATCACAGATTAGGTCTACTCACTTACCGTTGTTCTTATTGTGCCAAGAGACAAATAGGGCAAGGGCTTATGGTCTCCACTCATCTCTTTTCTTTGATTTCTTCTCCGTGTTGTACAAGTTTCCGAGTTTAGAGGTTTTAAACAGAAAAGAAATTATCAAGCGAAATGATAGGTAATTCTAATTGCGATGATTTTGAAAATCTTATGTCTATCAGATGAACATTCTTAGCATATTTTATGCGCGATCGATTAGATGACTTGTAAACCACGCGTTGGGAACATTTTGAGAGATAAAAACGGTCCTAGCAAAGGCTGTTTAGAATTTAGTGGACTAAATTGAATTTCTAAAAAAGTACCTGATAGGCAGCTTCTTTGGCGTAGAAGATAGGTATAAGGGGGTGGCATATCCCCACCCATTTTTTAACCCCGTCAGTCATGGACGGAGTAAGTGTGAGGGGCTAAGAGGAAACCGTCTCCCATGAACTTAGTTTCTTTTTCACACATTTATCCCCTCACTGGGCTTTTTATGCGCCTGAACTTGCTTCTTTTTTCAAACTCTATATTTGACCGCCCTAGATTTGCTCTAAATTGAGACAGTAGCACATTTAGGCATGTCAAATGCTTTTATGGTGGAATAAATGCTAAATTGGTTCAAGTCGTTACACTCCGCGAACTTTGAACGCGTGCACAGGCTTTTAATGAACTTTCCCTTTGATTACCCGTTGCGTACGCGCTTTACGTACGTTTCGTGATCTAGAGGCCTAAGGGCCTAGTCCCAATGAAATTATCGTTCTACGTAGATCGGGGACTCTCGCTCATTACAATCCGATTATTGGATAAGCACGCCTCCTCTTGTTTCCATCGTAGTAATTAATCACCAGCTTTTCTGTATTCTACTCAACGCCAGGAGGGTGAGTGTTAATCTGTTAAACTGATTGCATTCAGCGAGAGTCCCCGCGGAGTTGGATCGATCTACGTGGAAGGATAGTTTCACTGGGAACGAGGCCCTAACAACGGGATCTTTTTAGACCAAAAGTTTGGCTGATTTTGAGACCGAAATGAGGTGCTTGTCAGGCTCAATGGCAGATCCAGATTATTTGGAGTATTAATCTATAGTGAGCCAAGGACTGGGTTCCCGTGCCTAGATCGATCCATCTGGATCGGTCTAAGTCCCTGGGAGTCTCACTAAATTGCTGTCAACTAACTGACTTAATTGTCTGTCACGCCTACCGAATCGGCTAAGGTGTAAAGACAATAACCCCCTCACAGCTTAACTATTCGTGACAGACATTTAAGCCGGTTAAGTCGATAGCAATTTAGTGAGAAATGGTCCCAAAGACAGCTAAATCATGAGTCCTTAAAGTTGTCACCAACTGTTGGTCTAAAACTATCTTCTGAAGCAGGCCATCTTGATCTCAAGACAAGGCAGTCCATTTCCAGTCGTGGACACCGCTATTTTCGGACGCAGATGACTGAATAAATGAAAATGCCAGAATTTTTTTATCAAATAGCAATTTAAACATGCAATTATTTATTGTCTACCTACAACGATATGCTTATCTGGGACTGAACAATATTGAACCATAATCTTAGAGTAAAGGCTTCCGATAAACGAATCTAAATTATTTTAGTAAAATTTATTTAATGTACTCTGTGACTGAGATCAGTGAGTACAACGCGTTCTTCCATCACCAGTGTCGTAGGGTACGTTGAGATAACTATCTTGAACGTGAATGTGACACTGTAAATGTTTTCACCAACATGGAGTTGTTTAATCACGCCCAAAAATCCGTTCCTGTCAAAGAGAGAAAATCTGCAATTCCAGTGAAGTGGGTTGGTTCAGTGATTGAGAGAGAGAGAGAGAGAGAGAGAGAGAGAGAGAGAGAGAGAGAGAGAGAGAGATAAATTGGCCAAAAATATGTCATGATAGATATGGCTAATTTCTTTATGGTGTCAGCAATGAAACTAGATCAGCGGCACCCTCTCCGTGGAATTAACCCATTTGTTGTCACTGGAAGAGAAATATGGAAATACATTTACCAATACAACAGTCAGTGATCAAGAAATCCGACCATTTAATTTGTAACAAGAGTCATTTTCATACGTAAATTACAATCAAAAGTGGGCGTCCTTTAAAGCGAAGGTCAGAATGGTGATAATTTATTTTCTTTTTTTGTATGAAGTGATTAATGGTTTATAAACACCAGTCATTTTGTCCATGTGATAACACCAATTCAATTTTTCATTTCAGCAAACAACTTTAAATCTATCTCGGGTCAAAGAATAATAGCATATTTGTCTTAATGTTTTTACCAGCCTTTTGTCTTTATTATTATTATTTCATTTTTTTTTGTGAAACAGGTGTGGTAGGACGCACACATCCCGTGACCAACAACTATTTCACATCAACTTATTTAATCGATTGGCTATCAAGATGATATAACGATTAAAATTTTGTTTCTAGAATGTCAACGACAAACGAGAAAGATGACTGTGAAGTACAGTACCATCCAGTTTTCTCATCACCGTGTGATAACGGCGACGATTTGACAGGGGCGGATCCAGGATTGTTTGAAGGGGGTCCGCGGATGCAAAGCCCCCCTCCCCCGTTGGCGTTGGAAAAACATTGGTATTTTAAAGGGGCGAACGGTGTCTTTGGTCCGGTTTAAAACTATAATTAAGCTAGTCAAAATTCTAATCTCAAGAGGGGACCATTATTGTGATTTTTTTCAGAAATCGAAGGGGGGGGGGGGTTAGGACCCTTTGACCCCCCTTCTAAATTCTGAGACTGTGAAAAGAAGGGTCGTCCGTTAGTCCATTTCCCATTGCTTTGTACATATGACATTAGTTGGGTGTACTAACCCAGCCGCTTCCGACTCATCTTAACTTGTAAAATACATACATTGGAGCCGGACTTTCATTCCTAGGACTTCCATTCCAGTCACAACGACCCAATCTTCGGTTCGGTACAGATGCACTGAGAGATAGTTCGCACGCCGCACTACATCGCAAGGTCAGGGGTCACGATAACGAGGTTAATTACCATCTGGGTTTGGTATTTGACACCAGAAGCCGAAGAATACTTTAATTATCAAAGAAAAACACGTCGTGTATGTTGACTGAAGCTCATAAAGGTGTTGCAAACCAAGGTCAAGTATTCAAACCATTCAGCCGGGCTTGTACTATTAGTTGACTTTTGAATAAGCGTCGCTGCATAATCATTGTGAGGTGGCTCCCGTATTGGTTTCCCCATACACTGGCGTTGTAAATATACATAAAGGCACCATAAATGAAACTCCCCTCGCAGCGATAACCTACCTTCGTAAGGTTCTGCACCGTTTATTCAAGTTTACTTCAGCTGGCACCTCTATCCTATGGGAGCGATCGATTTCGTCGTCTTTTCCTTACAACACGTTTTATTATTAGATCTTTCTGGCTACTTGATACCTGCAAAATGTACCTGTTATTCGTATTTATTTATCTATTTGCTTTTGGAGGTTTTCGTTTGTATGTATGCAGTGTGTTTCAAAGTCATCGATACCAGTGAGCGACAGATTTTACAAGTGTACCCGAAATTTCAAAAATGCGTTCGCTGAACACAGCGAACAACGGGAAGTTTTTTCTCTAAGTTTTTTCTGATGACATTAAATCTGATAAAAATATGCACTTTTAAATTTCAACTGTCAAGTCACAAGTATGGTATGTGCACCGAAAAACTGTGCACCGACAGACCGAAGAGTCACTAAGTTAACAATCTCACCAATTTCTATTACAACCACTGACACCAGGACACTGATAATAGTCGTCTTATACAAATAAAGATATTTTGGGGGTCGGCGTTCTAAAATTGCGCTTCAGCGTCGTCATGATTATAAAGGTAACGAGAATGCACTGATGTACCGATGCACTGGGTGTAAATCGCTTAGTAACGTCAAGTCACGTGTACGTGACTCTGATACCAAAGCACCGTGAAAAGGGAGCATCTTTGAGCTACGCGCAATGCGGGGTAAATTAGAAAGTACCCGATGCTCACCTGGGGGAGTACTCAGTGATCGCCAGGGAGGATTTAGTGCTCGTGGAGCACCCAGTGCAAAGCCATGTCGCAATCCTCCCCTGGACCAGCTATATATAGCTGCATACACACACACACACTCACACATACACTCGCACTGTTGTACGCAGAGAAGAAAAGACCGTGGAAAGGAGATTGACCGACTCGCACTTACACACGACAATAGCATTTGTAAGTTCTCGCCGAGCAGTAACCACCCTTGCTGCGCGTCACCATGCAACCGCTGCTCGCGATGCACGTGCGAGCGCTCGTGCTGATGCATGTTGTCGGCGGGATCTGCGGGGACAACATTCTGCTGTACCCGTACTCCGTGTTTTTTAACTCCCGAATCATGAACATGGAGAAGCTTGCCCTCATGCTGCGGGATCACGGACACAACGTTACCATACTGGTGGAGGCAGCGTATCAGCCAACCCGACAACTCGCGGGGGTCCACCTGGAGAAATTCACCGTCAAAAACACCCCGCTTGTCACTCGGATCAAACAGCACTGGGATTTCAAAGCGGCACTAGAGTTCGTGCACATGTCCTTCCCGAAACAAATCGCGTTCATAGAAGAAGTCAGTTATTCCGTGAGTGACAGTTTGCTTGGGGATCGTGAAGTCATGAACAGAATCAAACACGGGAACTATTCCCTCTTCATCTACGACTGGATTGATTTGTTTGGACCAATCCTTGTCCAATATCTCAACATTCCGACCATTATCTACTCAAACTATGGGTTCGAAAACTGCTGGTCAATTTTTCATAACCCGGTCAATCCGGCATATATCCCCGTTATTCAAGATGACCATGGGTATTCTGACGAAATGTCCTTCTTCCAACGCCTGCAGAACGCTGTTCTCTTTTGGGTAACTGAATATTATCTAAATATCGCCGCCACTAACAAAATTGAAAACCTGAAGAGAAAGCATTTCCCCGATGTCGACTGGCCCCACGTCAGATACGCTGGAGAAAAAGTGTCCCTTATTATCGCTGCCAACGTCCACTTCGCCTTTGACTATCCACGCCCTGTTATGCCGCACGTGAAACCAATATCCGGGCTCCTGCACACGGCCCCCCGCCCGCTGCCCGCACACCTAGAGGCCTTCATGTCGTCTGCTGTAAACGGTGTCATTTTGCTGAGCTGGGGTACTGCCATGGCAACGCTAGATAAAGACCAGGCAGAAATACTAGCAAAGGTATATATATTTTGATTTGGCATACTGCTTTGTGAACCGAAACTACTTTTTTAAAATATTGTCTTTCCATTCAATGCCTGTGAGGAATTGGGCATTTTTATATTTTAAAACGAAATTTTAGTGTTGGCATTGAGTTCTCATGTGTATCGACCCCACATTCAATAGGCCCTCCCTCAGACAAGCATCTACAAGTATTATGAGCGCTTATCATTGTTTATCTACAACCTGTGCAAAGGTTATTATTTGACCTGAGATGCCCCTATGAAATGCGACTGTACACAACCCATGAAGAAAACAGCGAAAAATAGGGGTAAACGTTTGAGTGGTCAACTTAAAATGGAGGGGCAGTATAGATTATTCAGAACGTCAACGCCAGAGTACCTTTAAAATTATTTGATAGCATTTTGTATGAAGAAAGTACAATATATTGACATTTATGCAAAAATTTAACGTCCAAAATTAACACTTATATTGACGTAAATATACGTGTGTTCTTCGATTAAATTAAGTTTTTCATTCCATGTATATCCGAATATTTTGTATTTAAAATCCACAATGCCGTCTCTCTACTTTTATTTTTTTTTCAACTGTTGCTACATTATATTTTTTCGATACATCAATTATAGGGCATTTAAAAACAACACGAATAAAGTATATTGGGCAATTATGCATTCACAGGTATTTGCAAAACTCCCCCAGAAGGTGATATGGCGGTACAAGGGGCCCCGGCCGGCACATCTCGGCAACAACACCCTGCTGGTCGACTGGTTACCACAGAATGACGTCTTGGCCCATGCCAACACCAAGCTCTTCATCACCCACTGTGGCGTCAGCAGTAGCTGGGAGACCATGATCCATGGAGTGCCCGTAGTGGCGGTGCCGCTGTGGGGCGACCAGTATCATCAGGCGACCAAACTGGTCACCAGGGTGAAAATGGGCGTTAAGATCGAATTCAAAAACCTAAATGCTAAAGACTTCGAGGATGCTATTTTAAATGTGTTGCAAAATAGCGAGTATAAGGAAAATGCCATGAAGATATCGGAGTTACTTCGTGACCAGCCATTGCCTGCAAAGGAACAGTTTCTTTATTGGGTTGATTACGTCATACGTCATAAAGGTCCGCTTTTCTTTCGGTCATACGCCACCTATCGACTGGCGTGGTACGAATATTTTTTGTTGGACATTATGCTATTTATTTGTGCCGTTTTCACGTTCGCAATTTTTTTGGTTATTTGGTGCCTTAGATATGTAAATAAAAGAACAATGTATTTTTCGAGTTCGCTTTTCGGCACCAAGGAGAAGAAAACAAATTAAAAAGAGTGATGATTGTATGGCACGTATATTATTCATAAGTGGAGAATGTATTTTTTATATTTTACTTTAATGTAAAACATACACGTCATGTTATTGGCTTCTCTGTATTTATCGTTCTATTTAAGCAGTGTAAAATATCTATGGATTTTTTTTAACATATCGTTAACGATTTTAATATATAGCCTAACTACGAGACAAAAATCTGAGACGCGTTTAATGCTTTACACGTGACAAATACTTGTTCCAGTTTGAGGCACTTCACTGCCCAGCTATTAGTCTAGATAAATTTACAAAGCGCGTGGGATTGGGAAGGTGCAATTACATGTGCGTGTGTGTGTGTGTGTTTGTGTGTGTGTGTTTGTGTGTGTGTGTGCACATGTTTGAGAGAGAGAGAGAGAGAGAGAGAGAGAGAGAGAGGAAGGAAGGTGCGGCGCGTGTTTATGTGTGTAGGGGGATAGAGGTATCCTATTGACAATCCATACTGTCACAAAGGGGGTTATACACTTTTTAGCGCCCTCAAACCCCCTTTCTCACAATCCTACCCGTACATGCCGTCGAAAGGAGGTTTGAAATAATATTGCAACTGCGGATATTTTACAATAATAAGAGCATGAAACTTTCCACTGTCTCCCTCAGCGTGTGTGCACGTTCCCTTTCTTATATAATTAATGATAATAATGAATTTATATAGAGTATGGAATATGTTTTGCAGAGTTTACAAATTAAATAATATAGGGTTTAAGAGATATTTTAGATTGAAAAGTAATGGTATTGAAAGTAAAAAGAAAAATGTCCAATTGAAATATTTTGAAAAACGTAAAATAAAATTTCTATCATACAATTTCTTCTTTTTCTTCTGCTTTTACTTCTTCTTTATTCCAGTAAATTACAAGGAGTTACGCACGTTATAATGGAATTATTTCTTTGAAGAATACTTTTGGTCTTTGGTGCCAAAGACTAGGCAGAATGTAAATGTAAACAGAATGTAATTTTTGAAAAAAAAAGTGATTATTTATTCATGATAAAACAACATGTCTCGCTGTGAACTTTCTAGAGACCACCCTCCTTAGTAACAAGTGGGACAACAGGTAATGCTTGTTCATTTCAACTGTTTGGAAAACTGATTTCAATGAGACAGGGCTTTTAATATTTTCCGTTAAAATATCGTCGAATTGATGATACCAGCACACTTATAGGGACTGAAGCCAAATCAAACATTGACTGCATTCAGATATTATTCAGGAATTGATGTTGGCTGGCATCCATTTTTCCTATCATTTTTTTGCATTTTGTACTCAAAAGTTTGTTTTTTTTTTGTGTGTGACAGTGTTACTTGACCTTAATAAAACGAAAATATTTTTTATTTACTTTGAGTGCAAAGAAGTGATATCTCGGAGCCTGAATTGTACAGTTTTTGTGATGGTGTTAGTTGAGATTTTAAGCTTCTCTAACGCAATGTGTTAGCTTTCAACGATTGCAGTAGATATGAATTATTTTCATCCTGAAATCCACTGAGAAACCATTAATTGCAGCACTAGCAAAGTTTCTGTATGTTTGCTTTGGAAATAGAAAAAGAACGCTAACTGTGCTAAAGTATATGCCGAAATTGCCGTAACCCGAATTTGTACATTTTATTACAGGTAAAAATGTTAACAGTTTGCCATATCAACGATTGCACAACGCAGAAACATGCTTTAACGAAGGTATAAAACCTTTTCTATCATGTAAATATTGTAAACAGAAACAACCTTGAATACCATGAAAACGACATGTGTACAGTCATTCATTATGTACTGAAACTTTAATGCGATTTAACGCATTTTGAATGAATTCCAAAAGGGGTCTAGGCAATGCATATTCTTTTAAGAGCAGAAGCGAGAATTCTAAAATCAGGCACTAAGCTGCCTTCTGCAATGTAATGGGGGAGGGTGTGTTGTTAACCCCCCGGCAACAGGGAATTCTTTCAAAACAAAACGACAAGCAAAAAGCTTGTCTAAATATGTATATCTATTCAGTAATGGTCTGGTGAAATGAAATATAATACCTGTTTTGTAACACAGAAGGCGTTGCTTATGTGTGTAAAATAATATTTACCATGGACTTCTACGCATTTATCTTGAAATGAACTGAAAAAGTTGGCGTAAACGATATTGGTCCAAAATGTGCTTGTAAAGCTGAAGCCAGTGATATTGTCAGTGGCGTAGTGATTATCAACTGTCAAAATATACATAATTCCACAAGATGTGCTGAGAGAGAGAGAGAGAGAGAGAGAGATGGGAGTCTTTTCAAAACCAAGCCAAAAAAACATTGTCATCATTTATCAATTTATTGTATCATCATATCCTTTGTTCTTATTTTTTGCAAAGATATTTGACAAAACTGTGGGCTTAACGCTTTTGTAACCAAGACAACTAAAAGATACAATTGTAATGTTTAATTAAATTAAATATGATGTAAATTATTAAATTAGTATTTAGCAATTTCGTAACTCCAATGACACTGTAATTAGCGTTTGTTTAATGTTAACCACAGAGTTTTAATATGTTAAAGCACTACTGAATTACATATTTTGTACTTCTGTTTGAAATCGCATTATAACTTTATAAATGCTATTGTTCAAACAAATTGTAATTAATTGCTACTTATTGGTTTTTATTATCGTTCATAATTTACCATCATTTATGCCGATGTGGGGAATATTATAATTCAAAGGTGTTCCACAAATTCAAGTTACAAAAATGTTCATTGAATTCGTGAGTATCTTACGTGTGCAGTCGGTTCACCACATATACATTCAGTTAGAACGTACTGACCAGGGCAACAAAGGCATTTCAGTAGTGTGCGTTGAGTGAAATGTATTTCTGGGCAGTTATGGTTTTTTATATCACGACCACAAACGGAGATATATTCGCATGATGAGGTTGCCGTGTAACCCCAAATCTGCTCTGGTATGTCTATAATACCACATTTCAGATGGTCCTTGGTTTCAAAGCCGTTGATTTTAATAGCGAAATGGGCTGTAAATAGTGATAATAAACTCCTCTTTCTATTCTTCTTGTGTGAAGTGAAATCTGTAAAAATAAAACAAAAACAAACATCGTTTAAGGCAAGGAGCACAGAGTTTCCAAGGCAGTTCAGTGTTCGTCGTTATTAGTTATTTACTCATTAAATAATTGTTTGATTAATGAAAAGAGCTCTAATTATTTATATTACCTAAATGATTAGCTCAATTTTCATCATCAAGGGGGGAGCGGGAGGGAGACGGGAGGGGTTGACTGTGGAAATACGTTCAAACTTAAATTGCGGTTTGCATCACAAATGTTGTGTCATGATGATGCTTTTTAAAGACTATTGCATAAATATTTAGAGAAAAAAACATTTAAAGTGATTTAAACATTTAGTGAAGGAATGTTTTATTAAAGCTACAGATTTTAGGAAAAAGCCTGCCCATTAAAATTTTGTACACCTTTTTAGAAAAACGCTGCATTTTCTTAAGAATATATGAAATGTACAAAGAACAGAGTGAATTGTCTGCCACCCAATAGATTAATATTGTATATTGTATATTTTTAGGCACATCTATTTAGTAATAAGGCGCTTCAGGAAGGGGAAACTATAGTTCAGCTAAAAAATAGTTGAACCCAGTATTACATACCGTGAATTGACCAGCATCAATTGTGTAGGTTTGAGCTATTGATTTTGCTTTTATATGAAGCAAAAAATATAATTCCAAACTAATGTTAAATTAGCATAATACTAATCGAATTCAATTCCCATTTTTTAAAGCCATTTTATCAACATCCTACACTGCGGTTGGTTAAGATGTACACTTAGAGAAAAAAATACGAAGTTCAATATTTTTTCTCTTGAATCAATATTTCATCAAGATTTGCGAGTAACTATTTGAGGTATTTTGACAAACGGCCAAACCAGGGCGATAAAATCATTAACCCAACCTTATTCTATTATATGTATATACTGCGAACACTGGTGTTACAGCTATTGGAATGAGTCATTTCAATTCACTTCCACCGAATCTTACCTGCAAAGAACTTGGCGTTAGGAGGCAGCTTGTAGGTGGTACTGTTGTGCAGTGGCCGAACACCCAGGAAAGTAATGGCGTCACTTTTCAGAAAGGAAAGGTCGGTGATTGGTTTAGGATTTGCAGAAAGGTATTGATTGACAACCATGGAGGCATTAGCACTCATTTGGCCCCCCTTTATCTGAAGAAGAAATTTGAATTCATACTTCAATGTTTTTTTAAGATTCCAAAAAAAAAAAAAAAAAAAAAAAAGAGAGGTAACGCAGAAAACGCGTGGTGAATTTTAATCCATTTGGATATTAATGCAATGAAAAATAATGATGATGATGATAATTTATTTTTTAAAACCGCGCTAAAAGCGTCTGAAAACCATGTCCCAATATTATTAAGTGTAAAAGTAAAAACTAAAAAAGCTAAGAAAAGCTAAAAGAAACTTTAATTAACTGTCTGTAATATCATTTAAAAAACGTCTTTAAAACCCTCCTAAAACTATCATAAGTGTCATAAATTGGACAAGTTGACAAAATCAAACCATATATATTTGGTTATAAGATTTAAGACTTGATCATTATATTTAAAGTAAAAAGCATGGTGATCATCAATGCATTTGTGTGACTGCAAGTCGATTACAGTAACGAAATATATTTGTTTTTTGCGTGTGCTATGATTTTGGTTGTTCCCAAGATTAACATAAATGATAAAATCTATTATTGATAGACAGCTGTAAAATTACGTTTAACTGAAAATTTCTTTTAAGTACAGAGTGACCAAAAAACAGAACCAATAAATTTTCATTAAATCCAAAAAAGGTCCATCAAATTTCAAGAAGTTTGCTGGACAAAAACTTTAATATGTGCATGATCATTCCCCAAAGTTTCAGTCATCTCAATTGCTTTGCATAAAAGTTATGTTATTTTGAAAAATATATTCCAAATTCCCTCTGCGACATTGGAGGCACATTTGCATAAGTAGCAAAAATGTCTATTCATGGCCAGAAATGCGCAGCATTCACGCGATACGCGAGGGCGCAACAGTAGGGCTTCACGTGACTCAACTAACCAATCACAGCACAACAATGGCATCGCACACAGACTCTGTGATAAGTGCTCAGCCCATTGTCAAGTTCATGGTAACAAGCGTCTGATATGTGCAGAGAAGTTTATTATAATACATATTGTTCTTATTGTTACATTATTAAATCTAACTCTGTATCCAAGTAGTAACTATACTGTACCAAGTCAGGTACTGATGATGTGCAGAGGTCATATATTCCAGAATAAGCCGTTACCACTGATTTATAACTTTTATTTTTGTTTAATATGTTATTCATGAAAGAGTTCATGAAAGATTATTTTAATTTGTTAAATCGTGATCCTATTCTTTTTATATTCAAATAATTGAATAATGTGGGTATAATTGGTCTTCCACTTCTTATTTGCATTTTTCCTTTACTACAAGATTATTTTGGAACAGTTGTAGCATTAAAAATTTAAATAAATAGCAATCTGAAAGAAGAATTTTGCATTATTATTAAATGATGATAGGAATTTTGGATTAAGAGATTAGTTAAATACTGAGTAGTGATATGGTCAGTCAATTTATGTAGAATCTGATAATATGATTGAAAATACTGATTGAATTCTTGTCCTTGCACTGGGCAGTTTTATATTTGTGCCAAGTGATTTTTTAGACTCCATTGTACAGTGGTAAAAAATCTTCAATTGTCATGAAAGTTTTTAATCAGACTCTGTATGGTGCTGCTATCTGCTGGTGCTATCGGCAACGAATTAGTTTGCCTTTGTTTCTGAGTGAATCTACCGTCTAAAATCACTATTACTGAAAATATTTGCGTTTTGCTGAGGGTAGGCTAGGCAATATACGCCAAACTTCTTAGTTCGTGTGTACAACAGAGTTTTTTAAAAAAACCCTAGCGATATTTGGTCAGGAGTTGCTTGAAGCATAGCACAGCGTTGCTGTCTATCGGCATCAGGCCGTTAGTTTGTCAATTCTCACGAATTACCCACGAATCGCAAACCCATTCATTTTCCTACGGCAATCTAGCAACTCATTAAAAATGCACGCATGCGTAGTGGGCTAGGCGTGACGTCATGCAGTGCATTTTTGGGGATGTATTCAAACACACTCTTCCTTCTATCTATGTATCTATCTATTTACCTATCTATCTATCTCTATATATATATATATAATTTTTTTTTTTGGGGGGGGGGGCGTCACCGTGTAATTATATATAGACATGCATGGTTATAAAATTTTGAGTTTTCTTGTCTCACCTGCACATTTTCCATGCCTCTCTTTAGTGCGTCAATATCTCCAAAACCTGTGTCTTCAGTTTTTCTCAGAATACAGTATCCGTCTCGTTTGTAACACAGGATGGAATAACCCTGGACAAAAAATATCATTTCGTTTCTCTGAAACTTTGGAAGTGACCAATTTCCAGTTCACGTAGCCAATTGTACCTTGTAGTTTTAGAAAAGCAAGGCTCGGCTTTATCATCGCATTAGCTACTAATATATTACTACACTCCAGTTTAACATGTGGCCTACAAACATGTTGCTTCATTTTGATTAGAAAAAAATTAACCCTTAAACAGCAGGTACCCATTGTTTCATGCTAATGCTAAGATAAAGAATATGAATTACTGGCGTATGACAAATACTCACATTTTTAGTGTCGCTAAACGTCTCCGTCTCTTGTAAGGCATTGTGGGCAGGTACATGAAGATAGGTCTGTTGCTTGACCATGTCGATTTCAACTTTTTGTTGGAAATCAGCTTTACCCTCTCTTACATGGACACTGAAGTACTGTGAGCAATATTTAAAAATGACGTATTTAGCAGTGCAGCTTTTAAGTGGACTATCAGATCCCGTTAACATTTATTGCCAAAATTAGTCAATAGGTAAAAGTAACTGCTCGAACAAACGTACGCGTTATATGCGTTTTGAAATAAGAAAAATTTAATGAGGTGGTTTACATATGCCACATACAGTATATGCGAGCGTGTATGTTGCTTTAATATACAATGTACATACATGTATCTAAATCGAGGAATCAAATGCACGAAACTAAAACGGTGACTTGACCAATACCTCCTTCAATACTGGGCTTCCGTATACCTGGCAGGCAAAACACACCATGAAAATAACAAGTGTCTTCAAAGATGCCATGCTGAAAAAATACACCGAAAGTAATATGCCTTTATACATGTACAAGGCTTCCAGAGGAAGATGAAGAAGGGATTGCTTGAAGTGACGAAATATAAATATTTAATCAGCAATAAGACGTCAAAACAGATTAACGTAATGCTAGTTTCGTATTTAATATGTAGATACTCAAAGAAATCAAATCGCTACATTCGCTGCATAATACAAACATTTACTATTAACCTTCGGTTTTAATTGTTGGTATACATTTTCTTTACTTGTATCATGATATCTGGTGATTTTGTAAGATGTAAGATGCAAGCACAATTCCTTTCTCTCTAAGAGACCAAATTTAAGAGAAATATGTTGTATATATTACCTGTATAGGAAGATACAGCTTACCTTTTTCGTCTTAATCAAAACAGTCTGCCCAGCAGTCTCCAAGTCAAATACATGTATAAGGTTCAGCTTCCTAAACACAGTGGCCAGGGAACGACTGCAACTCTTTCAACGAGCCTCAGCTTTCACTTATATACAGTGAATATGATGTAGTAAAATGTTTTGGATACTGTTAACAACAGTCAGTTAAGAAAAGGTCATATTGACATGTGTCAAGGTAAACATTGCACCCAAGCTAAACTTTTCTTACCAAAACAAACAGATAAAAAAATTGAACATAACTTAAGTCAGTAAGATGACACGAACAGTGTTGAAGTTACAAATGTAACCATATCTGTTTTTACAAGATATGGTTGTCCGTCATATCTCGTTTCTGATCGTGGAAAGATTTTTTTTGTCTCAAATAATTTAATCACTGTGTAAATTATTCCACATAAAAAGCCATCATACTAGCGCATGGCATCCACAAAGTAATCCAGCCTGTAAAAGAACCAATTCAATAATTGCGCAAACTTTTAGAGAATATTGTGATAAAGATCAAACTAATTGGCCTGATATACATCCAGGAGTAATGATGGCATTACGTGCGACTCCTTGTACTCAGTCCACAAAGTATTCTCCTTATCATTTAGTTTTTGGACGAGAAATGCGTACATCATTAAATAGTGATTTGATCCCTGAACCCCATGAAAATAAAAATCTACATCAGTGCATTGAAGAACGAAAAGATACCCTAAAAACGGCAAAAGAAATTGCAGCAAAGAATAGGGAAGCAGCTCAGAAACAGTATAAAGCAAGGTATGACCTTAAGTCAAAGCAACCGATTTATAAAGTAGGTGATAGAGTTTGGATATATATGACCCTAAAGATTAAAATAAATACAAAAAGCTGAATGAAAGTAATTATGAGCAAGACAACAAAAGAAATGGGAATAAAACGACCAGTGAAACGCTAGATAGAGACATTCATGACACAGAAAAAGCGGAACTTACATCGGACGATAAGCAAGACGCGTACGAATATTATGAAGTAGAAAAATTATGTTGTAAGAATATAAACATAAAACGACATTACAAGGTTAAATGGAAAGGTTATACGAATCCTACCTGGGAACCTGAAGAAAATATTTCAGATGCATTAAAAAGAGATTATCATATCAATAAGACTTTACAAGGAAGAAAAAATGTAGAAATTAAAAGAGAAATACATTGGTCTCTTAAGAAATAATTATATTTATTTAAACAAGACTTAAAATGAGACATTTATTATTCAACAGAAGACTATAGACACGAGAAACAAAGATCAAAAGATCAACCGAAGAGAAGGTCAAATGTATATTTTGGAAAAACAGTCATACAGCTTAACTGAACCTTAAATGTAAACCGGTTTAATCAGCACGCTTAGTGGTTTACGCCACGTCATAACGGAAGGCATATTAAACTGGAACATACAGACGAGATGTTTTGATGAGTCTGTTACTTTAATTTACATAACTGACATAATTGTTATAAAGCAATATGACATGTTTATACATAACCAGTAAAGCCCTAGAACAACGACCACTTTAAGTGGCTGTCATTAATATGCCATTCATTTTTTTGCTATTACAGTTTGAACTAAGATTATTTTTTTATTTCCCACCTAAGTGGCAAGTTGACATAACAACACTAAAGATAGCACAGCAACATAACATTAATTTTGGTTTGTTGCAGTATTTCCATACACCAACACATATTTTCAACATGAAACGCTATGATTTATTTAATAAATTCTTAAGTGCGGAATCAACTGTTCTTCAGCTATTTTTTGAGCTTATGAAAGTGACTCAAACAGCAGAGAGAGACAAGATCAAATTTATACTCGTATGGCAGATGCTATTCTAGCAAACGAAATATTTTCTACAGATGATTAATCTCAAATGCTAGATTTATTCGAGACATAGAGCTTATTGCTCGTAATGAAATTTGGTCTGTATATCAAGGACATGCAATTGGCATTAGTAGTGGCTTTACTCAAAAGAAGTACACGTTAACAATATAGTGCTTACTATACAGTAGTGATCATAAAATTTCGCAACAAAATCAATTAATAAGCCAAAGGGACTTAGAACCACAGATTCTTTCATATTACAAAGTGAAGTAATAACTACATGTATAATAATTTAGACAAGATCATTTAAGTTTTTCTATCTATAGACTACAACTGTCAAAACATTGGTATGGCTTGGCAATTATAAACATTATGATAAACGAAATCATTATTTTGGAATGAGTTATCCCATTGTCACTTTTCACAGCATTTAAACCCAGAAAATTATTCAAGAACGATTATTGTACATTTCTGCGCACTTTTCTATATTCATTTCGAACCATTTGATCACTATGCAGATTAATTTTAATCCAATCTGAATTTGACTACCCTGAGTGTCAGAGCACAGTAAAAGCTAGCTTGTTAAAAATCTTGTGATGCGATCGCTTTTACTAGCTCTGACAAATAGCGGCTATGTTAGATTTCCGCCAATCAAATAGAACTGCTCCGCAGTGAATCTGCAGTTGAATGTCATCAGACCAAAATGAAACGTAATACAGATTTTATTCTGCTTTATTTAATTTTATTTACTGTATTTAAGATATGTAAAGTAAAAAATAAATAATATTTTTCTAAAAGAAAAAGGTATATCCAATGTTTTTGTATTTTTTGCTCCTGAAGATTTATATAAACACAATACAACGTGCGTGCCGTGTTCCAAGTTTGACAGCTACACTGTATGCCCGATACCACTATAAGGGCTGCGCAATGGCAACACCAAAATTAGTTTTTAAAGCAGAATGTTGCTTGTGTTGTGGTACTGACCTTCGATTGTAAGATTTTCTTTCGGTCATACGCCACCTATCGACTGGCGTGGTACGAATACTTTTTGTTGGACATTATGCTATTTATTTGTGCCGTTTTCACGTTCGCAATTTTTTTGGTTATTTGGTGCCTTAGATACGTAAATAAAAGAACAATGTATTTTTCGAGTTCGCTTTTCGGCACCAAGGAGAAGAAAACAAATTAAAAAGAGTGACGATATTATGGCACGTATATTTTTCATAAGTGGAGAATGTATTTTTTATAATTTACTTTAATGTTTAACATACACGTCATGTTTTTGGCTTCTCTGTATTTATCGTTCTATTTAAGCAGTGTAAAATATCTATGGATTTTTATATCATATCGTTAATGATTTTTATAAACAGCCTAACTACATGTACCCGAGACAAAAATCTGAGACGCGTTTAAATAATGCTTTACACGTGACAAATACTTGTTCCAGTTTGAGGCACTTCACTGCCCAGTAAGAAAAATTTACAAAGCGCGTGGGGTTGGGTAGGTGCAATTACGTGTGTGTGTGTGTGTGTGTGTGTGTGTGTGCACGTGTTTGAGAGAGAAGGAAGGGAAGTGCGGCGCGTGTTTATGTGTGTAGGGGGATAGAAGTATCCTATTGACATTCCATACTGTCACAAAGGGGGTTATACACTTTTTAGCGCCCTCAAACCCCCTTTCTCACAATCCTACCCGTACACGCTGTCAAAAGGAGGTTTGAAATAATATTGCAACTACGGACATTTTACAGTAATAAGAACACGAACTCTCCAGTGTATCCCTCAGCGTGTGTGCACGTTCCCTTTCTTATATAATAAATGATAATAATAATAAATTTATATAGAGTATGAAATCCATAAAGATGTGTTTTGCAGAGTTTAAAATTAAATAATATAGCGTTTAAGGGATATTTTAGATTGAAAAGTAATGGTCTGGAAAGTTAAAAGAAAAATGTCCATTTAAAATATTTTGAAAAGTCTAAAATAAAATTTCTATAATACAAATTCTTCTTCTTCTACTACTTCTTCTTTATTCCAGTAAATTACAAGGGACGCTTTAATGGAATTATTTCTATGAAGAATACTTTTGGTCTCTAGTGCCAAAGACTTGGCAGAATGTAAACTTGTAATTAAAAAATTATTTATTCATGAAAAAACAACATGTCTCGCTGTGGCCTTTCTAGAGACCACCCTCCTTAGTAACAAGTGGGACAACAGGTAATGCTTGTTAATTTCAACTGTTTGGAAAACTGATTTCAATGAGACAAGGCTTTTAATATTTTCAGTTTAAATATCGTCGAATTGATGATACCAGCACACTTATAGGCGACTGAAGCCAAATCAAACATTGACTGCATTCAGATATTATTCATGAATTGATGTTGGCTGGCATCCATTTTTCCATCATTTTTTTGCATTTTGTACTAAAAAGTTTGTTTTTATTTTGTGTGTGACAGTGTTACTTGATATTAATAAAACGTGCAAAGTGCAAAGAAGTGATATCTCGGAGTCTGAGTTGTACAGTTTTTGTGATGGTGTTAGTTGAGATTTTAAGCTTCTATAACGCAATGTGTTAGCTTTCAATGATTGCAGCAGGGGTAATGAATTATTTTTATCGTGGAATCCACTGAGATACCATTCATTGCAGCACTAGCAAAGTTTCTTTATGTTTGCTTTGAAGATAGAAAAAGAGGGCTAGCCGTGGTGCATCCAACAATATGGCGAAGTTGCCGTTACACGAATTTGTACATTTTATTACAGGTAAAAATGTTAAGTCTTTGCCATATCAAAAATTGCATACCCTTTTTATCATGTGAATATTGTTTACAGGAACAACGTTCCTAGAATGCACCATGAAAACGAAATATGTGTGCATTTATTCATTATGTAATTTTAATCCAATTTTATGCATTTTGAATGAATTCCAAAAGGGGTCTAGGTAATGCATATTCTTTTAAGACCAGAATCGAGAATTCGAAAATCAGGCACTAAACTGCCTCCTGCAATGTAATGGGGGAGGGTGTGGTGTTAACCCACCGACACCAGGGAATTTTTTCAAAACAAAACGACAAGCAAAAAGCATGACTAAATACAGTATGTATATGTATTCAGTAGTGGTCCGGTGGGGTGAAATATAATGCCTGATTGCCTGTATTATAACACATAAGGAGTAGCTAACGTGACAGAACAATATTTACCATGGACTTCTACGAATTTATCTTGAAATGAACTAAGAAAAAATAATGCAAGTAATTTTGGTCAACAGATTCCTTGTAAAACCGAAACCAGATATATAGCTAAGGATTATGCTTTTTTTTCAGCATTTGTTATATTGGACCCCACCCCCCATATATTTATGGGAAATCCAAATTACATTTATTATTTTATTAATTTTATTATTAAAGAAAATCTCGACGTTAAACTCATTCTAGACGGCGCAATTTGTAATGCTAGGTAATGTCCTGCCGGAACACAACTATGTTGTATTGACAATGTATACGAGAGCATATAGATAGTACCCTAGGTTCTAGATTCCGGTATTGCCAGCTCGATCTTGATTTCATATATAACCCATAGTAGCAATACCAGGCTCTAGCGAACAGCGGCAACTCGGGGGCGTTCTTCTTCAAAATCCTGCCTGGGGCGCTTCCATATTTGGAAGTCACACGTCACAGCTGTGTCCGCCTGGATCCATATTTGGAAGTCATAAGTCTCGTACGTCACAGGTTCGGCCGCCTAGAGCTGCCTTTCCCGCCGTGCGCTGAAGTTATCTCGTGCAGACGAAACAAGAAGCAATTAAAGTGCCTGACGCGGAGTAAGAAGTTTGAATTGAAAATATCTTGCTGTCTAAGGTCAGTGCCACAATACAAGCAACATTCTGCTGTAAAAACTGATTTTCGTGTAGCCATTGCGCAGCCCTTAAAGTGGTATCGGGCATACAGTGTAGCTGTCAAATTTGGCACACGGCAAGCACGTGTATTGTGCACATGTATATCTCAGGACTAAATGTTCTTTGATAAGCAAAAAATACAAAAACATTGGATATATCTTTTCTTTTTGAGGAATATTATTTATTTTTTCATTTATTTTTTAAATACAGTAAATTAAATTAAATAAAGCAGAATTAAATTTGTTTTACGTTTCATTTTGGTCTAATGACATTCAACTGCAGTTTCACTGCGGAGCAGTTCTATTTGATTGACGGAAGCCTAACATGGTCGTTGGTCTTCAGAGCTAGTAAAAATGACTCCAAGGTATATTTAATATTTACAAGCTAATTTTTACGTTGCTCTGACACTCAGGGTAATAGATAGTGTAGTCATTATCAAATATATATATATTTACTCCACTATATATACGACTAATGTGGAAAGAGAGAGAGAGAGAGAGAGAGAGAGAGATTTGCAAAAATCAGTCAAAAAGCGTTGTCATATATTATTCAGCAATTTTATTATATCTTTCCACTGGTATTTGATTTTTTGACAAACTGCGGATCTAACGCTTTTGTTACCAAGGCAACTAAGGTGCCATTCTAATTTAAGCAATTTTGTATTGCAAGCGACACTGTACTTATGTTTGTTCGATATTAACCACAAGCAATTTTGATACTTAAGAGTTCTACTAAATTACATAGTTTCGTACTTCTCATTTGAATGTTATTATTGCATTGAAAAAGCTACTGCTCACACGAATTATGAGTAATTGCTACATATTAGTATTTATTAATGTTTATTGTAAACCATCATTCATGTAATAGTTGAGAATATTATCAATTCGATACGATCTCAGATTCTGACAAAATTTAGCAACAAACATGTTCAATAATCTTGTACTGACAATTGTGTATTAGTTTCGAAACAATCACATTTACTCATAATGTACACTCCTTTGCAACAGACGCATTGCAGCAGTGTGCGTTGTGTAAAGTGTATACGTGGGCAGGAGTGATTGTTTGGGTCACGACCACAAACTGAAATGTATTCGCATGCTGAGCTTGCAGTGTAACCATAAACCATCTCTGGCTTTTCTTCACACGGAAATATTTTCACATTTTTAATGTTGTTTAAAGAGTAATAGACTTTAAATGGTAACAATGCAGCCCTCTTTTTACTCCTGTTGTCTGAAGTGGAATCTAAAAAATGAAACGCAAATGTATTAACTTCACTGAAAACAGAAGATGGAAAAAAGTCGAGCAAAATGCATGTATAAAAAAAGCAAAAGCAATGAAGTTTCTCACAGGTTCTGCAGTAACTGACTCCAAAGTTTTTAAACTTTAAAGTCACTCATTGACTGTAGCAACAAATCTGAAATGGGTAATTGCCGAGCAATCGGAATAATATTTTGGACAGTGGATGGAAAATTTCATAATTAACAAATTGGTGTCGGACAGATATATCATAAGTACATCATCTTCAAAATTATTGGTAGCAGGTCCTTTATTCTAATGCTTTGGTTCCTTTTTTATAACAGTCGGCACATATTTTCCGTCGAGGGACTTAGACTGAATTTAACGAAATTGTTATCCTTAATTATCACCCAGACACCGATACTGGGTTTTTCTGCATCTTATTATTCAATAATGCATCTATTGTGTTGATTTAATACAATGGAAAATCCTCGAAAATATAAAATATCGGCGTTTATATCATTTCGTTGCAATGTATAAGTATAGGCAACTCAGAGCTTTAATCGTCAATTTTTTAATTGTTAAAACACCTTTCTAGTTTGAGGATAGCAATCGGCATGGTGCATAGCTTCATCCCTGAACAAAATTTTATCACGAAAATCGGCAGAGTTGTCCAAGAATGTACAGTCTACAATCCCGTGCCGTCGTTTTGGTTTGAATGTTTATGTTATGGAGTAATGAGCCCTTATTTTAAGATTTTCAAGAAACAAAGGGATTATTTAGCTTTATCAACGATAAAATCTGAACAAAGATTAAGAATAATCGCTGACAAGGTTTTTAGAGTACTAAATGTCGTTAAATCGGCGTTGAAACGGTGATCGTGGGTGCTCGGGTAAAAAAGAAATTTGAGAAACCGATTTTTCAGTTTTTACCCCAAAATCGTAATAATGATGTCACCCACAAGACGACATATGTATACGTGTTAATTAATCTAGTTGAAGATTTATTTATTATAAAAAATGTATGTAAGGCAGTAAAAAAAGATTTGGGGGATAAGGTTGACATTATATTTAATGCAGTTAACAATTTTAACATTAGAAGCGCTGTTGAAAAATGATATACAAATACCCTAGCTACCATAATGCATTGAACAGCTGGCGTGGGATAAAACACGTTAGGAACGTAAGGCTCGGTCACTGTTCAGAGGACATGCTCCAACAAGAAAGGAATACTTCATCATGGAATAACATGAAGTGACCCGAATTTACTTGAAATTGTAACATATTACCATCCAGCATAGATTTCTCACCTGCACATTTCATCAAGATTTGTGAGAACATTTTTGAGATATCTTGATAAACGGCAAAACCTGCGCGATAAATTATAAACCATCCTCCTTTGTTAGCGGAGGATGACGTGAAGGCTGGCAGACTTAAGCATTCACCTAAAGCTTACCCACTTAAAACACAATATGAGATTAGCAATACTTTTGTCGAGTCTGTAAATTTGTTTCTGGGCATTCATTACTCATTGTACATTCGTACATTGCTTATATAATATATACATTTATTGCAAAAACTCTTCTTACAATTACTGAAATAATTAATTCGAATTTACTTATACAGATTCTTACCTGCAAGGAACTTGGCCTTAGGCGGCAGCTTGTAGGTAGTACTGTTATGGAGTGGCCGACCGCCCAGGAATGTAATGGTGTCACTTGTCAGGAAGGAAAGGTCGGTGATTGGTTTGGGACTAATAGAAAGATACTGATGGACAACCATAGAAGCACTAGCGTTCATTTGGCCTCCCTTTATCTAAAAAATGTGATTTCATACTTCATTGTTGTATTTGAGATTTAATAAAAAGATTCACGTAACGCAAGAAAATTGGATAATTGCAATGGAAAATAAGAATAATAATTTAGTTTTTAAAACCACGCAACACAGACGTCTCAGGGCTCTGTACAAATACTATACTGTATAAAATTAAAAACTGCACATATTTTTTAAAAATAATAAAAGGGAGAAAAGCTAAAGGATATGCAAATAATAATATTCTTTATAAATATATAAAAAAACTTTATGTCGATAATAGAGAAATTTGATAAGCTGACAAAATCAATCCATGCATATGTGATTATTAGATTTAAGGCTTGATCATTTATAACGGGCTATGTGTATATTTGCAGTAAAAAGCACGGAGATTATTAATACATAATGGTGATAGCAAGTGGATTACAGTAACGAAATATATTTGTCTGTTGTTTAAAAAAGCGGACTTACTAAATATGAAAGACCTTACATGTGGCATTATTTTGGTTGCTCCCAAGATTGACATAAATGATAACATGTATACTTGATAGACAGCTGTGAAATGACATTTGACTGAGAGTTTATTTTAAGTAGTTATATATTATTTACAGACATACGTGGTAAAATATTTTAATTTTGTTGTCTCACCTGTACATTTTCCATGCCTCTCTTTAGTGCGTCAATATCTCCAAAACCGGTGTCTTCAGTTTTTCTCAGAATACAGTATCCGTCTCGTTTGTAGCACAGGATGGAATAACCCTGGACAACAAATATCATTTAGTTTCTCTGAAACTTTGGAAGTGCCCAATTGCCAGTTCATGAAGCCAGTGTACCTAATAGTTTTAGAAAAGCAAGGCCCGGCTTTATCATCGCCGTTAATACCCGCATTAGCTACTAATACATTACTACACTCCAGTTAAACATGTGGCCTACAGACATGTTGCTTCATTTTGATTAGAAAAAAACATTAACCCTGAACACTTAAACAGCTGCATTGGATACCCACGGCATTTTTGTTTCATGCGAATGCTAAGATGAAAGTTGTGAAGTAGTAGTGTGTGGCAAACACTCACATTTTTAATGTCACTTAAGGTCTCCGTCTCTTGTAAGGTGTTGTGTGCAGGGACATGAAGATAGGTCTGTTGCTTTACCATGTCGATTTCAACCTTTTCAATGAAATCAGCTTTACCCTCTCTTACTTGGACACTGAAGTACTGTAAGAAATGTTTAAAAATGACGTATTTGGCCGCGTAGGCTTGCAACTATACTATCAAATCCCGTTAACATTTCAAATACTATAATTACCATAGTTAGAGACCATTCCCAGAGACTATGACTGAGTTCCCATACCTATTTCGATCTAACAGGATCGGTCCATCTCCACGGAGTTGCTCGCTAAATTGCTTTCAGTTTAAGTGGATTAGATGTCTGGTACGCCTGCTAAAGCTGCTGAACGATAGTTAATTACCTCCCAATCAGTTTCAGTAGGCGTTACAGACATCTAAGCCGCTTTAGTTAATTGCAATAAAACGAGAATCCCCTTGGAGATAGTTTGATCCAATGTTAGTACGATAGGGTCAGGGAATGGTCTTTGTAGGAATTCTTTAGTAGGCGTCCCAGACGTATTTAGTGTTGGCTTACGTAAATAGTTTTACAATGTATAATAATTAAAAACAATATATATATATATTCATTGTTTGTTAGAGATATACCGGGTACATATTTAAATATAATGGCACATTAAATGCACGGGCGTTATACAACGAATACGATTGATCATTACCTCCTTCCACACTGGGCTTCCAGGTACCTGATAGGCAAAACACAACATGAAAATAACAAGCGTCTTCAAAGATGCCATGCTGAAAAAAAAAACACCAAAAATGATATGCCCTTATACAAGGCTTCCAGGGGAAGATTGATAAGAAGGGATAGCTTGAAGTGACACAATATAAATATTTAATCAGCAATAAGACGTCAAAACAGATTTATATAATGCTACATGTAGTTTCGCATTTAATATGTAGTTACTCACAGGATATCAAATTAATATATTCGCTGCATGATACAAACATTTGCTATTTCCCTTCGGTTTTAATCGTTGGTATACATATTTTTACTTGTATAATGATTTCTGATGATTTTGTAAGATGTATGAATACCTGGCGTTTCATAAAGACTGCAAGCACATTTTCTATTTCTCTAAGAGAAATATGTTGTATATATTACCTGTATAGGAAGACACAGCTTACCTTTACTATTTAAGCAAAACAGACCGCGTAGCTGTCTTCAAGTCAAATTTAAGGTTCAGTTTCCTAAACACAGTGGCCAGGGAATGACTGCAGCTGTTTCAACGGGCCTTAGTGGACACTTATATACAGTTATGTTATCTTGTTTATGATACGGAGTGAGTTGACAAATTCAGTGATTGGTCAATTACACAAACTGGGAAGAAAAACTTAAGAAAAATATAAAACTTCCATTCCATGAAGAATTCTTTAAGGAAAAGATGATGCCCCAAAGATGTATAATTAAATACAAACCAGGGTTCAAGTTACCTCAAATCTGGACAACTGCACATCATTGGGGTTTCCAAGAACTTGAGTGTTGATGTCGGATACCATTGGTTATTTCTTATCAAAGAGGAAGACGTTAAGGACAGTTCACTTGAACTCGCGACAAATGTGTCCTTAAGGGTCATGTGCGAGGTAAAGAGGTCAGACTGCTAATTCCGACTGTTTGCTGTTGCTGTAACATAAACATTTTGATATCGCTATAAGGTAAGTGCGACGGAGACATCAATGGCATGTGCAGCTGAGAAGTCCCTTAGTTTCTTTGAGAGAACGACACAACGCTTGGTATATAACAACCAAGTAAATTATTATATCTTCAACAAAGAAAAATACAAATTGCGTATACGTAATTAGGTCTGCTTACATGTACCTTGTGTATGCATTATACAATCGTTTACCACGTACTTCAAAACTGCGTCAGGGAATTGCGTGTAAAAGGACCTTTTTCATTTTCGTCGCGTTAACCTCACACATGCTTTTTATATCAATATCATTAAAATGTTTCCAGTGATTTACAAATAACTCATTATGGAGTTTCTTTTAAAACCATTTGTAAGTGAATTGGTGTCAGAATGTTCTTAGTTAAGGGTTGGACATAATAATGATTACGTCCAAGGTAAAAGTGCCATTTGCATTTTTCTCATTAATTACTAGATTTAAGGATGAAAGAACATGCATCAGTGTTTTACAGTGAAAAACTTAGGAAAATATAAATCATCCAATTCATGAAGAATTTTTTTAAGGAAAAGATGATGCCCCAAATATGGATAAATGATTACAAACCAGGGTTCAAGCTACCTCAAATCTGGACACTGCATATCATTTGACGCCCCATTCTCCAAGGGTTAAACTCTCGACAAATGTGTCCAAAAAGGTCATTTGCAAGGTAAAGGGGTCAGATTGCTAACTCCAATTGTTTGCTGTTGAAGGTGTAATATAATCAAATATTTTGATATCGCTATAAGGTCAGTGCGACGGAGACATCAATGGCATGTGCTGCTGAGATATCCCTTGGTTTCTTTGAGAGATCGACACAACGTTTGGCACATAACAACCAAGTGAATTATTATATCTTCAACAAAGAAAATTACAAATTATGTATACGTAATTAGATCTGCTCACAGGTGCCTTGTGTATGCATTATACAAGCATTTACTACATACATCAGAATTGTGTCATTCAGGCCCCCGTTTCACAAAAAAACTTAAGTCGGTTTCCCTGACTTAGGGCTTGGTTACCAACGTAATTAAAAGTCGTTACGTCACTAAGTCCCGTTTCACAAAGAATCTAAAAGGTCGCTTACGTCGTTTTTTTCTTAGCTGTAAGTCGACGATGTCAAGCCTCCTCGGGAGGAGACTTAAGTCGGCAAGCTCAACTAAAACTCGGTAAATGAGAGCATAAACAACAAAAACTTGGAGAGAACATACCTCCTTCAAGATATTGTGTTATAATATCCTTGAATAGCACTGACATTTATGGAATATTAAAATAAAAAATAAAATTCCACTTTACCCAGCCGATCGCGTGTTTGTTTATGTTTTTGACCGCTAGACGTCCCTCAGTAGTGTTCCACGACAAGCTAATGTTTAACTGTTACTTTGAAGTTGTATTGAAGTTAAACTTAACAATAAAGTTCAAAAACAAACTTTGTTTGTGTTTTGGCTGACTCTTATTGTTGATAAACGATCGTTCTCGGCCGAAAGAGGCCATGAAACGTCATGTCTTGTGAAACTTTTGCAATTTTACACCTCCTTTTCTTGAAGAGTTTCTCGTGCGCGTCGACTACGCTAAGCACGCCAAGCTAAGACGTTAGATTCTTTGTGAAACACTCCTAGTCGACTTCAGCTAAGTCGACCTAGCTAGGCCACCCAGCTCGAGCTAGTCGACTACGGATTTAAGATTCTTTGTGAAACGGGGGCCAGGGCATCTCGTCTCAAAGGGTCTTCTTCCAATGTTAGAGACAAAATCATTTTGGCTTCAAACCACTTTTGTTTGCTGTGGTAAAATCCGTCGAGAATCGTAAAATATTTGATTGCAAAGGTCACAACATTTGTCTATGCTCGAAAACTTGTCAACATGACTTTTTCAGATAAATTTTAGGGATTTTAGTTGTAGCGTATTAACTTACGTTCAAAAGAACGATTTTGAGGTCAAGAGGTCAAACTGCTATTTGCATTGCTTGTCCTTACCAATTTAACGTAAAAATATGAGACTTTTAAGATATACCGCTGGCAGGATTTTGGAATGCTAACTGGTTCTATAAAACTGGCTCTAAAACGGCGTTCGTGGGTGCTCACGTATAGGAGAAATTTGAGATTTTTTTATACCTTTACCCAAAAATCGCAATTATGACGCCACCCGTAAAATGACGTGTGTGCACGTTAACTTAGTCTCTGAACACTGAAGATTTATTCGTTATCCAAAAATTGTATGTAAGGCAGTAAATTAGGAGTTGTTGGCAAACACCTACAGTATCCTTAAGTTATGTTCCTTAAAGACTTAGAATTCGAAAAATAAAACACTTGCTGGAAAGGAAATGGGAGTTTTATTTTTCCTTTGGGGGGGGGGCATCCTTGACTCCAATGGCATGTTTCACAAAAGAAAGTTAGAAAAAGAGTTGGTCTTTAATTTCTTTGACTCAGGGCATGTTGTGCAGCGGTACCGGTGTGATTATTGTACTCCGGATTCATAGAAAAAATGCTCATGCTTTCGTTGTTTCCGTCCTATTTCAATCATAGTTATTTATAACCTATTTGTCTTTATATATGTAGAATGCTTGGGCTCTGGTCTATTTGGATATTTTCATGGCACCGCAAATATAAGTTGTTCATGGAATTCAGGATAAATTAAAAATAGTAAAAGAAATTACGTCGGTGAAGGCACAATGCATAATTTGTATTTTGTTCTTTGTTATTCTTTTTTCAATATTTTCACTCGAAATTTTCAAGAATTTTGGAGTAACATTGTTTTGAAGTTCTGACAATTTCAGGAAAATGTTCCACATAGTTTGCAAGATATGGCGAAATAACAATGCGAGTAGAGATCACCACCCTAACTTTACTCGGAAGAATGCGGCACGCGCGCGTTTACTCATATTGTTGCACGACTATAGCTAGAAGGCTGCAACACAAATATATGTACATGCATTTTGTATGAAAGTTGAAAGAAAGAAAAAGAGGGATATAAGGAGAGAGAGAGAGAGAGAGAGAGAGAGAGAGAGAAGAACCAAACAAACAAAAACATTATTACCACATATCAGTTTTATTAATTTAATTGATGAAATTTATCAAGGTGTCTAAAAATAGCATCTTTATTTAACGTTATTAATACAATAACTAATACCTCTTACCATAAATATAGCCCGTAGTGATCGTTAATTATTAAGTACGGACAGTCATTTAAATAGACTGCATGCTACTCCAGTAGAGAGACTTATGATAAGACAACATATATAGGTACTACATCATGTAGCAACTACATCGTGCTTATCTTAAGTAAAATATATTGTAATGTCACCGACCAAACTATGACTATATGACACATTACAAATGATTTTATAATAACAGTAGACGGTGTTTTTCTCACTTTAATGGAGTAGTTCTCTCTATCGACAAACTTGTTTATTAAGATAAAATTGGTAAACCATATGCTCCGGAGAATTAGAATTACCAATGAAAGATGTCGACTAAGCTAAACTGTAAAATTTTTCACACACTTCGTCTAATTTACTCCTGCCAATGTTACGACCAACGTAGTGCTTGCATAGTTTTCATGTGTATCTTTCAAATTTTAACTTTTTAAAGTTTTATTCACTTCCAAACCCGTGGCGTGGGGAGAGGGGGACGGGAGGGGGTTTGAACGAACCGCCCTTTTTGCGTGGAAAAGTTCTGCTCTGGATAAAGTTTGATCCAGGTTCACAAAGGTTTCGTGGTAAAAGGGTAATTTTTTTCAGAACACGAACTCCATTGAAATTCCTGGCTACGGGCCTGACTTAATTTCTGAACAATTTATCAAGTGTAGATATGTATATTCTAGGTGTACATATGTATATTCTAGTCAAAAGTTTATTCAACGATAAGATCTGAACTAAGGCGTTCAAGAAAAATCTCTAGAAATTTGAGAAACCGATTTTTAGTTTTCAATTATGATGTCACCATTAAGTTGACTATGTAAATGTTAATTAATTTTGTCACTGTACACAGAGTATATATCTTTTACCCAAAAGAATGTATGTAAGGCAGTAAGTAAGGAGTTTTGGGCGAAGGGTGACAATATCAGTATTAAGTACACGAAAGCTGCTTTAGTACACCACAACGTGCGCGCCGACTACCCCTTTTCCGCCGTTTAAACTCACTCTCGTTGAATGTTATTATTATTTTTGATGACGATACGGTGATAGAAGCAACAAGAACGAAGAAAATAAATAAATAAATAATTCAATAGCGAATAAATGGTTACAAAAATTGAATGAAAATAAAATTAAACCAAATCGAAATGGATCGCTGTCGGTTGGACTGCTATCGAGAGATACCACTGTCGTAAGCCGCCGGGATGACTGCTGGGTCGTGGGCAGATGAGTGGCGCAGGAGTCGAGTAGACCGATATCGAGCCGCCGGGGTGTCCGTCGAGTCTTGGGCCGATGAGTGGAGCAGGAGTAGACCGCTGTCGAGCCACCGGGGTGACCGTGGAGTCGTGGGCCGGTGCGAGGTGCTGGAGAGAACCGCTGCTGTCGAGCCGCCGGGGTGACCGCGGAGTCGTGGGCCGGTGCGAGGCGCTGGAGAGAACCGCTGCTGTCGAGCCGCCGGGGTGACCGCGGAGTCGTGGGCCGGTGCGAGGCGCTGGAGAGAACCGCTGCTGTCGAGCCGCTTGTCGTTGCTACAAGCTGTGGTCGTCGGAGTGTGTCGATGCTGCACTGCATACCGCTGTAGAAAACGTCCAGCTTATATAGCAGCTGGACGCAAAAACTGCTCAGGTACGGTGTTGAATGCGTTCACTATTGGCAGAGTTCATTAAGTAGGGAAGTTGAGTAACTGTCGCTGACAATTATTATTATTATTATTATTATTATTATTATTAATTTTTATCATTATAAAATCAATGAAACCAATCAATCACAGGGAAAATAACGATGGGGTGATATTTTCTCAATTATTTTTTATCTATTTGTTGACAATTTTTGCAGAATGCGGTAAAGGTGTAATATCTACTATTTTCACGTAGGTTAATGAGTAATCTAAGCTAGAAGGCCTGTCTCAGTGTGGACCCTCGGTGTGCAACGAGAACAAGATCAGAACAAATGGTACGAGATTTCAGTAAGTTGTTTACAATATTTATCATTAAATATGAATCTCATACGAACAGTTATTATCCCTTCGATTTTAATAAGACAAAAACATTAATAAACTTTTCTCAAAGAGAGAACTAAACGGTATCTCATCGAACTGCCCTATGCCGTGCATTATGATTGTGCCTTTAAGCTTCTCTAACGCAATGGGCAGCTATCAGCTGCAGCAGATTTGGTAGATATACTTCCATCATGAAATCCACTGAGACACCATTAATTGTAGCAATTGCAAATTTGCTCAGAGTTTGTTTTGAAAATGTACTTTATGACCAGTCCCTTAATAATTGGCCTACCTGCCCATTACAAAATCTGAGACGTGCATAATATTTCACACTTGGCATATGAAGTAGAACTATTCTTTACTAAGACACTAAGTAAAATAAGTCATACACAACAGCTGGGAGCTTCAACCTAAACGATTTCATTTCCTGTTTTCCACGATGCTGGCAGTTAAAGAGACGGTGGTAATGGTGGTAGTGGTGGTGGTGGTGGTGTAGTCTCTGGCCACAAGGTGCGCTAGTAGTCTGTTACAAAAGTGTCGTAAAGCACCACAGTGTGATTTTGTACAGTATTCTAATTGATATCAGAGGGTAGTGGTGGTGGTGGTGTGTGTGGTTATGTGTGTTGGGAGAAGGGGGTCATAACACTCCTGTCCATCCATCCTACGGCAAATAAAGTTCAGGGAGGGTGACGTACCGTACCTTGGGGGTGGGAGAAGGGGAAGGGGAAGGGGGTCCTTCAGGTACAGGATATATCAACACCTGTAGCGTCATTCCCTGTAGAAGGTAACCAGACAGACACAACTATAGTGGAGTACAATGAAAATCATTGTTGCTATTGAATGAAGAAACTATTTTGAACCATTTGACCGACTGAACCATGAATTGAATGGTTCAGATAGCCGGTTAAATTATTTTCATTAAAAACAATAGTTAATATTCAGTTATTCTGCTGTCGCTCTCTCAACATGTCTATGTTCGGGTAGATTTTCTTTGATCAGAACGTTTGCGTAAACCAACTCGCTCACATTTATGCACTCACGACTTCATTGTCTGGAAGAAGAGACCCTTTCCGCCGGGAAGAAAAAGAGAGCATGAATTAGAGTGCAGAGTTTAAATATTCTTTGAAACTTAGAATGAACGTTTTACTTGACGAATCAGTTCTCGTTACTTACTGAGAAGAAAAAAGACACCGCGTCCTATAAAAGGTTTCATTATCTTAGTATTAAAAAGCTTCTTATTGCTCTATTTCAACATTATTTCAGGTTGAGGCGGGGGTGTGGAGGGGGTTCAGACGGCACTGGAAAGCTACCTCTCAATTATCAACGTACCATATAACCCGGTTTTGCTGATAAGATAGATGTTTGTTTCCTGTGGCCCCCAAAACTCAATGTAAACTTGGAGGATGCATATTTATTGATATGCTAGATCCATCAAGGGCAGGTAATATATAACAATTCTTTATAAAATGACCTTCATCAATTTAATATTTTCAGCACAATCGTGCTACACACATACACACACGCACAGATCCCCCCTACCCAAAACCCCCTGTCCGTGATGCACGCTGCAAGAGAGTCATACATGTAACCCCAATACCTCAGCGCGATATTTCTCTACTAGAGTACACGGAGCTAGACACCACAAGCAACGCTCGCCAATGCACGCTACGTGACTCTATCACATTCCGGGGGCGAGGATTTGTTGAAATTTTCGAGTTATCGAAGGTAAAACAAACTTCGGCGGATAGTGTATCTTTTTCGGTACATAGAGCGTCAAACACAATAAATTAAGTGCACTTAATTTGCGGTAATAATAAACAAAGCGGTTAATGGAACGGTTAGGTGAGAAAGTGCGAGATCGCCTTACGTGCTGGAAGCGAATTTTAAGGATTCAACCACGCGATAAAAAAATAGAACGAATCTGCGTTGAGGAATGCTACGTGTTTTTCTTCTCAGATGTTGATATTAATTCGAAAGGAAATCTGTTCAGAGTTTAATGGTTGCAGACACGTAAGAGTCACATTGTATAATGGATATATATATATCCCCTCTTTCTCTCTCTTTCTAAAACTCCCCAAAAAGCAACGGCCTAGATTACATGTAGGTTAAATGTAACGACTGTTGCAACCCCATGTCTTTTAATTTTGCCAGTCTCTTAATCATAAACTGAACTGACATTGAAAAGTGTGAATTTTTATTTTAGAAAAGCTTTTCGTGTAATTGTAAAATTATGTATTTTTCACAGCTTTTCATTGATTTTTGAGCAAGCGTAGTTTTGTCAACCTGGAATAACCCAAAGTAAAGGTAGTTAAATGCTTGTATAATAATAATAATAATAATAATAATAATAATAATAATATATTATTATTATTATTATTATTATTATTATTATTATTATTATTATTATTATCTACAGATGTCTCCTAAAACAAAATATGTTTTGATTAAATATTAACCTAAATACCCTACAAAAAATGAACGCTGTATGTACAGTGAACAGCAAGAGAATAAAGGCCAAGTTTAATGTATCATTTCCCATTTTTAAGTTTCCATTGACAGGCGCTAGAATAAGTGATTCTTGCAAAATAAATCACAATATTACATCATAAGTGAGGGTTTAGATTACTGTAAATACACATTGGCACAGGGATGCACCTAATAAATGTTCATTAAAATTTGAAAATATGAAAAATTTGAAAATGTGAAAGATAAATTTTTGTAATTAAATAATTATTAATCCAATTACTTATCAACGTTCATGCACATACGTAAGCACAATGTAAAGGATGATATCATAAACATTTATAATCATTTATTTCCACATTCACTTTATTTAAGATACAGTAACTTTCTGACTCTCAGAGAAAAAAAATACAAATCATGTATTTCTCATCTTAGTTGTTGCGATGATATAAAACCTTTGCTTATGAACGCTCGATACTCTTGTACTGAATCTAGTAAATACAGAATACAAATTAAACGCACTATAACTGTAAAAGTATTTTCATATCTAATTACGTATATGTACAATATATAAATGAACACAGCAATATATTACGAAGTCTGTATATTCTTCGTGTCATTCGAAGCGACAATGTTAGGAAGTTTAATATTCGCAATTCAAAATACCATGAGACGAAAACGGATTACGAGAAATTAATGGGAACCAACAATTGAGCAATTTAGTGCATTGTTTTGTTATTTCAAAATTCGTGCTAAATTAAGCACCAAGCACAAACCTTTAGTGTTGTTACACACACATTCGTTTACCTGTTAGATATTTACACATTTTTCTACAGCATTATCACAAACCATTAGTTTTTCACACAGAGGTGAAAAATAGCTGAATGGCAGAAGCGGAGGTGATATATTTGCGCTAATTAGTAAACTCACAAGTCGATCGAAGAGGAGTATAGTTCTATTTTGTCCAGCTGTTTTCGGTTTGTGTTCGGTTAATTTTCTCGGATTACACGGTACAACGCCCGAAGAATAATATTCCTAATTTTCTGTTTAGTTTCCTCTGCCTGGTTACCCGCAATTGTTTTACAGGCGCTCCGAGCGTGAAATTCGCAGATCGTTTTTGTTTTATCATCTGTTGGTATTGTAAACTTTTCACACTGTGTTGAATGTGGCCGTTTTTACAAATGGAGCACACTTGAGTTTTATTGAGAGGGACATTGTTTAAGTGATGTAAAATTAAGGCAAACGATCTCTCGCACTCTCTCCCTCTCTCTCCTTTTTATGATTTGCTTTAAGAGTTCATCATACGGGGTGGCTGTGAAGAGTTTTTTGTTTTATTTATTTTATTTTGTTTTATTTGCAATAGAGGACATTTTTCAAACATTATAATTAATAAATGCACATTATTAATTTGCCCCAAGCCCTGTTTCTTTTCAAAGTAGTCACCAAAATAATAGTGTCAGTTCTAAAATATCAGGAACAAAACGGAAAGTGGAAGTATTGGAAATACGAAACAAATAGCAGAAAAGCTGAAAATATCCTACATGTACCCAGCTGAAAGTCAACAAGTATATGCTAAGGCGATAGTTAAACAGAGCCGTAATTAGCAATTAGTAGTCACGTTAGGAAGCCCGGGTCTCGCGAGTGCGTGAAAGTGAATACACCTGGTCTCGCGCAGAAATGTTTGTGGTTTATTCTCTCACCGTCTGATTCTCTATAGTCGCCCGGAGTACGCCCCCTCCTCCCCAGCTGCTACTCTATGACTTCCACAAAGAACTGCTAATATAGAATAACACGGGGGCCCAGGAATATTTGACTAAGTTATTTTAATTGTATTCTTTTTATCCAGCTACGAGTCGAAAAGTGAAATCCTTTTAAGTTTATTTACTCTCTCGTCTTGTGCACACGAGGTGCGGCGTTGGATTTATTTATTTTCAACGCGGCAAAGAACTTCTATTTCACATTGAACAAATTCCTTTTGATAGCAGTTATGTTAATAGGGGTTCGATATCGACTTAAAGCGTTCTTGACTTTTTAGATTAAACTTCGGGGAAGTTTTATGGAGGTTCTAGTTTCAGGCTGAGCCTCCCAGTCCGAAGGTATCAATTTGGCTGGTGTCAAAACATGCTTAGTTCGCTCGGTTAGTTTTGAATAGTCATATCTCCTCCCCATTCTGGAACACTGCGGGCACGGGTCTCCCTCTAGAAAATCTCTGTTTAGACAGAAAGTGGTCGATTTCATCTTTTTTGTGCATTTTCAAAATAAACATTACTTAGCCGTCCTGGGTGGGCCGGCTAATTGAAGGTGTTGTTTTATAAACAGAAAGCGTTAGTAAATTGACACCGATTGGTTGAGAGTTGCTGGTTGCCCAGCGACGGGACTTTGATTGACACCGGAGAGCCCATTAGACACAAGAGTCCTCCACTAAAGTGTTTGTCTATTGTAGCATTTATTTTATCACCAGTAAGTCAGCTTTGGCAGTGAAAACAACAACACAAATTGTTCAAACAATGGAATATACAGGGCACTTCATAATAAGTGTAAGCACACACGCGGTAGCCAATTAGTTTAGCGCTGAGTGTTGAAGAGGGGTGAACAATCCTAGCAGACGATATCCGGTGAGAGCGAACGCTGCCCCCAAGTCTCGCACCGCGTTGCCCTCTCTGATAGTTTTAAGAGTAACTGCTGCTGAGATTTATAAGTAACAGTTACAACATAGAAATCAGCGAGAGAGAAATATAGCGAGACCGTAAGACGAGTACCGGGGAAAAATACAGACATTTGTGTGATTTTTTTTCCTGTCCATGTCAGTTGTTGATATGTCAGGAGGACCGTTTCCCAGCGCTCTGGCGAGCATGTACGCCCGTTATACCGACCCACGTTACGCCGCCGCTGCGGCCGCCGCCTACCCGGGCTACCTGTACAGCCAAGACTATAACCGCTACCTCTCCATGCTGGCTGACTTGGAGAGACGGGAGCAGCCACAGAAGCCGCCGTACTCGTATATTGCCCTCATAGCCATGGCGATAAAGAGTGCTCCCGACAGAAAAGTTACTCTGAACGGCATTTATCAGTTCATCATGGACCGGTTCCCGTATTACCACGAGAACAAGCAAGGTTGGCAGAACTCAATTCGCCACAATCTCAGCCTTAATGACTGCTTTATGAAAGTGGCGCGAGAGAAAGGGAAACCCGGAAAGGGAAATTATTGGACTTTGGATCCGAATTGTGAGGAAATGTTCGAAAATGGCAACTACAGGCGTCGCAAGCGTCGCAACAAGGCCGCACCCTACAAAGCAGAAGACAAGTTGAAAGGTTCTGATGGGCTTGAAGACATGGACGGTCATCGAGATGTGATGGGGGAAGACATGGAAAGCGATGATGAAAATGGAAGTCCGCACGAATTTGAAAAACGCCCGGCAGACGATTTTTCCGAAGGCGAAGACTGCGGTTTTAAAACGGAAGAAAAGAACAATAATCATTGTGAAATTGACAGAACAGAAGCAGACGACACTAACGCAGACGATAAAGAGGCTGGACCCTCGCATTCCGAAATTCCGTCTGCAAATTGTAAGAAATCAACATTTTCAATTGACAGTATTATAGGTGAAAGACACGAACTTGACAATGAACCAAAAACAACTTCGGAAATTGAAAACGCAGACGGCGACGAGAAGAAAAAACCTGACATTTTCGATAAAATTCCTAGTCCTCCTCCCAAAATCTCAGACCTTCAGAAGCAGTATCCTGCGTTCCCAGTGGCTTATAACCCGTACGCCGCGCTCCTTGCCCGTCCACCGGTGTCATCGCTGCCTGCCGGTGCCTCCTTTGCAGCTCTCCAGGCGGGGTTCGCAGGGTACCCCATGGCAGCAGGGTTTTCAGGTGCACAGGGGATGCAGCCTTACCTGAGTCTCCCTACGCGGTTACCCTCCTTCCCGCCGAATTACATACCGCCCATTCAGGTCGCCTATCCCCACGGGACGGCGGCCCGACCCTGGGGGATACAGGGTCTTGGTATAGAGGAGAAGAAAATGTAACATTCCCCGTGAAAAAAAACCCAGAAGTTGGTAGAACTAATTTTATTACTTGTTGATTATGAAATAATTCGCTGATCTGCTCAATATTGATTTTGACGTCTATAGTGACAGCGATATTTTGATTTGTATAGTGTTAATAGAAATATCAGATGATATTGTTATGTTAACGGCAAATGGGTATCTTTTTAAGGTTCATGCCATAGGGGTATATTTACTGTTTTTAAGTTGTTATGATGTAAGTTTTTATTTAAATTTAGAGATAGGGAGAGAGATTCTGAGCAATAATATCAAAAAATAGACAATCAATTTTATTAATCAAAACGATAAATGTATATATGTACTATGTAATACCAATATGCATCAGTGTTGTACACAGATAAATCCATATTGAAGACACGTATCATAGTTAACATAATGTTGTGAAGCTTTCTGTAAATATTTTATTTTTAAAATCATTTTGTTTAATATTATGAGCCACCGCTGTAAGCCAATGTATTACCAATTTTTACTATCTGTGTGACCGTATTGTTAGTTCAGCTGATGCTCCATAACCACTCAACTTCTGTGTGGCTTCCGCCGTAAAATATTGTATTAAACAAATTCAGGATGTTTTCAAATAATATCTCGGCCACGGCTTTGTAGCGGGGCTCACACTTTATCTAGGTGTCAGTCCGAAGGGGAGGTTTATTCGTCGGTGCGGTTCGAGCCTCTTCATAAATACTGCCAGTGTTTCTTGATGTTTTGTTTCAACACCTTGTGTTATGTTTGTAAATTGTTATCTGTTTGGGAGGGGCTGCGGGTCGGTACTAGACCGCCGAGGGTTATTTTGGTGTTATGATTGTGGCGAGGGTGATGGGTACGGTGGCACCTCGACAAAGATGGGCGCACAATGCATGAGGTGCTTCCCTCATCCGGCGAGAAGGCACGTGCGGTTAGGACGTCACGCGCAGATGTAGGATCCGCTCTTTCTCTGTCAATATTTTCCTGTCAGTGAGTTAATTGTGTGGAATTTAGATCACCTATTGAAAGTGGGACGAAAACTTCCCAAGGGATGTGGTATGCCAGTCTTTAATATAGCCATATCTTTAGTATTTTTGCTTTTGTTTTTATTGTTGGTCAGGTTTTATTAATTCAATAGTTCAAGTGTTGATGTTACTGCATTGAAAAATAAGAGAGTCATGGCTGACGAATTCTTTATAAAATCAAGAGATGCCGTAAGCAATTCTACTGCGTTTCGCTGAATACAATGCGTAATACACCGTTGGTCTTTATTTTCACTGTCATAGTTATGGCTTTTGGTCGCGGTGGTGGGCCAAATTTTTTAATCATCAGCCTTATTATTGTTTACTCAGTGATACAGCATACATTAGATGGCTTAGGTATTTATGTGGTGAAAGGCACGTTTACAACTATCTATAATGTGTTATATTATGTTCTTTTTTTAATTGCAATTTTATAAATTTTCATACAGACTATCCTTGTCCCTAGCGTTGCCAATAAGACTTGTTTGTAAATATGTTGATTTTTGTAAGAAATTTCATTCCCTGAAAATATAAATTCCATCATTTATCGATGTTGATATGTATATTTGACAATAAATCATTTTATATATAAATGGAAAAGAAGTTGTTTTACTTGGCATTACAATTTCTACCATCTGTAAAATAATCGAAGATGACAAGTAGAAGTAAACTTGCTTTTCTTAAAATTTTCAAACTTGAAATGAAATGAGCTCGTTGAGAAAAAAAATGAAATGGGATATCGCAAGATTCGAACTTTGAAACAATTGGTTAAACTAAAATCGAAATCGCGTATATAATTAAATACGGAAAAATGAATGTGATCATATTGAAGAAAAGTGTTTTATTTCAATGCGTATTGATATATTTTGTCATAGAAGGAAGAAAAATGCCATATTAATTAAAGATAAATTTATATATATTTAATCTTGCAGTTGCCTCATATTATCCCCATTTGGTTATCGTATTTATATCTTTTTTATATATTATCATATTTGCGACTTATAATAACGTGTTATTCCCAAGAAATCAAATAAGTTCTGATGTACGTACTAAGTACGCCAGTGACTCGGATTACGTCATCTCAGTCTGAGGAAATATGGTCATACGAGTAAACTTCTCTCTCCTTTTCACAAGTACGTGTCAAAGCAGCCTTTCAGTTCGTGTAAATGAACATTATTACGCAACTGTCAACTTCATTTGGCTCGCCTTCATTAGTGGCAACCTTTCTCTCCGCTGTCAAAACCCAAGCGTCCAAAGCCGATCACGAATTTGGACGTATCAAAAGGGTTTGTTTGGAAACAACACGAGGCATTCATTGTGAAGAGGGTTTAGGCGCGCAGGCTTACTCACGAGCTTCGTACCGTCTCACCCAAGCCCGTGATCTTCAGCGTCCCCTCCTTCAATGAGACAGCGTCTCCGTTACGTAAATTTAATCTGCCTGTGACAGCAAATCTGTTTTGCCCTCTGCATACGAATACGGATCAGAGAATGACGATGGGGAACGGGGCTTTGATATACCACGGTGTTTTGTTTCCAGAAATCCCATGATCTACATTACTTCGATACAGTATTAGAGCGGCTCTTTGCCCAGCCTCCATTAAACGTAAGTGTCGGCAATGACATTCGAGCTGGCGTCCACAATGCGTCCGCTCTTATTATTTAATCAACTTCTTTGACGGCCGAGATCAAATTTGTTTTCAAAACTTCAGCTTTTATCATTTTGAAACCAGGCGAAATGGAGACTTTTACCACAGTCTAAAGAACTGTCTTATAAAGTCGTTTGTTTCGCCGTGAGGACTATTTAACGTTTCAAAGTGTCATATTTCTGACTGTGTGAACTGAAAAAACTACGTTCACGCTTCGAATAGAGACTATTCTTGAAGACAACGGCCATGTTTGAATTTTGCAGACGCTAAAAGTCAATGGAAATTAAACAGGAATGGATGTAAAATATTTGCAAAACACACTTTGAATTTTTTAAGAAAATGAAACGTTTAGGCCAGACAAAATTGTTAAGTTGTTTAACGAGAATGACCAATACTTATTTTGAGAAAAATTACAGTTTTCACACCTGTATTTTTTTAATAAAAAAGTTTACTGGACATTGGAATAAAAAGCGGGGGGATTTCGCAATTAAACCCAGGAAACACCTTGAATCTGAAAGTTTCATGTTCAAAAATCGCTCAGCTGTGTATCTGACATTTCCTACTCCTAATAATGATGATGATTAAAAATGATCGTGTCTAAAATTAAGCTGCCACTTGTATGCCCGTTAAACATCATATGTTAAAAAACAAAAATAAAGATAAATTTTGCCTACCGACCCTGTAGCTTATTACAAAGAGTCTTATCGATTTAGTTTGTCCCTTTTATCATTTACACTGTACATGTATATAACTACTACAAACACTTAAAAAAAAGTTCACTTAGTGCAATTACAAAATCAAAGCTTTTAAAAAAAATTTTTAGAGAGCATTGACTACAGACCCGTAGCCGGGGGGGGGGGGGGGGGGGGGGGAGATTCGAAGATTCGATTCTTTTTGTCTGAAAAAGGTCCGTTATGAGTAAAATTTGATGTAGGTACACGAATGTTTCATGGTAAGAGGTCCACTTTATAAGAAAAAGTCCCCCTTGAAAATGCTGGCAATGGTATGGCCTGTAAATGTGAAAGAAAAATTTTAAGGAACATTTAGATAAATCGAAGTTGTGTTTGCCTTAAAGCATGCCGGCGCTGATACTATTTTCTTTATCACATGGTAGAAAAGAGATAAAATGTTTGTCTCTTCCAGCCAGAATGACACATAATTCCCATCCGATTTATTATTATTATTATTGATTTTATCATTATTATTATTATTATTATTATTATTATTATTATTAGTTATATATTATTATTATATAGTAGTAGTAGTAGTAGTTGTAGTAGTAGTAGAAGTAGTAGTAGTACATGTAATACATGTAGTAATAGTAGTAGTAAAATTTTATCAAATTTTTCTTTTATATGGCTCCTAGTGCCTTGATATCATTAGCTCTAACCCCTGCAAAAATAATAATTAACAATAATAATGAAAAAAGATTAATAGACAAACCAGCTGCTACTAACATTTGTGAAAGACGTTAAAGTAGAATATATATCGTGTAGTCAAAATATATTTCCCTGCCTCACACATTTTTCTAACCGCCATATTTGACTGACCGTGCCTACTTAACCATTTTATATTTGTCCGTAAATATTATGTCTTTATTTGAATGCTTTGTCTCTTTTCGATTTAGTGAGTCATTTAAATCTATTGAAAGCATAGTACGTGAGGTATTCACTAAAAAAGAATAGTCTTTTATCATAAAATCCATAAATTAATCAAAGATGACCGTTGTTGGGCATTTCGCGCGGACAGCAGTTCTCTTTTTCTATCTTCTCGGAAGTTACATATTGACCAATGCGCCGGACTTTTTCTCCCCTTTATTTTGACTACGGCGTCCACTGAATGGAAGACCATCTTGTTAATCGAAAAAAGTCTACTTGCTTTAGGCGGCTGTTTACTTCCAGATGTTTGTCAATTGTCTGTTCATAGGGCCTGCAGTGTCGTGACTCCCGTAGAACTTTGAGCAAACGATGTTTGGTGCTCCGATTAAATCTCGCCTATATTTGGAAACCACCACAGGACTTCCTTTCGAAATAAACATCTTATTTAATTGATAGGAAACTACTTTTTGGGTTTGTACTTAAGGAGATCGGATTCGATGGAGGGTATTATTCAGACCATAACACTATGACATAAAGGTTTTTATATAAAGGGCGATTGTTTTGTTAATCTTCTTGAAGGCGTTTACTACATGTACATGTTATAGACTCAAGTATTTTATTTGGAATGACTGCTGAAGTTCAGACGATTTAAGACGCCAATTTGAATTATTTTATTTGCTGAGAGGAAAATATGGAACTACAAACTTTCCTTTGAATCAACTGGTGTGTCAACTGAATAATTAAGTGATTTAAACTTAATTGAAATTTTTAACAGTTCATTATCAAATGATTATAAGTAACCGCTGGCTTCTTTCTTTAAAAGAAATCCAATTTTCAACTTGCCAAAAGTGGACATACACAGTTTTCTAATTCTTAAAAAATTTCACTAGTTAGAGAATTATTCACAGATCTAATTAAACTAATAGTTAATTTATTATTTAAAATTAAGTTTTAATCTTAATTCTACAATTATTTTAAGCATGTCCACTGCCATTTCTTCGTCTGTTTTGCGGATTAAGAATTTTAACAGCTGCGCTTCTACACACCTGTTAGTGCGTCTCTTTCCTGTACAATATCACAATAGGGAGTGATTTTATTATGTCAATAAAACGAAGTAATTAACCAGCAATCATTTTGTTCTCACTGACTCCGTGCCCCGTCATATTTTTGAGCAAAATCGATTTTCTTTCAGTTTTACTCACGTCTTGGTTTGAATCATTGTGTCTTGTGTAAAGGTTTTAAGAAAGAAAAAATAAAAAGTAGCCCGTGCTTGCCCCCTTGCAGGGGAACACTTGACTGTTAACACACCTTGCTTGAAACGTTAACAATACCCGCTGCAGAAATAGGGGTTAATTTCATGAACTTGACAATATTTTCGAAAAATATTTCCCTCTATAACGCAAACATATTAGAGAAGAAAGTATATCAGCGGGCTGAATTAAAGTAATCAAGGGTTTGTTTTCTTTTCGCCGATGTTTGTGGGAAAATAGCGCGAGGTTTTTCAGCTCGAATTCTTCGATGGTTCAACGTGTTTTTCTATTTACTCTATTACTGTAGTTAAGTAAGGCGAGCAAGGTTTACCTAAACATAGCCAGTCAATGAAAGGCGTTCTAATTGCACGACAAAATAGTCCCTATTCATTCGGCTATGTCTGTAATATCAACATTCGAACTGATACAAAAATACAGCAGTGAATATCAGCCGGTAATGCTTTGTTCGCCTTTTTACGCCGTGTTTCTATAGCGTTGTAAGAGTAGATAAAGCTGCATACACAACATACCAATGTGTCGTATGCCTCGGACC